>NW_008353126.1:114919-117949 GCF_000622305.1 Nannospalax galili
GGTGTTAAAAGTTTATTTGATTGGTTGGCTGAGATATTTATCAAAAGATGGCCTACTGACAGAGAGCTGGAGATACCTGATATCCTTTGGCTTAGTGTTGATGAAGGGATTGTAAGGCTCAGGCAAATTGGTATGCTTGAGTGGATTTGCAGTGCAACACCAAATCCTCCACAATGGGAGGGCCCGGAGGACATGCCTTTTGCTGATTTTATAAGATGGAAAGTACTGAGAGAGACACCAACACATTTGAAGAGCTTTGTTTTTGCTCTTTTCCTTATGGCAGACCTTATAGTTGGAGATGACGCTGCTCAATTGCATAAATTAAATGTAAATATAATAGATTTAACAGGACCTCGGAGCAGCAGTCAGATGGCAGTATTGAATTGCCAAAGACAAAGTGAGCGTACTTATCATAATGGGTGGCAAGGGCAAAACTACATACAATGGCATGACTCGAATGGACCTGTGGTACTGGCTAATCAATCAGGGTGTTTCCAGGGACCAAATACATAAGAAGCCTGTTAAGTTTTTATTTGATCTATATAAGCAGAAAAGCTCTAGGATGAATGACAGGAAGTCAGTATTGGATTGTAGCAATAGAGAATCTCGCTCAGTCATCCAATTTCCAGACTTGAGACAGTTTACAGACCCAGAACCCCTTGAATGAAGGGAAGGCCAGGTGCCCTTGAGGAGACCCAGAACCCCTTGAATGAAGGGAAGGCCGGGTGCCCTTGAGGAAGGACTTTGTCACAGTACCAAAGAGTTATGCTGTTCGCCTCTGACCCATCCTTCCCCAGAGGGACCTGCGGCCTTTCACTAGAGTAACTGTGCATTGGGGGGAAGGAAATAATCAGACATTCCGTGGCCTATTGGATACTGGTTCTGAGTTGACACTGATTCCAGGAGATCCTAAAAAGCATTGTGGCCCTCCAGTTAAAGTAGGGGCTTATGGAGGTCAGGTGATAAATGGAGTTTTGACTAAAGTCTGACTGACAGTGGGTCCATTGAGTCCCCGAACTCATCCTGTGATTATTTCCCCAGTACCAGAATGTATAATTGGGATAGATATACTTAGGAATTCGCAGAATCCGCACATTGGTTCCATGACCTGTGGAGTGAGGGCTATTATGGTTGGAAAGGCCAAATGGAAACCACTGGAATTGCCTCTGCCAGGGAAAATAGTGAGCCAAAAACAGTATCACATACCTGGAGGGATTGCAGAAATTAGTGCTTCCATCAAGGATTTGAAAGATGCAGGGGTGCTGATTCCCACCATTGGCCTGTGCAGAAGACAGATGGGTCATGGAGAATGACAGTTGACTATCGAAAACTTAATCAAGTAGTGACTCCAATTGCAGCTGCTGTACCAGATGTGGTTTCCTTACTCGAACAGATTAATATGTCTCCTGGTACCTGGTATGCAGCTATTGATTTGGCAAATGCTTTCTTCTCGATACCAGTTCATAAGGACCACCAGAAGCAATTTGCTTTCAGCTGGCAAGGCCAACAGTATAACTTTACTGTCCTGCCTCAAGGGTATATTAACTCTCCAGCACTGTGCCATAACTTGGTTCGAAGGGATCTTGAGCGCCTGACTCTTCCACAAAATGTCACACTGGTCCACTATATTGGTGATGTTATGCTGATTGGATCCAGTGAGGTAGCTAACAGTCTGGACTTGTTGGTAAAGCCAATGCACATGAGAGGATGGGAAATAAATCCAACCAAAATTCAAGGGCCTTCTACCTCAGTGAAATTTCTAGGAGTTCAATGGTGTGGAATATGCAGAGACAATCCTTGTAAAGTGAAGAATAAGTTGTTGCATTTGGCCCCTCCCTCCACCAAGAAAGAAGCACAGTGCTTGGTGGGCCTGTTTAGATTCTGGAGGCAGCACATTCCTCATCTGGTTGTGTTACCACAACCCATGTATCAAGTGACTCGGAAGGCAGCTACCTTTGAATGGGGCGTGGAACAGGAAAGGGCCCTTCAGCAGGTCCAGGCCGCTGTGCAAGCTGCTCTGCCCCTTGGGCCATATGATCCAGCAGACCCGATGGTGCTTGAGGTATCAGTGGCAGATAAAGATGCTGTTTGGAGTCTCTGGCAGGCCCCCATAGGGAAATCACAGCAGAGGCCATCGGGATTTTGGAGTAAGGCTTTGCCTTCATCTGTGGACAACTATTCTCCCTTTGACTTAGCCTGCTATTGGGCCTTAGTGGAAACTGAACATTTGACAAGGGGCCACCAAGTCACCATGTGACCAGAGCTGCCCATCATGAGTTGGGTGTTATCTGACCCCCCCCAAGCCATAAAGTAGGCCATGCATGGCAATAATCCATTATTAAATGGAAGTTGTATATACGTGATTGGGCTCGAGCAGGCCCAGAAAGCACACTCAAGTTACATGAAGAAGTTGCCCAAATGCCTATGGTTCCTACTCCTGTTATGATGCCTCCTGTTCTCAAGCATGCACCTATGGCTTCATGGGGTGTGCCCTATGATTGGTAGACTGAGGAAGAGAAGACGAAGGCTTGGTTTACAGATAGTTCTGCACGCTATGCAGGCACCACTCAGAAGTGGACAGCTGCAGCATTACAGCCAATTTCTGAAACAACCCTGAAGGACACTGGGGAAGGAAAGTCTTCACATTGGGCAGAACTTCGGGCAGTGCACATGGCCATGCATTTTGCTTGGAAGTAGAAATGGCAGAAGTGCAGTTATATATTGATTCATGGGCTATAGCCAATAGTTTGGCTGGATGGACAGGGACTTAGAAGGAGCTTGATTGGAAAATTGGTGAGAAAGACATTTGGGGAAGAAGTATGTGGATAGATCTCTCCAAATGGGCAAAGGATGTGAACATACTTATGTCTCATGTAAATGCTCATCAAAAACTGGCTTCAGCAGAAGATGAGTTCAATAATCAAGTAGATTGGATGACCTGCACTGTGGACTGGCGGGCTCTTTCTTTAGCTATCCCTGTCATTGCTCAATGGGCCCATGAACAAAGTGGCCATGGTGGCAGGGATGGGG
>NW_008353126.1:117989-118868 GCF_000622305.1 Nannospalax galili
TTACAGGAATAGACACTTATTCTGGTTATGGATTTGCCTTTCCTGCACATAATGCTTCTGCCAAAACTACTATCCAGGGACTTATAGAATGCCTTATCAACCATCATGGTATTCCGCACAGCATTGCTTCTGACCAGGGAACTCACTTCACAGCCAAAGAAGTGTGACAGTGGGCCCATGGTTATGGAATCCACTGGTCTTACCATGTTCCCCGCCATCCTGAAGCAGGTGGCTTGATAGAATGATGGAATGGCCTCTTAAAGACACAGTTACAGTTCAAATTAGGTGGCAATAGCCAGGAGGGCTGGGGCAGGGTCCTCCAGAAGGCAGTGTATGCTTTGAATCAGCGTCCAATATATGGTACAGTTCCTCCTATAGCCAGGATTCATGGGTCCACGAATCAAGGGATGGAAGTGGGAATGATTCCACTCACTATCACCCCTGGTGACCCACTAGGAAAATTTTTGCTTCCTGTACCCTCGACTTTGCACTCAGCTGGCTTAGAAGTTTTGGTTCCAGAGAAGGCAGTGCTTCTGCCAGGAGACACAACAAACATTTCATTGAACTGGAAGCTAAGACTTCCCCCTGGACACTTTGGGCTTCTGATGCCCTTAAGTCAGCAGGCTAAGAAAGGAATAACAGTATTAGGAGGTGTGATGACCCAGACTACCAGGGAGAAATTGGACTTGTTCTCCACAATGAAGGTAATGAAGATTATATCTGGAAGGCAGGAGATTCCTTAGGGAGACTTTTGGTGTTACCATGTTCTGTGATTCAGGTCAATGGGAAACTGCAACAACCCAATCCAGACAGACCCTTCTGGGATGAAAGTATGGGTCACTCCTCCAGGAAAAGAGCCAAGACCTGCAGAGGTGCTTG
>NW_008353126.1:119074-125463 GCF_000622305.1 Nannospalax galili
TGGTTAAGAATAGGTTTGTGTATGTATACACATATGTTAAGCAGATACTTGAGTTATTCTTTTTTGAATGCGTAATTGAGATGTTAAGTGGTTAAATGTTGTGAGCCTATGTGATTATATTGGGTTATGAGACACTAAAGGACGAAGCATTCCTAGAAGACCTTATCATCTACTCTAAGATATATAATGTATTGGTCATTGTATGATGGGATAGTTATATCATTTAGGTGAAATTATGACCTCAACATTGTTTTCATTTGAAAATTAAGCATGGCATAGAGAGATGCTACTGGGTGTCAGGTTGACAAGGGGTGGACTTGTGATAAATAATACTGGGTGTCAACTTGACTGGGTCTGGGATTAACTGAAATGAAAGAGATCTTCTTGATTGGATCATCTGAAGCCAGAAGACACACCCTAAATGTGGGTGTAACCTTCTGATGGCAGCCCATATAAAAGGCCAAGGTAGAGGAGAATGCCAGGCTTCTCGCTGCTTGCCTTCTCTCTTGCTGGTGATTTCATCTTGCTGCTGTAGACTGAAGACTAGCTGATCTTTTGAAATTTGTCAGACCTTCAGCACCAGATCGGGACTACTGAGACTTCCAGCCTTGTGGACTGAGTGACTACAGATTCTCAGCCTCTCCAGTGTGGTGCAGCCATTGTTGGACTACTCGGACTCTATCCTGTGAGCTAAGCTGATAAATCTCTATACAAATATATTCATTCTACCGGTTCTGTTTCTTTGGAGAACCCTGACTAAAACAGCTAGTTTGAGTGCAGGGGGTCAGGGCACAGTGGACAAATCTGGACTAAGAATGTAGTCCAGAGATCTGGGATGGAAAGAGCAGGAGCAGCCCAAGAGGGCTAGAAGAGGGACTGTCTGGGGGAGAGACCATACAGTACATCTTAATCATAATTAGACACCTCTCCTCTATTTGTACCCCCACTGTAGCCAACCCACCTGATTTTGTGAATTCTGTCATATATGTGAAGACTTATCCAGTCAATTTTGTGTACCCAGACATCCCTCAGTGTGAGTTCATCCACTGGAGCCTAGTCAGCCTATATAGTATCACACCCTTAATGAAGACCAATTCTCCCTCACCCAGCAGTGATCAGCTGCCAATATCTCCTTGACTAAGGTTGGGGCCTCCTCCCCCTCCTCTAGTTTTATACTGGGTTTTTGTCTCATTGAGTTTGCATGAGTCTTGTGCATGCTGTCGCTATTGCTGTAAATTCACGTAAGCAAGTTCCCAGCCACTCGGAAAAGCCTGCTTCCTTGTTTCCATTCCCCTTCCCTGACTCTTTCACTCTTTCCTGCCTTTTTTCCAGATGGTTCCTGAGCCCTGGTGGGTGGGGCTTAATACAGGAGTCCTAACCAGGGATATATACTCTGCAGACACTTCTCTGTGTGTGACCAGTGGTGTAATTCTGTAGTAGTCTCCATCTGTTGCAAAAAGAAGCTTTTTTGATGAGTGGTGGCATATATACTTGTCTGTAAATATAAGGATACATATTTAGATCCATAAAAAATTACATTTGTTTAGGGATATGACAGATATAGGGTCTTCTCTAGGATCTATGACCTCTCCAGCCATGTGTATGTTTACAGTACCATACATGAGTTCCTTCCCATTGAGTGGGTTTTAAGTCCAATTAGACAGCTGTTGTTAACCCCAAGATTAAAGTGCCACTATTTAACAGTAGAGAAAATTTGCTGGGTTGGCCGTTGTTGTGGCTCATAGGTTTTGTAGCTGGGTAGGATCACTTTTTTTTTGTCAGCTTGCATAATACCTTCTTATACTATGAGAGCTAGTGTTCAGGGAAGAGGTTTCCAGGTCAGTTCATGTTCACTTGCTTCAAGTCCTGTGTTGAAAGTATGTCATGTCCTCAGCAATAGGGTCTTGCTTTCATGTTCTGCAAGGCAATCAAGGGCTGTGGCAATTGCCTATATTATTTTGGGAGTCTTTTGGACTAACTTAATGAACAACTCCAAGGGATGTTTCTTGTCACTACTATTTCATTATCTAGCCTTCAGCTTACACATCCACTCACATTTATATCATATGTGTATTTTTAGTAGGCTTATTAAACAGTACTATTTCCTTTGGTTTTTGAAACCACTTAAGAGCATTATTTATCTCTCTTTCCTTTCTTTGCCCCTCTATGACCATATCTTACTCCTCTCCATTAAAATACCCCCAATTTCCCCTATTCCCCCATGATAATGCCTGTCTCCTACTATTTCCCTTTCTCAAGCTCATTCTTTCTCTTTCCCTCCTTGGTCATTTCCCCTTTTCCTGGCTCCTGTGGTTACATTAGGGTGTATAACCCGCATCTATGGATTTGGTGATAGGAGCTACAAATGAGAGAGAACATACATTTCTTGTTTTTCTGAGTCTGGATTAGCTCTCTTACTATAACTTTCTAGTTCCACCCATTTACCCAAAAATTCCATTTAGTTGACTAGAACTCCACTGTGTAAATGTACCATATTTTCATGTCTATTCATTTGTTGATGGTCACTTAGGTTGTTTCCATTTCACAGCTATTATGAAAAGAACAGCAAGAAACATTGCTGAGCAAGTATCTCTATAGTAATATATTCAGTCTTTTGGGTATGCTGGATCATATGGTAGATGTATTTCTAGTTTTTTAAGAGTTCTCCACACTGATTTTCATAGTAGTTACACCAGTTTTCAATCCTACCAGCAGTGAATGAGAATTTCCCTTCTCCCACATTCATGCCATATTTGTTTCTATATTTATTTTCTTGATCTTAAGCATTCTGACTGTGGTAAGATGAAATATTAAAATAATTTTAAATTTCATTTCCCTAATTGCTAAGGATGTTGAACATTTAAAAATTTTTATTTCTATTTTATCTGAAGAGTATATTACCTGCATGTATGTGAGTGCACCCGTGTCATACAATGCTGTGGAGGTCAGAACAGAGCTTCGGATTCCCCTGGAACTGGAGTTAAGGATGGTTTCTAGCTGCCATGTGGGTGCTGGGAATTGAACCTGGGTCCTCTGCAAGAGCAGTCAGTGCTCTTAACCGCTCAGCCATCTCTCCAGCCCCTGGGATGTTGAACACTTTTAAAGATATTTCTTATCCATTTTTATTTCTTCTTTTGAGAACTCTCTGTTCAGATCTGTGGCCCATTTTTAATTAGGTCAAAAATTTTTTGTTTCCTTCTCTTTTGAGTTCTTTGCATTTTCAGGAAATTAATCCTCCATTAGATGTATAGCTGACAGATATTCTCTCCCACTCTGTGGGATTCTTCTGAACTTGAATGCTTTTTCCTTTGCTATATAGACACTTTTTAGTTTAATGAGGTCTCATTTGTCAATTGTTGACCTCAATTCCCGAAGAAATGAAGCCCAATTTAGAAAGCCCTTTCCTATACCTAATCTTGTATGGTACTGCCTAAATTTTCTTCTAAAAGTTTCAATGTTTCAGGCTTCACATTGAGGCCTTTGATCCATTTGGATCTGATTTTCATACCGGGTGATAGATATGGGTCTAATTTCTTTCTTCCACATATGGAGGAGATACAGTTTTCCTAGCACCATCTGTTGGAAAATATCTTTCCTCTACTGTGTATTCTTTGCATCTTTGTCAAATATAAGGTGGCTGTGTAATTGCATGTACTCAAGTTTGGGCTTCTATTTTGTTCCATTGATCTATATGTCTGTTTTTGTGCCAATATCATGCTGTATTTCTTTCTTTCTTTTTCTATATCTCTGTAATATATTTGGAATCTGGTATAGCAATTCCTCCATCATTGCTCTTTGTGCTAAGGATTGCTTGGCTATCTGGGTCTTTTATGGTTCTGTATGAATTTTACCATATTTTTCTAATTCTATGAAAAATTTCATGGGGATTTTGATTGTAATTGTGTTGAATTTGCAAATAGGTTTTGGTAGGATGATCATTTCCATAATATTAATTCTACCAATCCATGTGTATGAGAGACCTATCCATCTTCTACTGTCTTCCCCAATCCTTTCTTTGAAGATTTAACTATTTGCGAGGCTGGAGAGATGGTTCAGTAGTCAAGAGAAATGGCTGCTCTTGCAAAGGACCCAGGTTTGATTCCCAGCTCCCACATAGTGGCTAACAACCTTCTGTAACTCCAGTTCCAGGGAATTCTGATGCTGTCTTCTTACCTCTGCAGTCATTGCATGACATGGATACACTTACATATATGCAGGGACTATATTCATACACATAAAGTAATAAAAATGATAAATAAAATATAAGAAATAAAAAAGGATTAAACATTTTCATTTTAGAAATATTAGATGTCTTTTGTTAGGTTTATTCCTAGATTTTTAAAGAGGCTAATATGAATAGGAGTATTCTCATGATCTTTTTCTCTGACTGCTTGCTTTTGGTATATAGGAAGATTACTGATTTTTCTAAGTTGATTTTTTTACCTGCCACTTTGATGAAGTTCTTGACCATTTCTTGAAATTTCCTGATAGAATTTTTGGGATCTCTTATGTATAATATCATATTATCTGCAAATAAAGGTAAAACTAGTATTTCTTTAATTTCCTTCTCATCTCTTATTAATCTAACTAGGGTTTCAAGCACTAATTTGAAAAGGAAATGTACTAATCTCGATAGTAGATAGTCTTACCTCATTGCTGATTTTAATAGGAATGTTATGAGATTTTCTCCATTTGAAATGATGTTGGCTGTGGGTTTGTCATACATCTCCTTAATTATGTTGAGGTATGCTCTCTCCAGTCCAATTCCCTCTAACATTTTTTATCATGAAGGTTTATTGGATTTTGTTGAAGGCTTTTTCTGTATTTATTGATATAGTCATGTAATTTTTGGATTTAAGTTCGTTGATATAATTTACTACATTTATTGACTTACTACATTTATTGACTTACATCTATTGAAACATTCCTCCATCTTTGCAATAAAACCAACTTGATCATGGTAGATGATTTTTTTGTAAATTTTTAATCGAATTCTGGTGCATTTCATACAGAGCATCTTAATCATCTTTATAACCCCTTCCCCACTGGCACACTCCTATAGCTCCCTCCCCCTGGAATCCATGCATTCTGTCATTGTTAAGCCCTATCATGTCAAGTTAGTGTCCCCAGATGTCCCTCAGTGCAAATTCATCCACTGAAGTCTATTCAGCCTGAACACTAATGCATCTCTCAGTTCTCATCAATGAAGCTCCCTCATGCAAGAGGGCCAAGATGATCTTTTTGATATATGCCGGTATATGGTTTGCAAGTATTTTATTGAGAATTTTTACATCTATTTTCATCAGAGATAATGGTCTATAATTTTCTTTTTTGTGTGTGTCTTTACCTGGTTTTGGTATTAGAGTAATACTGGCTTCATAGAAGGAATTTGGGAGTTCCCCTTCTGTTTCTTCCTGTTGATTTTAAGCTTTATTATATTGTAGTTCAATAAAATACATGGAATTATTTCAATTATTTTGTATTTGTTGAAGTTAGTTTTATGACCCAGCATGTGGTCTATTTTAGAGAAGCTTTCATGACTGCTAAGTAGAATGTCCATTCTTTTGTGTTTGAGGGGAACTTTCTGTAGATATTTGTTGGGTTCATTTAATATATGATATCATATAATTTAGATATTTTTCTGTTTGTTCTTTGTTCAGATGATATCTCTATTAGAGAAAGTGGGGTATTAAAGTAACCTACTGTTTTTGATATGGGGTTCATCTGTGTCTTGAAGTGTACTAGTACTCTTTATGAAACTGTGTGTGAAAAAGTTTGGTGCATATATGTTTATGATTACAATGTCTCATTGTTCAATTGCAGCCTTGATCATAATGAAATGACCTTCTTTATTTCTTCTGATTAATTTTAGTCTGAAGTTTTTCAGATATTAGGTTATCAGAAGCCTATTTGTTTCCTAGTACCATTTGTTTGGAATTTTTTCCTCATCCTTTCACTTTAAGGTGGTGCCTGATATTGAGGGTAAGATGAGTTCCTTATAGACAACAAAATGAAGAATTTTGTTCATTCATTCATTCATTCATTCATTCAGTCAGTCAACTAGCCTGTGTCTTGGTTGGAGAATTGAGACCACTGATGTTTAGAGTTATTATTGAAAGATGTGTATTTGTTACTATCATTTAAAAATTTATTTAATAACCACATGATTAGAAGAAGCATTCCTTTACAGCTTTAACATATTCAATAACAATTTCCAGAGCAAAGATACATCTCCTTCAAAAGTGGCTGTAAATTTTAGGTACACAGTTGAATTAATACAGTTACACAATATCGAACTGAGTATAAACCCTGTAAGACATAAAATTGAATGAATTTTTAACCTTAAAAGAAGGTTTCCATTTCACTTTAAGATCTGCTATTTCCTACAT
>NW_008353126.1:125514-128768 GCF_000622305.1 Nannospalax galili
GTGCATGCATCTCTAATCTCTATGTATCTGATTATTACTAGTCATAATTGGTTACACTTGTATCCTTGGCACCTGGGTATGGATATAAAGTCATCAGGTAGATTTCAATGGTAAGGTTTATCACCTCTACTAATTAACATGAAGTAAATTTTTATGCTTCCTTTTCAAATATAACTCAGTTTTTAATTTGTTGATTTTTTTGTGTATATCATACAGAACATCCCAAACAATGTTATTCATCTATATACCCACTTCCCAAATGGCACCCTCCCATAGCCACCCACCTGGGGCCCATATACTCTGTCATCCCTGTTACTGTCCATTGTGTTGTCAATGCCCCAGCCCAGCCATCTCCCAGTGCTCGATTCACTGAATCTAGTCAGCCTATCTAGAGTTCCTTGTTTTAGGAGGATCAGCTGTTCCTCATCTAGCAGCAATCAGTTGCCAATATTCCTTTAGATAAGATTGGGGTCAGTGTTCATTTTCCCAGTTCAGTGCTGGGTTACTGTGTGGGAGTCTCTTGGGCCACCCTGGCCAATAACTCAAAGGAAGGCATCTCCCGTCTGGCATTGTTTCTTGTTAAGTAGCCTTTAGCTATACATACGGACTATTAAAAAATTATATTGACCTTTTAATCTTTGGTTATACTTTCCTTTTGGGTGTTTAAGACCCTGCAGTTGGTCCAGATAAACCAAGTTAATTTTAATCTTAAGGCCACTTGAGGATCTGTTCCTCAGGGGTCACATGGGCTTGGGAGGAGCCCCTGGCTCCTTTCTTTTACCAGTTCCATCTATGTGAAGATAAGTCAAAGGTCCTGCTTGACCATGGCTAGCTTCGCTTGGAAGCATAGAGGAAATGATTCCTCTGTGTTGACCCTCCTCTTTGTATACTGGACACTGGTTCAAGTCCATTTAATTGGGTCTCCATGGCCTCTTTGATCAAGAGGACAGGTGACTCACCACAGTTACAGGACAATTTGAGAGATGCTCATAGTCCCCTGGAACTTGCTTGACCTAAGAGAACAAGGAGCCAAAACTATCCATTACATCCCTCTGATCAATTATTATAGGCCTCAAAGTATGGCTGTTAAATATCCAAGAAGGTTAGTTCCACCAGTCTGGTACTTTTAATTACCATGTGTCATGTAGTTAAAGCTTGGGCAAAGACCAAACGTTCTCAAATAAACATTGCCTAGACAGATATTATATTCCTTGATCTAGTTGTATGTATAATTTGTCATATAATTTGTAGGTTGTTGGACTAATTTGGTTCCCTTTGGTTTTTTAAAACTATCTAGGCATTATTTATCTCTTGCATTGTCTAACCCTTCCACCATGGTTTCCCCATTTAAGATGCACCCATTTTCCTCATTTCTCCATTACTAATACCCTTCTCCTATGGTCCCATCTCTCTTGATCTCCTTCTTTCTCTTTATTCCCTAGGTTCCTTGTATAGCCTTCCATTCTCCCTCCCCTTAAAATTACCCCATTTTTATCCATATCTCCCTTATTGTCACATACTTTCTACTGTTCTTCTCTTTCAGATTCTTTCTTTTCCTTTACCTCCCTGGTTCATTTTCATTACTTGGTTCCTGTAGTTATGTCTGGATGCATACCCACTTATCAGGATGTGGTGCTAGGATCCACATATGAGGGAGACAGTTTCTAGTTCCATCCATTTATCTGCAAATTTCATGATTTCATCTTTCTCTACTGCTGAGTAAAAGTCTGTTGTATAAATGAACCACGTTTTCATTATCCACTCACCACCAGAGGGACACTTAGGTTGCTTCCATCTCTTAGCTATTGTAAAAAGAGCAGCAACAAACATGGATGTACAAGTGTCTCTGTATTAGGATGAGCTCTTTGGGTATATGCCAAGGAGTGGTATAACTGGGTCAAATGGTAGCTTCATTTGTAGAGTTCTCCACACTGCTTTACATAGGGGTTGAACAAGTTTGCAGTCCCACCAGCAGTGGATGAGTATTCCCCTTTTCCCACTTCCTCTCCAACATTTGGTATCATTTGTTCTCTTGGTCTTAGCCAGTTTGACTTGGGTCAGATGAAATCTTAAAGTGGTTTTAATTTGCACTTCCCTAATTACTAGTGATGTTGAATACCTTTTAAGATACTTCTTAGCCATCTTTATTTCTTCTTTTGAGAACTCTCTGTTCAGCTCCTTAGCCCATCTTTTAATTGGGTGACTTCCATTCTTGATTCATTGCTTTTTGAGTTCATTATATTTTCTGGACGTTAAACCTCTGTCAGATGTGTCGCCGGTGAAGATTTTCTCCCATTCTGTGGGTTCTCTCTTCACTTCCTTGCTTGCTTCTTTTGATGTACAGGTTTTTTAGTTTAATGAGGTCCCACTTGTTAATTTTTGTCCTTGTTTCCTGAGCAATTGATATCTGGTTTAAGAAAATCCTTTCCTACACCTATATCTTGTAGGTTATTGCCAATGTTTTCTTCTTACGGTTTCAGAGTTTCAGGCTTCACATTGAGGTGTTTGGTCCATTTGGAGTTGACTTTTGTGCAAGGTGAAAGATAGGATTTAATTTCATTCATCTACAGGTGGAGATCCAGTTTTGCCAGCACCATTTGCTGAACATGCTGTCTTTCCTCCAGTGAATGTTCTTGGCCCAGTGACTATTCTTGGCCCCTTTGTCATATATCAGGTGGCTGAAATTGCATGTACTTTTATTTGGGTCTTCAATTTTGTTCCATTGATCTATGGGTCTATTTTTGTGCTAGTACCATGTTGTTTTTATGACTGTAGCTCTGTAATACAGTTGAAAATCTGATATAGCAACCCCCCATCCTGCATTGCTTTTAATGCTCAGGGTAGCTAGGGATATTTGAAGTCTTTGTGCTTCCATATGAAGCTTAGGGTGGTTTTTTCCAATCCTGTGAAAAATGTCATGCATATTTTGATTGGCATTGTGTTGAATCTATAAATGTCTTTTGCTAGGATGATCATTTTCACAGTATTAATTCTTCCAATCCATGTGCATGGGAAGTCCTTCCAACTTCTGATGTCTTCTGAAATCTCTTTCTTTAAAGATTTAAAAATTTCATTGTAGAGGTCTTTAATGCCTTTGGTCAGGTTTATTCTGAGATTTTTTTTGCAGCTATTGCAGCTATTGTGAAAGGAAGTGTTTCCATGTGCTCTTTCTCTGATTGATAGTTATGGGTATATAGAAAGACTACAGAGTTTTTTAATTTTGTAACTTGCCGCTTTACTGAAAGTATTCATTT
>NW_008353126.1:128812-138870 GCF_000622305.1 Nannospalax galili
TATCTGCAAAGGGATATTTTCATCTTTTCCATTATTACTACTTTAATTTCCTTCTCCTGTCTTACTGCTCTTGCAAGAGTTTCAAGCACCGTGTTAAAGAGGAGTGGAGATAGTGGACAGCCTTGTCTGCTTCCTGATTTCAATGGGAATGCTTCCAGGTTTTCTCCATTCAGAATGAGGTTTTTGGCTGTGGTTTTGTTGTATATGGCTTTAATTATGTTGAGGTATGTTCCCTGCAGTCCAATTCCCTCTAGGACTTTGAACATAAATGCATGTTGAATTTTGTCAAAGGCCTTCTCTGCATCTATTGCGATGACCATGTGGTTCTTGCCTTGAGCCCACTTATATGATTTATGATGTTTATTGACTTAAGTTTATTGAACCATCTCATCTCTGGAATAAAGCTGACTTGATCATGGTGGATGATCTTTTTGATGTATGTCTGTGTAAGGTTTGCAGGTGTTTTGTTGAGAATTTTTGCATTTATCTTCATTAAGGATATGAGTCTATGGTTTTCTTTTTTGGTTGTATTTTTACCTGAGTTTGGTATTAGAGTGATGCTAGCTTCATAGAAGGAATTTGGAAGTTCTCCCTCCATTTCTATCTTTGTGAATAAATTAAGTAATATTGAATGTAGATCTTCTTTAAATGTCTGGTAGAATTCTGCTGTAAATCCATCTGGTCCTGGGCTTTTTTTAGTCAGTAGGTTTTGTATTACTGTTTCAATTTCTTTTTGGGTTATGGATGTGTTTAAGCTGTTAATCTCTTCTTGGTTTAGTTTTGGTGGTTCCCATACCTTTAGATATCTGTCCATTTCTTTTAGGTTTTCAAATTTAGTAGTATATAGTTTTTTAATGTATTCCCTTATAATATTCTGGATCTCTTTGGTGTCTTGATGTTTCCCCTTTCATCTCTGATTTTGTTGATTTGGAGGTGCTCTTTCAATTTCTTTTTGTGTTATGGGTCTGTTTAAGCTGTTAATCTCTTCTTGGTTTAGTTTTGGTGGTTCCCATGCCTTTAGGTGTGTTGAGTTGCAGTGTTAAGTCATTTATTTGTGTTCTTTCTGGTTTCTTAATGTAGGCACTTAGAGATATAAACTTCCCTCTAAGGACCACTTTCAACATGTCCCAGAGGTTTTGTTGTGATTTATTGCCCTTTTCATTTAGTTCCAGGAATACTTTTCTTTCTAATTTCTCCTTTGACCTATTCATCATTCAGGAGTGTGTTGTTTAATGTCCGTGTGTTCATGTGGCTACTAGAGTTTCTTCCGGTGTTGATTTTAAGCTTTATTTTATTGTGGTCTGATAGAACTCATGGAATTATTTCAATCTTTTTGTATTTATTGAGGTTTGTTTTGTGCCCCAGTATATGGTTGATTTTGGAGAAGGTTCCATGGGGTGCTGAGTAGAAAGTATATTCTTTGTTGCTTAAGTGGAATATTCAGTAGATGTCTGTTAGGTCCATTTGACATGTGGTATTGTTTAATTCAGATGTCTCTCTGTTAACTCTCTGCCCAGTTGACCCATCTGATGGAGACAGTGGGGTATTGAAGTCCCCTACTGTTAATGAGTTGGAATTAATCTGGGTGTTAAAGTTCTGTAGTACTGTTTTTATGAAGGTGGGTACACTAGAGTTTGGTGAATATATGTTCATGATTGTAATATCTTCTTGATTTATTGTTCCTTTGATCAGAATGAAGTGGCCCTGTTTATCTCTTCTGATTAGTCTTAGTTTAAAGTCTGTTTTTTATCAGATATTAGAATTGCAATGCCTGCTTTTTTCTTAGTACCATTTGCTTGGTGGTATTTTTCCATCCTTTCACCTTACAGTAGTGCTTGTCCTTGAAAGAGAGGTGAGTTTCTTGCAGAAACCAAAAAAAAGGGTTTTCTTTCTTAAGCAATTCAACTAGTCTGTGTCTTTTGACTGGGGAGTTCAGTCCATTGATATTTAAAGTTATTAATGAAAAATGTGTATTGAATCCTGTCATTTTTATTTCTGTTCACATTCTTGATATAGCTGTGCATTTCCACAGTTATACCTCTATTGAGTTTCTTTCTGTAACCCCTTGGGTGTTGTCATTCCTTTCTTCATGTCTTTGTATTGCTTCAAGAACTCTGTGGAGGGCTTGTTTTGTGGACATGAATTCTTTCAGCCTATTTAGTTCATGGAAGATTTTTTTCTTTCCCCTTCGACTATAATAGACATTTTTGCTGGGTAAAGTAATCTGGGTTGGCATCTTTGTTCATTTAGAACTGGGAATACTTTGGTCCAGGCTCTTCTGTATTTCATAATTTATACTGAAAAGTCAGCTGTAATCCTGATGGGTTTTCCTTTATATGTGACTTGTTTCTCTTTTGCAGATTTCAGTATTCTCTCTTTGTTCTGTATGTTTAGTGTTTTCACTATGATGTGCTGTGGAGAGTTTCTTTTCTGATCCTGTCTATTTCATGTTCTATAAGCTTCTTTTACTTGTATGGGCATGTCTTTCTTTAATTTTGAGAAATTTTCTTCTCCAGTCCTGTTGAAGATCTGGTCCATACTATTATCTTGAGATTCTTCTCCTTCCTGTATACTTATGACTCCTGAAGATGAAAGCAATTTGGCCACTCCAATATAAAAACAAAAGAGAGAACCTGAAGCCTAGACCAACACGCATTTCATGCCCAGCAAGTAAACCACAAAGGCACATAAAGTTTACAAAAAGAAGCAGACATGAACTCAACAAAGGAAGGCTTGAGTCTCACACAAGAATCAGAAACTACAAAAGAAATTCAGATGTCAAAGTCACAGAGGAAAAATAATAACACGAAAAACCAAAATAATATATCCCCAACATGTACCAATAGTCATTTAGAGGAGTATAATGACACCCCCCTAGAGATAACACAGGACATGGAACTCAAAAGAACAGTTATAAACATGATAAAAGAATTCAGTGATTTTGAAGAACACTCAAAAAGAAATCAAAGAAATGAAGGAAGACAGGGATAAACTTCTGAATGAATTGAGAAAAGAGTTCAAAATGTTGAAGAATATGCAGGCTGAAATGAAGAAGGAAGTGAAACACTTAGTAACCTAATTAGAAATGACAGGAGAAAGCCTCACCAATAGGATAAATGAAACGGAAAACAGAATATCAAGACTGGAAGACAAAATGGATGAATTATACCACTCAAGCAACGGTTATGAAAAATTTAAGAAAACACAAGAATGGAATATGCAAGAATTGTGTGACACCATAAAAAGACCAAACTTATGAATCATTTTATTTTCTGTTTGTGCTTAGTCCTAATTTATTTTCCATAATTATACCATTATTTGTTTTCTTTCCGTAGCTTCTTGAATATGGTTATTCCTTTCTTCAATCCCTTGTATTTATTCTAGTACTCCCTGTAGAGCTGGTTTAGTGGACATGAATCCTTCCAGCCTATTTGTATCATGGAAGTTTTTCTTTCTCCTTCGACTGTGATGGTCAGTTTTACTGGGTAAAGTGGCCTGGGTTGGAATCTAGGTCATTTAGAACTTGGAATACATTGCTCTGGGTTCTTCTGGCTTTTAAAATTTGCATTGAAAAAAGTTAATTGTTATTCTGATGGGTTTTTCTTTACCTGTAACTTATTGTTTCTCTCTTGTAACTTTCAGTATGCAATGGGGGAGTATCTTTTCTGGTTCTGTCCATTTGATGTTATGGGTTCCTTATATGTATATGGGTGTGTCTTTCCTTAATTTATGGAATTTTTCTCCTATAATCCTACTGAAGATCTGGTCAATGTCATTGATTTGAGATTTTTCTTCCTCTATGACTATAATTTCTGTATTTTGTCTTTTCATGGTGCTCCCCAGATCCTGCATATTTCATTCCTGTGTTTTAAAATGTTTTTCCTATTCTTAGCTTGAGTGGTACAATTCTCCAACTTTATCTTCAAGTCTTGATGTTCTGTTTTCCATTTGATTCATTCTGCTAGTGAGGCTTTCTCATATCTTTCCTAATTAGCTTATGGAGGTTTTGATTCCATCTTCATCTCATCTTGAGTTTTCTTCAGTATTTCTATCTCTTCCTGAATTCATTTTTCAAGTCCTGAACTGTGTTACTGTGTTTATCATTTCCTTCAGCCAAGTTTTCATATTTTCTTGTGCTTCAGTTAGGAGCTTATTCCTATCTTCTTCGAATTCCTTGAAGGGATTGTTTGAGTGTTTTTTTAAAGTGCTTAAATTCTTCGATCATGTTTATGATTGTTTTTATGTTCTGTGTTCTGGGGTTCCTCTGGGTAGTTCTTATTGTAGACACTTCAGTGAGACGGGTGGGGTTTGGTGGGAACATACTCTCTTGGTTTTCCATATTATTTATGTTTCTGCATTGTGACCTGGGCGTGTGAACATTTTTTGTTGGTTATGTGTCTGATATATAATACTAATTTGCCTTTTTGTAGTAGATAGAACATATTATTTGTAGTAGTGAACATTTTTTTGTTGTGAACATTTTTTGTTGGTTATGTGTCTGATATATAATACTAATTTGCCTTTTTGTAGTAGATAGAACATATTATTTGTAGTAGTAGAACATATTGTTTATGTTTCTGCATTGTGACCTGGGCATGTGAACATTTTTTGTTGGTTATGTGTCTGATATATAATACTAATTTGCCTTTTTGTAGTGGAAGCTTGATTCTGTTTTTATTGTTCTCACACCTTTGTTGATTTCTGATCAGATATGAATAGCTAGTTGGTCTGTGTCTCAGGTTATCACTTTTGATTTTTTTAATGGATCGATCAGGTGATTCCTCTCTGGTCTGGTGTGTCAGATGTGCAATTACAGCTAGGAATGTAAGTGTGAAAATGATGAAGGAATGGATAGGTTCTGGCTAGCTCACCATGGTGGTACTTAGTACATAGCAGTAGTTCAGAGAGTAATCCCAGAGGAGAAGATGGTGAATGAGTGGGTGGGTTCTATGTAGCTCCTCCAGGTTATCCAGAGAGCTTGAGCAGTGGGTTCCTTTCTTAGTCCCAGGGCAGAAAATGGTGACAGAGTGGGTGGTGTTTTGAGTAGCCCCAAAGGGTGGTCTGGAAGACTCAAGCAGCCTGTTCCTGTCCTCATCCCAGAGTGGAAGATGTCTAAGGGGAGATGGGGGTTGGGTTCTGGCTAGCTTCATCTACTCTTTTTGGATGTTGTTTGTTCTTGTTTTTTAAAACATCTTCAAGTGCATCATTAAGTTATTAATATAAGCTGCCTTTTTCTTTTGTTTTCTAAGAACAATAGATTTTATTTATTTTTATTGAAGAGACCAGAGAGATGAGGGGCCTATAGAGTCTAATTTGTGTTCTCAAATGTTCTTCAGTGTGGGTCCATCCATTGGAGCATGGTTAACTTACCAAGAGTCACAACCTTGAAAAATATTGACTCTCTACCTAACAGAAGACATAGGTTGCCAATAGTTCCTAGGTAGGGTTGAGGTTTTTTTCCTACTTTTCAACTGTAAGCTGGCTTTTTTTCTGGCTTGAGCTTATGTGGGACTTGTCCATGCTGTCACCATTCATGTGAGTTCATATGAGTAACTGACCAGTTGTCTGGAAAACTCCTTGTGGTCATCCATCATTTGGCTCTTACAGTCTTTATGCCCCCTCTTTTTCAATGACCCCTGAGTATTGGGGGACAGAAGTTTGATATCGGTGTCCTATTCAGGGATAAGCACCCTGTAGTCTCCAGCTCTCTGAAAGTTGACCAGTTGTGGGTCTCTGTGTTACTCACCATCTGATGCATAAGGAAGCTTCCCTGGTGGAGAGTTGAGAAATGCATTAATTTAAGAGTACAACAGTAAGCCATTAGGAGTCTTTTTAACACTATAACTATTTAGCAGAAAAGTAGTATTAGCCTATTCCCTATGTCCTGTGCCCTGTCTAGCCTCAGGTTCATAGAATTGGTATCAGTATCAGGTATTGGTTCCATTTTATGAAGCAGCTTTAAAACCAATTAGAAAGTGGTTGATTATTCCCATAATATTCATGCCACTATTGCACCAGTGGACATATCTTTTCAGGCCATTTATTGTTGGAGGTCACAGGATTAACAGCTGTATAAAGTTGGTGATTAATTTTCTTTTCAGTAGCATGCATAGAACTTTCCAACAGAGTGAAAGCTAGCCAGTTGAGATGAAGTTTTAAATCAGTACCAGTTTTATTTCTCCTTCTCCACTCTATAGCTCAGGTATGTAGGGTCTTCAGTAGTAGGATCTTACTGTCAAATTCTTGTGGATAACCAAGAACAGAGGTGATGGAAGGTATTATTTGAGGGTTTGTGGAACCCTTGATCAACATATTCAAAAGAAGAAGTCCAGTCCTGGTAGTGGACTTTTACTTTGCAAGCCTATGGTGTCTAGTAGGGATAATGTTCTCTTGTTATAAAGTAACTCCTTTTGATCTCTTTTTATAATGTGTATGTGTATACTTTAAGTAGCTTCTATAGTGGTAGGTTTCCACATGGCATTTTCTAAAGGCCTTTGTCCCTTCACATACTTCCTCCTCTACCCCACCCAACCATTCTGCACCACATTTATCCCTTCTTACTTTATTATTCCCCCTTTCTGCTTTATCACTCAATCCTACCACCTGTCACAGGAAGCCTTCTCCCCATGGCCATTTATTAGATTTTTGACATCTCTAGGTTTTCAAATTGAAACATGCATATCTAAGATTTCAAAGCTAGCATCCAGCCATGAGAAAGAACATGCAATGTTTGTCTTTCTGTGTCTGAGTTACCTCATATAGGATGGTTGTTTCAAATTCCATCCATTTATTTACAAATTTCATAATTTGTATATAAAATATAAAAATATTTTTTAGTGAGCTTTTGTAATTTCATACAACAGTTCTTAATAAAATTTAGATACTCCCTATCCATGCCTTCCCCATCCCCCTACTGAACCTCATGCATTTCACCATACCCAAATGTCCTTCAGTGTAAATTCATCCACTGGAATCTAGTTAGCCCATCTAGAGATTGTATGTAAGGCATATTCTCACTCACCCAGCAGCAATCAGTCTCCAGTAGTTCTCAGTCTAGTGCCGGCCCACCACCCATTTCTCTCCTCCCCTTTGGGCTCTTGTTTAATTGGGTTGGCATGGGTTTTTAAAAGCACTGAATAATATTCCATTGTGTATATATACCACACATTCATTATACATTCATCTGTTGATGGACATCTAGGTTGTTTTCAATTTTTGACTATTATGAAAAAGGTAGCAATGACCATGAATGAACAGGTATATCTGTAGTAGGGGTATAGAGTCTTTTGGCTATATGCTCAAGAGTGGTTTGGCTGCATCATATGATAAATCAATTTCTAACTTTTTGAGGAACCTCCACACTGATTTCCACCACCCTCCCTCCGCAGCAGTGGATAAGAGTTTCCTTTCTTCACATCCTTGCCACCATTTGTCATTGTTTGTCGTTTGGATCTTAGCCATTCTGAGTGGGGTAAGATGTAATCTTAAAGTGGTTTGAATTTGCAGTTGCCTGATGACTAAAGATGTTGAACATTTCTATAGTAATTTTCAACCATTGCATTTCATCTTTAGAGAACTTCCTGTTCAGTTCCTTGTACCAATTTTCATTTGGATTACTTGTTTCTGTGACGTTTAGTTTGTTGAGTTCTTGTATATTCTAGATACTAACCCTCTGTCAAAGATATAGCTGGTAGTGATTTTCCCTCCACACACTGTATATTGTCTCTTTACTAGAATTATGGTGCCCTTTGCTGTACATAAGATTATTGTTTTCATCGGGTCCCGCTTTCAGTTGTTGAATTTAATTCTTGCACCATAGGATTCCTGTTCAGAAAGTCCTTTCTTGTGCCTATAAGTTCCAGTACATTTCCTATGTTCTATTCTAACATTCAGTTTATCTGGTCATATGTTGAAGTCCTCGTATATCTGGAGTTAAATTTTGTGCATAGCAAAAGATAGGAATGCAGTTTCATTCTTCGACACGCCCTTATCCAGTTTGATTAGCACCATTTGTTGCACATACTGCCTTTTTCTCCACTATTTGTGGCTCATTTGTCAAAAATATAGTGGGTGTAAATGGGTGGATTTGAATCTTGGACCTCAATTATTCCTTTGATCAATGAATGTGTCTGTTTTTTATGCCAATACCATGCTGTTTTTATTATTATAGCTCTCTAATATAATTTGAGATCAGGGATGTTAATGCCTCTAGCAGTTCTTTTATTATTCAGGATTATTTTTTCTATCTGGAGTTTTTTGTGTTTCCATATGAAATTCGAGATTATTTTTTCAGTTTCTGTGAAACATTGTGTTGGACTTTTAAATAGGCATTACATTGAATTTGTAGGTTACTTCTTGTAGGATGGCAATTTCCACAATATTATTAATTGTGCTCTATAAACATGGGAGGTCTTCAATACAAGATAGCATCTGGTATCTTTTTTTACATTTTAATGTTTTAAAATTTCTTAATTAAATTTGTGTGTATTTCATACACAATATCTAAATCATCTTTACACCCCCCTTCCGCATCGACATCTTCCCATAGCTCCCATTTCATGCATTCTGTCATTTACGTTAAGGCCTAGTGAGTCGTTAGTGTCCCCTGACATCCCTCAGTGAAAGTTCATCTACTGGGGTTGAGTCAGCCTATCTCTTTCCTCAGTGCCTTAAAGTTTTTATTATAGAAGTCCTTCACTTCCTTTGTTAGATTTTACTCTAAGATATTTTATGTTTTTTGAGACTATCCTGAATTGAAACATTTCCCTCATTTCTTTAGCAGTATGATTTTTGTTGGTATATAGAAAGGCTACTGACTTTTGTGTGCTAATTTTATATCCTGCTACTTTGATGAATGTGTTTATCAACTCTAGGAATTTTCTGATAGTCTTAGTTTCTTTTATGTATTGCATCATATCACTAGCAAATAAAGATTCTTTGACTTATTATTTTACAATTTGTATCCCCTTCATCTCTTTCAGTTGTCTCAATAATCTAGCTAGGATTTCAAGTACTATATTGAACAGGAATGGAGACAGTGGACATCCTTGTCTTGTTCCTGATTTTAATGAGAATGCTTTTAGTTTTTCTCCATTAAGTATGACGTTGGCTGTGGACCTGTACTATACTGACTTTATTCCATTGAGATACCTCCCCTCCATCCACTAAATTCTCCATTACTTTTTATCATGAATGGATGTTGGGTTTTGTTAAAGGCCCTTTTTATATCTAGTAAGATGATCATGTGGTTTCTCTCCTTGAGACTCTACATGTGGTGGATTACATTTATTGATTTACATATGTTGAACTATCCTGCATTACTGGGATGAAGCCAGTTGATTGCAGTGGATAATCTTTTTGATGTTTTCTTGTATTCAGTTTGCGAGTATTTTACTGAGAATTTATAGCTTCTATAGTGGATGAATTTACACTGAAGGACATTTGGGTATAGCTTTCTTTATTGTTGCTCCAAATTAAAGCCAGAATGTCTTTCATGAGGTAAGTGCATAAACTCTGGCACATACATGCAATGAAATATTATTCAGTGGTAAAAATAAATGAATCATCCAATATGAAAATATACATATGGATCTTCAGTTCATATTGCTAGATGAAAGAAGGCAGCCTAGAATGGTAGGCACTATATAATTCCTGCTGAATAACATTCTGTAAAAGACACTAAAATTAATGGTTGTCAGGGTAAAGTAGGGAGGGAGAGAAGAATGAATAGGTGGTGGGAGGTAAAATTTTCAGGCAGTGAAACATTTCTGTAGGATAGAATAATGAAATAGCACCTCATGATATTTTTCATTTTTTAAAGCCCTTAAAATTCTACAGCACCTTTTCTTTTTTTACTTTATTTTATTTATTTTTCCTTTTTATTTTTTATAAGAAGCATTTCATTACAGCTTTAACATACTCAATAACAGTTTCCAGAGCAAAGATACATCTCTTTCAAAAGTGGCTATAAAATTTTTAGGTTTGCTGTTCAATGAATACAGTTACACAATATTGAACTCAGTATAAGCTCTGCCTCTTACAATCTTTCTGCCCCTTCT
>NW_008353126.1:138972-143565 GCF_000622305.1 Nannospalax galili
ATCTGTATGTATCTGATTATTACTAGTCATAATTGGTTGCACTTGGGTTCTTGGTGCCTGTGTAAGTCTATGAAGTCATCGGGTAGATTTCAATGGTAATGTTTATCACCTCTAATAATTAATATGACATAAAATTTTATGCTTCCTCCTCAAATATAACTCATTTTAAAAATTTTGCTGATTTTTTGGTGTGTATATCACACAGATCATCCCAAACCATGTTATTCATCTATACACCCACTTCCCAGATGGCACCCTCCCATAGCCCTTCCCCCAACTAGAGCCCATATACTCTGTCATCCCTGCTACTGTCCTCTGTGTTGTTGGCACCCCAGCTGTTCCCCAGTACTTGTCCATCCGGTGCATCTAGTCAGCCTATCTAGAGGTCTTTGTTTTAGGCACGTCAGCTGTTCTTCATCTAGCAGTAATCAGTTGTCTATATTCCTTTAGATAAGATTGGGGTCTGCTGTTCATTTTCCCAGTTCTATGCTGGGTTACTGTCTGGGAGTCTCTTGGGCCACCCTGGCCAACAACTCAAAAGAAGGTATCTCCTATCTGGCTTTGTTTCTTGTTATGTAGCCTTTAGCTATATATGTGGACTCTTAAAACTTATATTGGCCTCTTTAACCTTTGGTTATACTTTCCTTTTGGGCATTTAAGGCCATACAGTTGGCCCAGATAAACTGATTTAGTTTTACTCTTAAGGCTGTTTGAGAATCTGTTCCTCGGGGGTCACATGGGCTTGGGAGGAGACCCTGGCTCCTTTCTTTTTCTTTTCTTAAAAAATTTTTTACAAAAACTTTATTGAGAATTTCATACATGTATATAAAGTGTTTTGATCAAATCCATGTCTACTCCCTCCCCTCCAACATTTCCCCCCTGAAGAAGTGACCCTAAAATCTTTTAAGGATTAAATACAAGCTCCCAAATACTTTTGATGTTTTCGGCCTTTGGAACAGAGTATGTTGCTAACAGGCCTAAGGACATTTTGACTTTTAGCCAAGAAACTGTCTACATTTCTTTGGAGTCTTTTTACCCTAACTGCCTAGCCAAGTCCTACCTCCTATTCATATCACACCATCCTCTGAAGGGATTACCCAAATTGACAATATGGAATAGGGATGCCAACCCCTCTGGCTTCTTCTATGCTGAACAGGGACACAGAGTGAGGCAATTGGAATACCCCTTCAGTGGGTCTATCTAAAAGAATCCCAAATTGCATAACTTTTGTCTCTAAGGGAAGAAGAAAGTCCTTGAATCATGGAAAGGAGATGTGAAGGAGAAGTAAAGGCAAGAGTAATGAGCATTACTAGTTCTAGACAGGGAACTAGAAAAGTCAGAACAGGACAATTTTCAAATGTTCATATGAGAGTCCACTGGAGTTTCTTGACAAAGTCTTCAAAAAATATCCCTCTATTGGGTTCCTCCTCATTTTTGTTTTGTCTTCCCAGGCTGGACTAGTTGGTTGGGAAGAGTGGCTGGATACTCAGGTGAGGAACCAGTGACCCTGCTTGGCAATCCTTTAATGAATGAGCACAACCATCAGCAAGCCCAATTGTGACTGTTTAACGATCAGGCTCAGCTGAAGTCATAATGATGGTAGTTATTTCATGCAGAAGGGACTTCGGTATAGCATCATCTTATTAAAAGGACCTGGAATTTAAAAGCTGGCTCCTTTCTTTTACCAGTCCTGTCTATGTGAAGATAAGTCAAAGGTCCTACTCGACCATGGCTGGCTTCACTTGGAAGCATGGAGGAAATGTTTTCTCTGTGTTGACCCTCCTCTTTGTAGATTGGACACTGGTTCAAGTCCATTTGATGGGGTCTCCATGGCCTCCTTGATCAAGAGGACAGGTGACTCACTGCAGTTACAGGACACTTTGAGAGATGCTCATAGTCCCCTGGAACTTAGTCGACCTAGGAGGGCAAGGAGCAAAAACTGTCCCTTGTGTCCCTCTGACCAAATTAGTATAGGCCTCAAAGTATGGCTGTTAAATATCCAAGAAGGTTAGTTCTACCAGTCTGGTACTTTTAGTTACCATGTTCCATGTATAAAGCTTGGGCAAAGAACAAACATTCTCAGTTAAACCTTGCCTAGACAAGGTTTGTCTGTATAATTTGTCAGTAGGTTGTTGGACTAATATGGTTCCTTCTGGTTTTTGTTAAAACTAGCTAGGCATTATTTATCTCTTACATTGTCTAACCCTTCCACCACGGTTTCCCCTTTTAAGGTGACCCCCTTTTTCCCATTTCTCCCTTAATAATACCCTTCTCCTATGGTCCCACCTCTTTTGAGCTCCTTCTTTCCCTTTAAGCCCTAGGTTCCTTGTATAACATTCCCTCCCTCTCCCTTTAAAATAACCCCAATTTTTATCCTTATCTCCCTTATTAATGCCTGTTTCCTACTGTTCTTCTCTTTCACATTCTTCCTTTTCCTTTACCTCCCTGGTTCCTTTCCATTATCCTGGTTCCTGTAGTTATGCCTGGATACATATTCACTTATCAGGATTTCATGCTAGGATCCACATATGAAGAACATGCATCATTTTTTTTTACCTGAGTCTGTGTTACTTCACTTAGTACAAAAATTTCTAGATCCATCCATTTACCTGCAAATTTCATGATTTCATCTTTCTTTATTGCTGAGTAAAACTCCATCATATAAATGAACCGCATTTTCATTATCCACTTGTCAGTTGAGGGACACTTAGGTTGCTTCCATCTCAGCTATTGTGAAAAGAGCAACAACAAATATAGATGTACAATACATGGTAGGTTCACTTGTAGTTTTTTAAGATCTCCACACTGCTTTACATAGGGGTTGAACAAGTTTGCAGACCCACTAGCATCAGATGAGTGTTCCCTTTCCCCATATCCTCTCCAACATTTGGTATAATTTGTTCTCTTGATCTTAGCCAGTCAGACTGGGGTAAGATGAAATCTTAAAGTGGTTTTAGTTTGCATTTACCTAATTACTAGTGATGTTGAGCACCTTTTAAGATGGTTCTTAGCCATCTTTATTTCTTCTTTTTAAAACTCTCTGTTCAGCTCCTTAGCCTATCTTTTAATTGGGTGACTTCCTTTCTTGATTCATTGTTTTTTGAGTTCATTATATATTCTGGATGTTAAACCTCTGTCAGATGTGTCACCAGTGAAGATTTTTTCCCATTCTGTACCCATTCTGTTCACTCTTCACTTCCTTGCTTGCTTCTTTTGATGTACAGAAGTTAATTAGTTTAATGAGGTCCCATTTGTTGATTCTCGATCTTGTTTCCTGAGCAATTGATGTCTGGTTTAGAAAGTCCTTTCCTACACCTATATCTTGTAGGTTATTGCCAATGTTTTGTTCTAACAGTTTTAGAGTTTTAGGCTTTACATTGAGGTGTTTTATCCATTTGGAATTGACTTTTGTGCAAGGTGAAAGATAGGGGTTTAGTTTCATTCTTCTACATGTGGAGATCCAGTTTTGCCAGCACCATTTGCTGAACATGCTGTCTTTCCTTCAGTGAATGTTCTTGGCCCCTTTGTCAAATATCAGGTGGCTGAAATTACATGTACTCATATGTGGGTCTTCAATTTTGTTCCATTGATGTATGGATCTATTTTTGTGCCAGTACTATGTTGTTTTTATGACTATATCTCTGTAATACAGTTTAAAATCTGGTATAGTAATCCCCCTGGCATTGCTCTTAATGCTCAGGGTTACTTTGGCTATCTGAGTTCTTTTGTGTTTCTGTATGAATCTTAGTATGGTTTTTTCCAATTCTGTGAAAATGTCATGTGTATTTTGATTGGCATTGCATTGAATCTATAAATGGCTTTTGGTAGGATGGTCATTTTCACAATATTAATTCTTCCAAACCATGAGCATGGGAGGTCCTTCCATCTACTGATGTCTTCCTCAATCTCTTTCTTTAGAGATTTAAGATTTTCATTGTAGAGGCCTTTAGTGTCTTTGGTCAGATTTATTTTGAGATATTTTATTTTGTGAAATGGAGTGCTTCCATGTATTCTTTCTCTGATTGCTTGTTATTCATATATAGAAAGGATACAGACTTTTGTAGATTAATTTTATAACCTGACACTTCACTGAATGTGTGAATAATTTCCAGGATTTTTCTCTTGGAATTTTTGGCATCTCTTAGATATAATATCATATCATCTGCAAAAGGGATAATTTGATCTCTTCTTTTCCATTATTACTTTTTTAATTTCCTGCTCTTGTCTTATTGCTCTTGCAAGAGTTTCAAGCACTATGTTAAAAAAAGGAATGGCAATAATAGACAGCCTTGCCTGGTTCCTGATTTTAGTGGGAATGCTTCCAGTTTTCCTCCAGTTAGAATGATGAGCAGCATTTCCTCCTCCCTCTGCCTCTTTATTTCTCTGTGTCTCTTTTTGTTTTTGTCTCTTGCTCTGTGTGTGTGCATTTGTGTGCATGTGAATGCCTCCTTCTCTCCCCCCCTTCTCTTTTCCTGGTATATCAAAAATGAAAGCAGGTGATTTCATTGTATGACTGATGGCTGTAGATTACAGGCTAAGGTCACAGACTTTTTGTCACCCTGGATTTTCTTGAAGCTTTCCACTTTTCCCTCC
>NW_008353126.1:143725-151128 GCF_000622305.1 Nannospalax galili
ATGTAGATCCTCTTTAAATGTCTGGTAGAATTCTGCTGTAAATCCATCTGGTCCTGGGCTTTTTTTAGTCAGAAGGTTTCGTATTACTGTTTCAATTTCTTTTTGTGTTATGGGTCTGTTTAAGCTATTAATCTCCTTTTGGATTAGTTTTGGTGGTTCCCATGCCTTTAGATACTCATCCGTTTCTTTTTGGATTTCAAATTTAGTAGCATATAGGTTTTTAAAGTATTCACTTATAATGTTCTGTATCTTTTTTGGTGTCTGTTGTGATGTTTCTGCTTTCATCTCTGATTTTGTTGATTTGGAGGTGCTCTTTCTTTCTTTTGGTTAACTGTCTTAATGGTCTGTCAATCTTTTTTATTTTTTCAAAGAACCAGCTCTTGGATTCTTTCTTTTTATTTTTTCTTTGTTTCTATTTCATTAATTTCTGCTCTGATTTTTGTTACTTTTTCTTGTCTGTTGGGTTTGGGTTTCATTTGTTGTTGCTTTTCAAGTGTCCTGAGTTGCAATGCTAAGTCATTTATTTGTGTTCTTTCTGATTTTTTAATGTAGGCACTTTGAACTATAATCTTCCCTCTAATGGCAGCTTTCAGAGTGTCCCAGAGGTTTTTGTTGTGTTTTATTTTCCTTTTCATTTAGTTCCAGGAATACTTTAATTTCTTTCTTAATTTCTCCTTTGACCCATTCATCATTCAGGAGTGTGTTTTTTAATCTCCATGTGTTCATGTGGTGACTAGGGTTTCTTCCCGTTTTGATTTTAATCTTTATTGCATTGTGGTCTGATAGAATGCATGGAATTATTTCAATCTTTTTGTATTTATTGAGACTTATTTTGTGCCCCAGTATATGGTCGAATTTGAAGAAGGTACCATAGGGCACTGAATAGAAAGTATATCCTTTGGCGCTTGGGTGGAATACTTGGTAGATGTCTGTTATGTCCATTAATATATGGTATTGTTTAATTCAGATGTCTCTCTTTTAACTCTCTGTACAGTTGACCTATCTAATGGAGACAGTGGGGTATTAAATTCCCCTGCTACTAATGAGTTGGGATTAATCTGGGATTTAAAGTCCTGTAGTACTGTTCTTAAGAAGTTGGTTGCACCAGAGTTTGCTGAATATATGTTCATGATTGTAATATCTTCTTCGTTTATTGTTCTTTTGATCAGAATGAAGTGTCCCTCTTTATCACTTCTGATTAGTTTTAGTTTAAAGTCTATTTTGTCAGATATTAGAATTGCAACACCTGGTTTATTCTTAGTAACATTTGTTTGATATATTTTTTTCTCATCCTTTCACTTTAAGGTAGTGCCTGTCTTTGAAAGTGAGATGAGTTTCTTGCAGACAACAAAAAGATGGGTTTTGTTTCTTAATCCATTCACCTAGTCTGTTTCTTTTGACTGAGGAGTTCAGTCTGTTGATATCTAAAGTTATTAATGAAAGATGTGTATTGAATCCTGTCATTTTTATTTCTGTTCACATTTTTGATATAGCTGTGCATTTCCACAGTTATACCTTCATTGAATTTTTCTGCAACCCCTTGGGCATAGTAATTCCCTTCTTCAGCTCTTTGTATTGCTTCAAGAACTTTCTGAAGGGCTAGTTTTGTGGACATGATTTCTTTCAGCCTATTTATGTCATGGATGATATTTCTTTCCCCTTTGACTCTAATAGACATTTTGGCTGGTTATAGTAATCTGAGTTGGCATCTGTGGTCATTTAAAACTGGGAATACTTTGGTCCCGGTGCTCTTCTGACTTTCATAGTTTGCACTGATAAGTCAGCTGTAATCCTGATGGGTTTTCCTTTATATGTGACTTGTTATTTTTCTTTTGCAGCTTTCAGTATTGTCTCTTCATTCTGTATGTTTAGGGTTTTTACTATGATGTGCTATGAGAGTTTCTTTGCTAGTCCTCTCTATTTCATGTTCTATATGCTTCTTGTAGTAGTATGGGCATGTCTTTTTGTAATTTTGAGATGTTTTCTTCTATGATTCTGTTGAAGATCTGGTCCATACCATTATCTTGAGATTCTTCTCCTTCCTGTATGCCTATGATTTGTAAGTTTGGTGTTTTTATGGTGTCACACAATTCTTGCATATCCCATTCTTGTGTTTTCTTAAAATTTTCATAATCTTTGCTTCAGTGGTCTAGTTCATCCACTTTATCTTAAGCCAGTTCGGTATCATGTAAACAATCTAAAAAACATAAGTACATACATACATGTGTGTATGGGTTTCTAGTTCGCTTTCAATTGCTATAATAAAAATACTGACAAATAGCAACTTGGAGAGGAAAGGCTTTGTTTGGCTTTCAGCACAGTCCATCATCAAGGGAAGCCAAGGCCGGAACTCAGGGCAGGAACCTGGAGCACAGACCACTGAATTTTTTTTATCATGTTTATAATTGTTCTTTTGACTTCCATGTCCTGTGTTATCTCTAGGGGGTTCTCATTGTGCTCCTTTAGAGGACTATTGGTATTTGGTGGGAATATGTTATTTTGGCTTTTCATATTATAATTTTTTCTCTGTGACTTTGACATGTGAATTTCTTTTGTAGTTTCTGCTTCTTGTGTGAGACTCAAGCCTTTAAGTCTAGGTTTGCCTCTTTTTGTAAACTTTATGTGCCTTTGTGGGTTACTTATTAGGCATGAATAGCTGGTTGGTCTAGGCTTCTGGTTCACTCTTTTGATTTTATATAGAGAGTGGCCAAATTGCTTTCATCTTCAGTTATTCACACAGAGGCCCAAGTCAGATGAGGATCAGACGCTCCCAGGCTTTCTCCTAAGGTCTGGATCCCTCCAGGAAAGATGTTGTCCTCAGGAATTTGGGGGTTGGGCTGGCCTGGGAGCAGGGCCCTGGAAAATGCTGGTCTCAGGCAGCTGGTGGCTGTACCACCCAGGGATGCAAAAGGAGGTGGGGTTGGAAGAGGCCCCAAGGGCTCCTGGGGACTGCAGGGAGGAACTGGGTTGGTCGGGAAGCAAAGGATCAGGAAGCAGAGTGGTGGTTCCAAGCTGAGAGGTCAGCCCTGGTGTCTGTGGTGCAAAGACAAGAAATGGGTCTGTACCCAGGCTTGGAGGAGAGACAGGGCAGGGGAGATGTGAGGGTGAATGGGGCAGGGGGAGTCAAGGTGTGGTGTGTGCCACTGGACTTACCCAGGAAAGAGGCTGAAGGGTTGTGCAGCTCAGGGAAGCAAAGGGAGGTGAGGGTGGCTTACTGAGAATTTTTGCATCCATGTTAATCAGAGAGATTGGCATATAATGTTCTTTGTTGTTGTGTCTTTGTCAGATTTTGGTATTAGGGTAATACTGGCTTCATAGGAAGAATTCGGGAATTTTGTGGTATTTATCTAGCCTTTTATTCATATCCTCTTCCACTTCCTTGAACATATTCATAATTACTATTTTGAAATCATTGTCTTGTGCATCCACTAGGTTTTCACTTTCAGGAAACATTTTCATGGTTTTGCTAATTTCTTTAGTAGACATATTATCTTGGTTATTCGTTTTGTTGGTTTGGTCTTTTGTTCAATGAGGTTGAAGCATCTGGACTCGTGTGGTGGTTTTTTTTTGGTATGAGTAAGTGATCTCATCTTTGTTGAATGTTTGTATCTTTGATATTTCTCCAGATTGTCAGCTTACAGCCCATCTGAGTAGTGCTTGTAGTTCAGTTTGAAGTCCATTTTATGTTGATGTGCAAATGCAGTGAAAGAAGTGATCTCAGTTCAGGTAGAGATAGGTTCCAGTAGCGACTTCACATGATTCTGGATCAGCAGGGCGGCCCAGGTGGTTTCTAGGTAAACAGGTTGGCTGATAGCTTAGGTTGGAAGAGATCACAGGCCTGGGGAATACTGAGCTGAGTTGGGTGGCAGGGTGCAGGAATGCCTCAGATGGGGAACTCAAGACTGAAGGTCTGGGGTGGGGAAGGGTCCCAGAGACCCAAGCTGGCCTGGGAACGATATGGCAGAGGGATCCCACTGCCGCATTTTATTTTTTGAATCTGTGGGGATGGATGTCAGACTGGGGAAAAGGCAAAAATGGCTAGCACACCGATTTAGCATAAAACAGTGGTTTTTAAAGTCCCTGATCATGAAAGATTCCTGCCCTCATTTTCCCATAGTCTGGTACTCCAGAAGAGTTGCAATCTTTTTTTAAAAAATATTTTATTTATTTTTATTTTATGTGTATGCATGTATTGCCTGCATATAGGTAAGTGCACCCGTGTCGTGTGATGCCCATGAAGGACAAAAGAGGCCGTTGTATCCCCTGGAACTGGAGTTATGGACAGTTGTTAGCTGCCATGTGGGTGCTGTGATTCAAACCTGGGTCTTCTGAAAGAACAGCCAGTGTTATTGCTCATATGTAGCATTTCTAATATCTTTCAGAACAAATGAGTAAATGTGACTCCCTAAGTTCCTTGAGTTTCAAATTAACTGAACCAAGAAGAGGAGCTCTTGGATGGGAGCTCTGACGTATAGCCAGTGGATCAGAAAGACAGTCCACAAGCAGGGCTTTGGCAGTGGCATCAGGAGGAGGAGATTGCCTTTGAAGCTGAGCCCTCAACCTGTGGACCACCTCCAGATCAAACAGTGCTGCTGTACCCTGTAGGCATGGTATTAGAGGGAGTCCTCCTCATCTTCTGTGAGAAGTGTCGTATTGAGTGTCAGTGTCGCCAGAGGATAGTAGGAGCAGAGAAGTTTGGTTTTGGCTTCTTATGTCACCAGCTCTGGTGGACCTCTTTGTTTCTACTCAACCTCAGATTCTGTGCTAAACCTAGAAAGTCTTCTTGACTCTGTCTCTCTCTGCTCATGCAGGCATTGTGCCATGTGGAAGGGTTCTGAGCCTGGGAAGACAATGCTCATGGAGAACCCCTGATGGAAGTCTGGTTACTAGAGGAGAGCATCTTCACTTTTCAAAGTCTTGCTGTCTCCGTATATCATGAAGATGACCTCTGTTTTCCCAGGGTTGTCTGAAAAATGCATCTGTTGCATAGTAGGAAGTCAATCATGCTAGGGTGCGTGTGCGCACGTACACACACACACACACACACACACACACACACACACACACACGATCCTTAACTATGGAGCCCTAAGAATCTCACTCCTCAATTCAGAAGTTAAGATGATGAGAATAGCCATCCTACAAAACCAGATGGCCTTTGAAATTCTGACAGAAACACAAGGGGAACCCATGTCATTACTAACGTAAAAGCTGTAGATATACACCAGACAGTTCAGACATGGTACCCTCAATCTAAGATTTTTCACATCAAAACTGGATGTATGTCAGTGTGGCCGAATTCTCTCTGGGTCTCCTGCACTACCAGACAAACCATATAATATATTTTATGTGTATTTATTAACTTACAAAGGAACAAGAACTCAGTGCCTAGCCCCATGCCTCTGGCAGTGTGGCTCAGAGCCCACCATATCAGACCACACTACGACTACCATAGTCCCCGCTAGCATTTGCTCACACCTCAGGGGCTAGCAATTGTGCCTCAGGTCCACAAGAGTCAGTTCATTCTGTCTTTGATCTGTTTCAGCTGGCTTCACATTCGCGCTACCCACAGCTCCCGGCTTCCATTCCAAGATGGCTCCCAGCAGCCCCTTCACAGTCCATGCTCTGCATCAGGCCCTGCCTATTGGAGGAAGTAGCTAATTTGGGAGACAGTAGCTTACAGGATTCTGAGCTTGGTAAGACTGTTGATGACTTTTCCACCAGAAGCCTACACAGCACCTTCTGGTACTATGAAAGCTAGCCAGTTGGGAGGAAGTTTCCAGGTCAGTACCAGCTTGACTTCTCCATGTCCTGTGACCAAAGTGTATGGTGTCTTCAGTGACAGGGTTATACCATCAAGTTCTCATGGCAGCCAAGAGCAATAGCAACAGCCTGTATTGTTTTAGGTTGTCTAGGATAACCCCCAAAAGTTTTCTAATTCTGATTCCATTGGCTCACTTCTAGAAGGTCATAATAGGCCAGCTCCCTCCCTGAAACGACTTTCACTAAGAAACTGGCTACTTTTCCTTGGGGTCTTTTTACCCTGTCTAGCCAATTCCTACCTCCTATTCTTATTACACCATCCTCTGAAGAGGTTACCAAAATTGCCATTTGGGAATAGAGACACAGACCACTCTGGCTTCTTCCATGCTGAACAGGGACTCAGGGTGAGGCAATTGGAGTACCGCTTCAGTGGGTCTATCTAAAAGACTCCCAAATTGCATAACCCTTATCTCTAGGGGGAAAAGAAAGTCCTTGAATCATGAATAGGAGATGTGAAGGAGAAGTACAGGCAAAAATAATTAGCATTACAAGTTCTAGACAAATGTCAGAACAGGGCAATTTTCAAATATTCATATGGAAGTCTATTGGAATTTCTTGACAAGGGCTTCCAAAAGCATCCCTTTATTAGGTTCCTCCTCATTTTTCTTTTGTCTTCCAAGACTGGACTCTAGAGTGACAGATTCAGGATTTGCTTTCAGGTATTTTGGTAGCTGTTGCAGTGGTTAAAACCAGTGTCAGGTCCCTCTCAAAGGCTTCTAGATAGGGGGAGAAAACAAATTTATTCATAATTTTAGAACCATTGCTGGTTGTCTCCCCTACAGTGGGCCCTACAGTATTGGAGACCAAGATTTAAAGTCTTACATTTGAGAAGCACTTTCTGGTTAGGGACAAAATCACCAATGAGAAATAATTGTCTAAATAATTTTTTATATAGACTTAAGTCTAATATCTGCGAAGTGTAATCCTTTGAACTCTTAAAGAAATATACTGATGACTTTACTCTTTGGTTATAGTTTATGACCATAAAGTTGGCCCAAATAAATCAATTTGTTTTTACACTTAAGGACATTTGAGGATCTATCCTCAGGGGCCACATGGGCTTGGGAGGAGCTCCTGGCTCCTTCCTTTTACCAGTTTCATCTATGTGAAGATAAGTCAAAGGTCCTGCTCGACCATGTCTGGCTTCACTTGGAAGCATGAATGAGATGTTTTCTCTGAGTTGACTCTTCTCTTTGTAGACTGGACACCAGCTCAAGTCCATCTGGTGGGGTTTCCATGTCCTCCCTGAACAAGAGGACAGGTGACTCACCACAGTTACAAGACATTTTGAGAGATGTTCCATAGTCCCCTGGAACTTAGTGGACCTTGGAGGGAAAGGGGAAAAAACTGTCCTTTAAGTCCTTCTGATTACATTAGTATAAGCCTCAAACTATGGCTCTTAAACATCCAACAAGGTTAGTTCCACCAGTCTAGTGCTTTTAATTATCATGTGCTATGTAGATAAGGCTTGGGTAAAAAACCAAATGTTCTCAGATAAACCTTGATTAGATATATATTGTGTTCCTTAAATTAGTTGACTAAGCTATGGCCTTAGAAATTTTAAGCTTATATATATATTA
>NW_008353126.1:152683-153369 GCF_000622305.1 Nannospalax galili
TCTTTTAAAAAAATAATTATGAGACATAATAGCATTAACAAATAAATTTTCCATCTGTTGTGAGACTTCTTTTCCTGGGGATGCCAAGCAATGCTTACTCCCTTTCAAGGTTCCAGTGTCAAGCCAATGTTTGATTAAAGTTTTCCTGGGGAACAAATGAATTTATTGAGCTTCCTTCCCGAGATATCTGAGGGGTAGATGAGGTGTATGTATGACCTGAGGGTACGCACACTGGAAAGCCTTTACCCAGCATGGTCATACCTTCTCTTCTAGCCTTCCACAGATTGTGTACTTTAGCCCTCCCCAAATCCAGGAGGACATGTGTGATTAGGGTCAAATTACATACAGTTGACTGGGAAGAGTGGTTGGATAGTCCGGTGAGGGTCCAATGACCCTGCTTGACCCTCCTTCAATGAATGAGCACAATCATCAAAAGCCCAATTGTGATGATGTTTAGTGATGAGGCTCAGCTGAAGTGATGATGGTAGTTAATTTCATGCAGAAGGGACTGCTGCATAGCATCATGTTTTTAAAAGATCTGGAATTTAAAAGGATTTGGTTCTAGGATCCACATATGAAGGAGAACATACATCGTTTGTTTTTCTGAGTCTGTTACTTCACTTAGTATAACAGTTTCTAGATCCATCCATTTACCTGCAAATTTCATTATTTCATCTTTCTTTACT
>NW_008353126.1:153527-156549 GCF_000622305.1 Nannospalax galili
CACAATCAAGTCGGCTTAATGCCAGAGGTGCAGGGATGGTTCAACTTACCTAAGTCAACAAATTTAATAAAACACACAAATGGACTTAAAGACAAAAACCACATGGTCACATCAATAGACGCAGAAAAGGCATTTGACAAAATCAAACATGCATTCATGTCAAAATTCTGAGAATGAATTGGTGTGGTGAGAACATATCTCCACATAATTAAAGCTCTATGCAACAAATCCATAGCCAACATCATCCTAAATGGAGAAAAGCTGGAAGCACTCCCATTAAAATCAGGAACCAGACAAGGATGTCCACTATCTCCACTCCTTTTCAATACAGTGCTTGACATTCTTGCTAGAGCAATAAGTCAAGAGAATGAAATTAAAAGAGTAGTAATTGGATCATTTGGTTTCTCAGTTCTTTGTTTTTTGAGTTCCTTATATATCCTGGATATTAAACCTCTGTCAGATGTGTTACTGGTGAAGAATTTTTCCCATTCTGTGGATTTTTTTCTTTACTTTTTTGATTGTTTCTTTTGCTGTACAGAAGCTTTTTAGTTTAATGAGGTCCCATTTGTTGATTGCTGCACCTTAATCCTGAGCAACTTCTGTCCGATTTAGAAAATCCTTTCCTACACCTATGTCTTGTAAGTTACTGCCAATATTTTCTTCTAATAGTTTCAGGGTTTCCCATTTCACATTGAGGCCTTTGATCCATTTGAAGTTGACTTTTGTGCAAAGTGAAAGACAAGGATCTAGTTTCATGCTTCCTCAGGTCGAGATCCAGTTTTGTCAGCACCATTTGTTGAAGATGCTGTTTTTCCTCCATTGTGTGTTCTTGGCACCTTTGTCAAATATCAGGTGGCTGAGATTGCATGTACTTGGGTTTGGATCTTTAATGATGTTCTATTTATCTATGTGTCTATTTTTGTGCCAGTACCATGCTCTTTTTATGACTATAGCTCTGTAGTATACTTTGAGATCTGGTATATTAATCCCCCTAGCCTTGCTCTTTGTGCTCAGGGTTGCTTTGGCTATCCAGAATCTTTTGTGCTTCTATATGAATTTAAGGATAGTTTATTCTAATTCTGTGAAGTATGTCGTGGGGATTTTGATTGGGATTGTGTTGAAACCATATATTGCTTTTGGTAGGATGGTCATTTTTATAATATTATTCTTCCAGTCCATGGGCATTGGAGGTTCATCCATCTCCTGGTGTCTTCTTCAATCTCTTTCTTTAATGATTTAAATTTTTTCACTTTAGAGATTGTTGGTGTCTTTGGTCAGATTTATTCCAAGATTACTTTTTTTGCAGCCATTGTGAATGGGAGCATTTCCCTGTATTCTTTCTCCAATTGCTTGTTATTGGTATATAGAAAGGCTTCTGATTTTTGTAGATTGATTTTTATAACCTGTCAGTATACTGAAAGTGTTGACGTGTTCTAGGAGTTTTCTGGTGGAACTTTTGGGATCTCTTAGGTATAGTATCATATCATTTTCAAAAAGTGATAGTTTGACCTCTTCTTTTCCAATTAGTACTCCTTTAATTTCCTTCTCCTGTCTTATTTCTCTAGCAAGAGTTTCAAACACTATGTTGAAAAGGAATAGAAACAGTGGACATCCTTGTCTGGTTCCTGATTTTAATGGGAATGCTTCCAGCTTTTCTCCACTTAGAATGATGTTGGCTGTGGGTTTGTTGTATATAGCTTCAATTATGTTGAGGTATGTTCCCCAAGTCCAATCCCTCTAGGACTTTGAACATAAGTGAATAGTGAATTTTGTCAAAGGCTTTTTCTGCATCTATTGAGATGACAATGTGGTTTTTGTCTTTGAGTCCATTTATATGATTAAGAACATTTACTGACTTGCGTATATTGAACCATCCTTGCATCTTTGGTGTAAAGCTTACTTGATTATGGTGAATGATCTTTTTGATGTGTGTCTGTATGTAGTTTGCAAGTATTTTTTAAGAATTTTTGCATCTATGTTCATTAAGGATATGGGTCTATAGTTTTCTTGTTTTAGTTCTGCCTTTACCCCATTTGGCATTAGAGTGATGCTGGCTTCATAGAATGAATTTGGGAGTTCTCCCTCTGTTTCTAACATTTTGAATAATTTAAGTAGTATTGGTTGGAATTCATCTTTAAATGACTGGTAGAATTCTCCTGTAAATCCATGTGGGCCTGGGATTTTTTTTTAGTTGGGAGGCTTTGTATTACTGTTTCAATTTCCTAATATATTATGGGTCTCTTTAAACTGTTGATCTCTCCTTGGTTTAACTTTGATGATTCCCATGATTTTAGATATCCATACATTTCTTTTAGATTTTCAAATTTAGTAGCATATATGTTTTTAAAATATTCCCTTATAAAGACTGGATCTTTTGGGTGTCTGTTGTGATGTTTCCTCTTTCATCTCTGATTTTGTTTATTTGTATTTGCTCTTCCTTCCTTCCTTTCTTTCTATCTTCCTTCCTTCCTTCCTTCCTTCCTTCCTTTCTTTCTTTCTTTCTTTCTTCCTTCCTTCCTCCCTCCTTCCCTCCCTTCCTTCTTTCCTTCCATGAAAGAAATACCTAAGGGCCTGTCTATCTTATTTAGCTTTTCAAAGAACCAGCTATTAGATTCATTGATTCTTTGTATTGTTTTCTTTGTTTCTATTTCATTAATTTCTGCTCTGATTTTTGTTATTTCTTCTCTTCTGCTGGGTTTGGGTTTCATTTGTTTTTGCATTTCCAGTGTCTTGAGTTGCAGGTTTAAGTCATTTATTTGGGCTCTTTCTAATTTTTTAATGTAGGCACTTAGAGCTATAAACTTTCCTCTTAGGACTGCTTTTAAAATGTCCCAGAGGTTGTATTGTGTTATATTGTCCTTTTTGTTGAATTCCAAGAATTATTTTATTTCTTTCTTACTTTCTCCTTTGACCCACTCATTGTTTAGTAGTGTGCTGTTCAATTGCCATGAGTTCGTGTCGTGACTAGGGCTTTGTCCAGTGTTGATTTTGAGCTTTATTGCATTGTGGTCTGATAGAATGC
>NW_008353126.1:156645-164726 GCF_000622305.1 Nannospalax galili
AGTAGAAAGTGTATTCTTCGGTGCTTGGGTGGAATATTCAAAAGATGTCTGTTAGGTCCATCTGATGTGTGGTATCATTTAATTCAGATGTCTCTCTGTTTATTCTTTGTCCAGTTGACCTGACTAATGGAGATAGTGGGGTATTGAAGTCCCCTACTATTCCCGAGTTGGGGTTAATCTGTGTCTTAAAGCCCTGTAATGTTGTTTTTATGAATTTGGGTGCACCAGAGTTTGGCCCAAGTATGTTAAGGATTCAAATATCTTCTTGGTTAACTGTTCCTTTAATCAGAATGAAATGATCCTTCTTATCTCTTCGGATTAGTTTTACTTTGAAGTCCATTTTGTCAGATATTAGAATTGCAACTACCACTTGTTCCTTAGTGTCATTTGTTTGGAATATTCTTTTCCATCCTTTTACCTTAAGGTAGTGCCTGTCCTTGAAGGTGAGATGGGTTTCTTGCAGACAGCAAAGAGATGGATTTTGTTTCTTAATCCATTCACTTAGCCTGTGTCTTTTGACTGGGGGGTTCAGTCCATTGATATTTAAGAATATTATTGAAAGATGTGTATTGGTTGCTTTCATTTTGATTGCTATTTGTATTCTCTAATTTTGTGTTTCCTTGATTTTACCTTTGTTTATTTTCTTTCATTGCCCCTGAGGTATAGTTGTTGTTTTCTCTTCTCTCCATATTGCTTCAAGTATTCTTTGAAGGGCTGGTTTTGTGGACATGTATTTTTTCAGGCTATTCGTGTCATGGAAGATTTCTCTCCCCCCCTCAACTATAATAAACATTTTTGCTAGTTAAAGTATTCTACACTTGCATCTATTGTCATGTAGAACTGGAAATACCTTGGTCCAGGATCTTCTGGCTTTCATAGTTTGCATTGATAAGTCAGCTGTAATTTTGATGTGCTTTCCTTTGTATTTGACTTGTTTTTCTTGTGCTACTTTCAGTATTCTCTCTTTGTTCTGTACATTTAGTGTTTTTACTATGATATGTTGTGAAGAGTTTCTTTTCTGATCCTGTCTATTTGTTGTTCTATGTGCTTCCTGTATTTGTATGAGGATGTCTTTCCTTAATTTTGGGAAATTCTCTTCTACAATCCTGTTTAAGATCTAGTCAATACCATTAACCTGAAATTCTTCTCCCTCCTCTATTCCTATACTCTGTAGATTTGGTCTTTTCATGGTGTCCCACATCTCTTGCATAGTCCATTCCTGTGTTTTTTAAAATTTTCCATAATCTTTCACCACATGAAAGCAGGATCTGTGTGCTCTCAGGCAGTCTACCGTCTCAGATTGTCTGCTAGGATCTCAACCTTGGCCTACCAAAGCCAGATCTACCCTGGGGCCTTGGGAGGTGCCTTATGAATTCCCAGGTTGGGGGATGTATATGGCGCAATTAGGGGAAGCTCACCACCATCTGGAGGCAGGATCCAGGGGCCCTCAGGCATTCCTCTGCATTCTCAGCCCCTCGTGTCCAAGAGAGTCCAGAGGGAGGCCAGAACTGGGCACTCTGGTGGTCTGCTGAGATCAGAGCTGCTGCATGATGGAGGTCAGAACCCACTCTCTCAGGCTGTCTGCTAAGATCTCAGCCTTACCTTACCAAAGCTTGATCTGCCCTGGGGCCTTGGGAGGGGCCTCACCGTTTCCTTGTCATTTTGGCATGTGGATTTATTTTGTTTATGATTCTGATATGAGAATTAAGTTAAAGTATGATTCTGTTTGTATTATTGGGGTGCCTAGATCCTTTCTTTATTGGTTATGTAAAGGTGGTTAGTACAGAGTCCAGGTTCTCTCAAGTTTAAGTTAGAGGGAACTGATGGCTTCAGATCAGCTATTCAGGAATACCCACATCAGACCAATTCAGGTTCCAGTCAGGTACACTCAGGCTTCCTTCACCATGTGAGGGAGGTCAGAAGGGAGGCTAGAGATCATCACTCTCTGGTGGTTTGCTGAAAGCAGAGCTGCCATACTAGTGGAGGTTGAAACCCACCCTCTCAGGCTGTCTGATAGGATCTCAGCCTTGGCCTACCAAAGCCAGATCTGCCCTTGGGCCTTGAGAGGGGCCTCATGAAATCCAAGGAAGGAGGATGGGTATGGTGCAATTAGGGGAAGCTCACCACCACGTGGTGGCAGGATTTTGGGGTCTCTCAGGCAGTCACTTGCATTCTCAGGCCCTCTGCCAGAGGGAGACCCAAAGGAAGCCAGAACTCAGCACTTTCTGGCGGTCTCACAACTTTCAGGCAGTTAATGATAAGTGTCCAAGTTACATGTACCATAGGCTTTCTGGAGCAGTGTTTCTTCAGAAAAAAGCCCAGAGACTGAATCAATAGCAAATGAGTGATTCTCTGGTGACAGGCAGCATACAGCAATCCAGTAGAACACAAATCTAACTCTGAGAAAGAAATGTTGGTCCTGATGCTACAACTTTTAAAATTCTTAATTACTAATGAACAAAGTATTTCCATAGTCAGATGAGGGCACAGAATCAAAGAGCAATATGGTATACCAGAACCTTGGCTTTAAGTCCTATATGCTAATTAAATATTTATCCATTAATAGTGAATGTGTCCCCAACCTGCCAGAAGTGAAGATATTCTAAAGAAAGATATTTCTGCTCCAACGTTGAGTATCTGACTTACTGAAAGAAGTTCAAGAATTTGAGTTTCCCCAGGAATCTCATGCTGGGAGAAGGAAGAGGCTAAAGTCTGGCATTAGCCAGAAAATGAACTTGTCTACTAGGAAGTGATTTCATACAGTTTTGACAAGTTTTAGACCACCAGAGAGACTGGAGCAGAGCCAATGATGGGTCAGCGATCGGCAGGACCACACCTTAACCAGCACTGCTAGTTACACATACCTCTTGCCCCTCCATTTAAATCTCAGCCTCTTGTGAGGACCCTGAAGATGGAGTTGGGTCATGGCTGGACCTCTCTATTTGGTCTTTTTGTGATGTGGCCACATTTAATAAGTCTCCTTTTTTTTTTTGCTTTTCATTGCTATTAGTCTCTTTAATTGGCATACTAAAGATCAATGGCTGTGTCTAGCTTCTTAAGGCTCTAAGAGTCTAGAATTTTACTGTTAAAGCTCCAGTAACTCAAGTAAATACTTGCCTTTCTGCTGATGTGACCTAAGCATTGTGGTTAGAGAAATAATACTTGGTGGGATCCTGGCTGAGGGCATGATTCACCATATCAACTTTCTGCCAAAATAGATTGCATTAAGCCCTGGGGTAAACAACATTGCTATTCAGTATATGTTTCCAGGGAGGCACCCTTGAGGCTGGATTGTGCTTAGAGGAAGAGAGTTCTTAAGAAAGATAGCAGCCAACTTCCTCTCTTTGGAGACTAACCTGTAAATCTCTTTGGAGACTAACCTGTAAATCCTCTATGAAGGGATAGCTAAGTGATAGAGTCACCTAACGAACTGAATTTGATCCCCAGTGGAGCAAAAATGATTAATAGTAATAATAATAAAGTTAATCTTTACCTTTAAACAATCCTTTAGGAGAAATGGCAAAGAATCATCATAACTAAGGCATATATATCTAGTTAAGTTACTGAAATTCAAAAATAAATAAGTTCTTAAGGCACCAAAAGGAAAGTAATATTAAGTGTTTCATATGGGTTTCTGAAGTGAACTGAGTATCCTCTGGTCTCAACATCCCACTACAATGTTTAATTCTAGACACACTGGAGGGATGCCTAAGGCTAAGTGTACCAGGAATCAGGACTAAGACAGAGGAGTGCAGTGCAGCAAGGAAGGGCAGGGGGGCCAGTACTCAAAGGAGTGATCCATTTGCCCATGCTAGGGACAACTGGCTGGTCATTGCCTTGGGACTGTCTCAAAAGTCTTATGAAATATGTTTTTAGACCACACAAGGTGCTGAGATCAGGGTATGCTCTGCTTTAAGTTAATCCATATTTTGTAAAACAGTTGTTTTGTGTCTGTGATTTGCCACAGAGGATTCAGTTTTATCAGTGGCATTTAACTCTATTTTGAGTGGAACACATAGACACAATGACTCCATACCTTGTTAACAGTACATGCAAACAATGCCATCTGTCTAGTCCTAACTATGAAGCACTAAATAATAAATAACTTATGCTTCAAAGTAGAAAAAGTACCAACCTGTAATCTGTCAAAGTTAAATTGGGATGACGTGAGCATATTGGGTGTATTAAAATAACACGAGGGAAACAAGACCTGAGAACTTATTACACCAAAGAAAGCATGCAAAACCATCACCTGGGCCCCATAAAATGGAAGAAAACTAATATTGTGATGGCAACATCCCTAATTGACTTGTCATCTGACTACTCTGTGTATTCAACAGGGATGAACAGCAAAGAACTACTAACTGTCCCAGGAGCTGTCCCAAACGTTAGTTGATCCCCACTGCTGATCTGGCCTATTTAGTTGTCATCTGTACGTCCATCCATCTGCCTGTTCATCTGTGTGGACCCGGTTTTGCATTTACCCCATAGCCTCCCAGTTCATGCATCTCACCTAGGCAGCTCCTCTAAACCTTGAGGCTTGGCTCAACTCTCATCCTTCAGCTTTGTTTTACAATTCTTCTTCCAGTTAACCTCCAACAGAATTCATTACCTAAGTCCTACAAAAATTCTCCTTGGATATATATTACCAATCTGCCTCTGTCTTTCAGTAAGGACTCTGGAACTCCTTGAACTCTGTTGAAACCATTTTAATTATGTTTCAGCCACTCTGTAGCCTATACATATACATCTATAGCTATAAACACATTTACAGTGTGAGGTGTAATATGTGGTGTGTGAGTTAACATTTGTAGTTAAGATTGGAAGAGCCCATGTTTGCCAATAGCCAGCTATCAAGGGAATTTGAGACTGTTTGGCAGATTGCAATCTATGAAACTAGATTACTGTTTACTAGATGTAAATTTACTGTTATTTGACAAATTCTTACACTGTGGAATAACACAAAGTGCCCTTCAAAGTTTCCAATTCATCATTCTCATTACACACTGAAGAAAGAGGAGAGAAGCATGGTTGCCTGATCCTCAAGTGTTCCATAAACTTATCCACGTGTCTAGTTTGTACTTGCTGGAATAGATGCTGGAATCTGAGACACTGCAGGATACCAAGCAAGAAATGTATACATAGCTGCTCATAGACCCAGGACTTGGGAAATTCAAGGCCCACCTTCTCAAGAATAATAATAATGAGAGGGGTTGGAGAGATGGCTCAGAGGTTAAGAGTACTGCCTGTTCTTGCAGAGGACCGGAGTTAGGGTCCCAGTACCCACTGGAAGCTCCATGACTCCAGTTTCAGGGAATCCAATGCCTTCTTCTGGCATCTGTGGACATTGCATGCACAGGTGCACTTACATACATGTAAGCAAAACATATACATAAACTAAAAATAAATAATTTTTTAAAAATTGAAAAGAATGATGAGGAGAATGTGAAAATGAGAGGAGGAGGAAAAGGGGGGAGAAAAAGAAGACAAGGAGGGAGAGGAAGAGGAGAAGGTCAAGGTTTGAGTCAAGGTACTGTAACTATGAAGGTGATTGAGGTTTATATGGAATTGGCCTGTAACTGTAGCTGCAATTCCATAACAAGACAGAGAGATTTTGAAATGGTGCTTATGTCTATACTTAAAGAGTTCTAAGGAAAAGTAAATATGAGCACAAGATACTATAGGTGGCCAAATTTATATTTGAATATCATTTTATGGTTCAATAGAATCAAGTTTGAAGGGGCTCAAGGACTGGACCAACCACAGAACAATTTGAAAAACCATTTAACTACACATCAGACCCCTCCAAAAAGTAAAGAAACAACAGAAATGAACTAGTTCAGTATTCAATGCTCAAGTTAAAGGAGTAATATTTACAATAATTTGAGTTCTGAGTTGTGAATGTAATGGTCAAAAACATCAATCAAGCGTAAAGGCAACACCTAAGTACTTTTACACATGCAAGAAAATGGAAGACAACAGCTTCAAGGCCTGATTGGCAGACAAAACTGAAACCAATTAGGAAGTCACTGAAGGTAGAAACAAACAAAACCAAACAAAAATCCTGATGTATTAAAGGAGTTGTATAGTACAGGTACTGGAGATGAACTTGAAAGTGATATAGATATAACACTTTATATCAAGGGACTGGAGAGATGGCTCAGCGATTAAGAGCACTGACTGCTCTTGCAGAGGACCCGGGCTCGATTCCCAGCACCCACATGGCAGCTTCAAACCATTCTTAACTCCAGTTGCAGGGGAATCCGAAGCCCTCTTCTGACCTCCGGGCCATTGCATGACACGGGTGCACTCACACATGCAGGCAATACACTCATACACATGAAAAAAAAAAACAACTTTATATATCTGTTACAATCAAAGTAATGTTACAATTTATCAATCGAAAACAATATAAAATCAAGGAAAAAAAATCATATCATATACAAATCAAGACACCAAGCACCTCGGAAGACTGTTGAATTTTTCTTATTCATGTTAAAATCAAAATGTGATTTAAAACTACAATTCAGTTTGTACTTTCCACAATCTTTTGTTCATTCCTTTGAAGTACTGGGAATTGATTCTAGGTCCTCACATATGCTAAGCAAGTACTCTACCACTGAACTATATCTTCAGCCCTTCTGTTAAATTTTAATTTGAGACAAGGTCTCATTAAGTTTCCCAAGCATGCCATGAACTTGTGATCCCCCTATCTCAATTTCCTGAGAAGCTGGGATCACGGACCTGCACTACCAGGCCTGGCTCATTATATTTATTTATTTTTTAAGGTTGTACTTAACTATTCCTTTTTATTCAGGACAAGGGCTTTGATGTCATTTTAAGACATTCCCTAAGAAGCCATAATTTTAAAAGAATTGCATATAACTTAAATATATAGTCTTAGAATCCAAGGTAGTCCTCAGAAACAGCTAACACATTTTGAGCAGATATAAAAACAGTGAAACCTCGTACTAAGTCACTTCAGTGACTCCTGCTCTGTAGGATTATCTCTGAGTCCCAGGGAAATTAAGTGACTTACTCAAAGTCACACAGTGATTGAAAGGCAAGTTCAAATGTAGACAATTTGTCCAGAGTGTATACTTTCAAGCATTATAAAAATGCAAATTATTATAAAAGGCCAAATACTGCCAGGCATGGTAGCATATGACTTACTCGCAGAACTTGAGAGGCAGAGGCAGGCAGATCTGTAAGATCAAGACCAGGCTGGTCTATATAGAGAATTCCAGACCAACTAGGGTTACAGGGAGACCCTGTCTAAAAAAAAGGCCAAATAAACTATATATTTTAAAAATGAACCCACAAATGTATTTTAACTACATGCATTTGAATTCATATTTAAAATGTAGTCAATTTAAAATATACTGTATACTAGCATGGGTTATTCACTTAGCTTTTAAAATATTTTATTTATTATTTTATTTTATGTGTATGAGTGTATTACTTGCATGTATGTAAGTGCACCCATGTCATGACCTTGGAGGTCAGAGGAGGGCATTGGATCCCCTGGAACTGGAGTCATGGTTGGTTGTTACCTCCCATGTGGGTGCTGGGAACTGAACCCAAGTTCTCAACAAGAGCAACCAGTGTTCTGAACCACTGAGCCATCTCTCCAGTCCCTCTGAACCTTTGATGCTTTGGTCGTTAGCCTTAGCCTTTAATGACTGTGCCATCACTCCAGCTCTCATTTAGCTTTTGAAATTAACTTGTCACTCTAAAAATAGTGAGCCCATCAAGTCTCATTATTTGTAGGGCAATAATAATTATAACATCTAGGTACAAATGCTTGACTGGATAGGACTTAACATGTATGGTTGAATGCATGAGGTCTGGTAGGGGAGTGTGGGGCATGGATGGGGAGGGGGTCTAAATTTGATTAAGAACTGTTGTGTGAAATGTACAAAAGTAAGTCTCATTATTTGTAGGGCAATAATAATTATAACATCTAGGTACAAATGCTTGACTGGATAGGACTTAACATGTATGGTTGAATGCATGAGGTCTGGTAGGGGAGTGTGGGGCATGGATGGGGAGGGGGTCTAAATTTGATTAAGAACTGTTGT
>NW_008353126.1:165339-185689 GCF_000622305.1 Nannospalax galili
TCTGTCTCTGTCTCTGTCTCTGTCTCTCTCTCTGTCTCTGTCTCTGTCTCTGTCTCTGTCTCTCTCTCTGTCTCTGTCTCTGTCTCTGTCTCTGTCTCTCTCTCTGTCTCTGTCTCTCTCTCTCCCCCCCCCTCACTTTTGCTCTCACTCTCTCTCCCTCACTCTTGCTCTCACTCTCTCTCTCTTTCTCTCCAGCCATTGTTTTCCTGTAACTCTTTAGCTCTTCACCTAGAGGTTGGTATTTCATGGGTGTACCTTCATCGTTAGGTCTGGAAGACACTGTCTCTCAGGAGGCATCCTGGCCCTCTGGCTTTTACCATCACTCTCCCTTTCTTGTGTGATGTTCCCTGAGTCTTGGGTATATGGGTAAAATTGTAGATGTAGCTGAAGGGAACCAAATAGTATAAAGAGAAGAGATTGGGCAACATAGAGTTAACTGAACAGCTGCTTTGGGAGGTCACAAGCAAGTTGGAGGAATGCCATGAAATTCCTTGCGCATAAGGAACTGTGCGGAGGTGCCGGCCAGCACACTGACTGACACAACAAGCTTCATTTTGAGCTTGTTTTTCCAAAGCCTAGAATGTCCTTGAAGATAGTCAGTAGCCATAGCAGGACTTTGTACCTAGAAAGTAGCTGGTAAAATGCATCTGGGAAAAACGTTTATATCCCATGAGCTTCTGCTTCTCATGCTGTAATTGTTTTGCAAGACCAATAAAAGGAAAAGCAAGAAGGCACTCGGGGCTCTTACCCTGGAGGCGCTGAACCCTCTGCTTTCTTTGAATTAAGCATTCCCATGTCCATGGTTACCTTCAAGTCTGAAGAACAACATCCCTATCCTTCCACCTCTGCCACCTGCAGCACTCATGGCCTCTCTTTTTGGCTGACATCACTCTATGTCTTCAGCAGATGTCCCATGGTCTTGACACCTCCAACATCTTAGGGTCTCGCTCTGCCACCTGCAGCACTCATGGCCTCTCTTTTTGGCTGACATCACTCTGTCTTCAGCAGATGTCCCATGGTCTTGACACCTCCAACATCTTAGGGTCTCCACTGCAACTTAGGTCTTACTTTTGTAATTTACATCCTTGCAGAGGCATGCCACGTCAACAATGTTGCCACTTTCTGCTAGCCTGAGATGTAGTCTGACCCTCTATTATCATAGCTGCAGTGCCCTCTGCATTTCAGTGGCTGCATATGAGAAAACACTGAACATGTAAGACAAATAAACCCTTTCCTCCCCAAGTTGGTACTGGTCAGAGTGTTTTGTCACAGCAATGAAGAAACAAACTAAGACAATAGGGTACTATCAGGAATATATATTTAAATAAATGTTTCTTACATAAATTTGTTGAAAGAGTGCATGAAATTCACCATAACTATATTTTAAAATTTTTATTTGACATTTAAATATATATTTTTTGTTAGATACATTTGTACTATGATTTACAAGATTATTTGCCTACTTTTCTTTCATTTGTATATACAATAATTGTTCCAAATATTAACAAACACCAAAATATATAGATGACTAAATTATAATTCCATGGAACTATTATTTGTCTCTTTCATTAGATATGTTTGTGAACACATATGTATATGAATATATACACATATATTCATATTTATATGTATATTTTGATGGTTTGAAAGAGAATGTTGTTCCCATAGGCTCCAAGTATTTGGATATTTTGTCACCAGTTTGTGGTGCTGTTTGGGGAAGTTTTAGGAGGTATGGCCTTGTTGGAGGAAGCATGCACTAGGACCAGCTTTGAGAGTTCTTAAGCATTGCCAGATTTACAGTCACTCTGCTTCCTGTGCCTGTATAAAGGAACAATCGCTTGGCTTTAGCTTCCTACCACCTCTGCAGCCATGCCTTCCCTGACATTACGGACTCTAACCCTCTGGAACTGTAAGCTCAAATAAACTTTTACTTCTATAAGTTGCCTTGGTCATGGTGTTTTATCACAGCAACAGAAAAGTAACTAATACATATATGTACATTTGTATCTATATGTTTTATAGAAAACTAAAATTTAAAAAGAGATTAAGGCTGGGGCTTGATAAAAAGATTTAAATTCTCAGACAGAAAGTGAAACCTGACAGTATAGGATTGATGACCACCCAGTCAATCTCCTCAGAAAGGAGGCTGAAGACACCTTGGCTACCATATCAGTGGTAGGCATTTCTTGGTCACTAACTGGAGAGAAGCAGCCCTGCTCTACTATGTGGGAACTAGGAGAAAGGGTGTCATCTTCACCCCACCCAGGCTATTCAGTCTGCTCGATAAGGCTGTGCTACAATTAAAAGTTGTTGGTGCATTGAGAAGTAGTATCTGGTCACTTTTCTTTCTTCTTTTTTTTTGTCTTTTTGAGACAGGGTCTCCCTGTAGTCCCAGCTGACCTGAACTCACTTGTAGACCAGGCTGGCCTTGAACTCACAACAATCTGCCTGTCTCTGCCTCCCAAGTGCTAGGACTAAAGGCGTGTGCCTGGCATTCACTTTTCTTTCTTAAAAATATTTTATTATTTTTGTTTTATGTGTATATATTGCCTGCATTATGAAGTGCACCTGCGTCTTGCAATGCTCACAGAGGTCAGAAGAGGGCCTTGGATCCCCTGAAACTGGAGTTAGGAAACCGAACCAATACTCTTAACTGCTGAGCCATCTCTCTAGGCCCTGGTCACTTTTCTTCATCAGATCATTTATTTGAGTAGGGTGGGGATAACTCACAACACAGTATAGGGGAAGTTAGGAGAAACAGTGAGGACAGAGGGAGAAAGCCCTGTTGACAGCTCCTGCTCGCATCCTGGAAAGACTCACTTCATTCCCAATGGTCCAGCCATGGAAAGAAGCAGCATTTTATAGGCCATGGCACTGGTAAGAACCATCTGAGCAGGCATTGCATCTGTTCTCTCTTTCTTTCATTTAAAATTTTATTATTTTTATTTTATGTGTATGAGTGTATTGCCTGCATATGAGTAAGTGCACCTGTGTCATGCAATGGCCATGGAGGTCAGAAGAGGGCATCGGATCCCTTGGAACTGGAGTTACAGATGGTTGTTAACCACCATGTTGGTGATGGGAACTGAACCCAAGTCCTCTTCAAGACCAGTCAGTGCTTTTAATCACTGAGTCATCTCTCTAGTCCCTGCATCTGTTCCTTAACATGCACCCCTCTACCTCCATGTAGCACTGGCAGGGGCAGAGGATGAGTTTCTCCCTCATGGAGTTTGTGTCAGGGACACATGACCCAAGGAGCACAGACCTGAGAATTACTGACTTCTAATTGGCTGACTTCTAATTTCTTTTCTTAGCAGATTTAGTGAAGGGAGCCCAGGCCTGGCCGCCTGAGCTCAGAGAAGACTGACTACCTGACCAAGGACAGAATATTTGTAGTATGTCTCCTTAATGTGTTCATTCCCCGAGGACAATCTTAATTTTGTGATTTTTAAAAAAAAATTTAATTATGTTGGTTTGCTAACTGTAAAATACAAAAAAAAGAAAGAAAAAGAAAAACAAAAAAGAAAGACTTGAGAACTAAGAAGAAAGTCAAAGAAAATGAATGAAACACGACACATAAATATTACACCAGGCATAAAACTCTAGTAGTGGAAATGCATAGCATCAAGTGTGAAGAACAATGGCAAAAATGCAGGAAGAATAGCACCATTAAATGGACACATTGAATAATATCTTAATCTTTCAAGCCCCTAAAATAAAGAGATGCATAAGGGGAAACTATTGTTTATGGCAGGTATGTAGTTTTCATGCCTCACATTAAAAAAAATGAAAAAGTAGCTTATCATGCACGATCTTACTTTGGTAATGTTATTCTCAATTCTCTTTACACACTATTTTGTTAAAATATTTTTATTACTATTTTTATTTTATGTGTATGAGTGGATTGCCTGCTTGTGTGTAAGTACACCCATGTTGTTTAATGACCGAAGAGATCAGAAGAAGGTGTCAAATTCCCTTGGAACTGGAGTTATGAACAGTTGTTAGCTGCCATGTGGGTGCTGGGACTTGAACCCAGGTCCTCTGCAAGAGCAGCCAGTTATGCACTATTTTATGAGTGGACAGGAATCTGTGTAGCCAGATCTACACGCTCTCATTGGCATATGCTCATGGCACAAGTTATACTATCTATAGCTGAGTTTTCTTGAATTCAGATTGAATGTGAAATTTTGCTTTTATTTGCAATGTGCCTTCTCACTCCATAATTTCCTTTCCTTGCTATTTCTGGCCACTCAACTGCCTTGCACATCCTCCTTACATTTTCATGGTTTTCCTAGAATGAACCTCACTCTCCCAAGGACAAATCCGAATCCCTTCTGTCTCCTGGTGTCTCAAGGGCTGGCCTGGCTACCAGCTTGTGCAAGACTTGAATTTCAAAATAAGCAAATGAGGAGTTGGACACATGGGAAGGAACCCATCTCCTCTGCTCATCATTTCTGCTGTTCCTCTAAAATCCTGCCCCCATACATTTCCTCTCTTAAAGATGAACATGTTCAAGTCTTCAAAGTAATTATACTTAAACATTTAGAAGTACTTTCCCAAAGGAGTACACAGAGTACACATGCATATGTTTGTTTATGGGACATGAATGTAAACATCTTATATCTCTGTGTGTTGCAATCTTCATCTGAGTCCATTTTTGGCAACTAAGAACCAGATATCTTCTTTCAACCCCTCTGCTTCTGCTGTCTAACACCCAGGGAAAAGCCATACATAATGCAGGTGGTAGTAAGCAGTAGTGTTTTGGAGTAACATTAGGCTGCTTGGGGGAGTGAGATGAAGTACATCTAAGATCTTTCAGGAAAGAAGCAGAAGAATTATACAATGCTCACTCCTGTATTATGCAATGTCCAGTGAGGATGAAGAGGTGAGGTGACACTGGACATCTATTGTCACCACTTGCAGCAGGAACAAGAAACATCAAAGATAAGGGTAGCCTGGTAGTGCTGTGTGGTCTGTCTACCCACACAGTTGTAGAAGGCATTCTTATCAGTTTAGTCAGGGTACTGGCCATGGTTTCTATCGGCACTGAGTCCTCTGAATTTGCTGCTGTCCATAGCTACTGCCAGAGCTGTCCTCTGGCAGGTTGCCACTGCCACTGCCAGTGCCTGTGCTGGGAATAGCAGACTGAGGTGCAGCATTGCAACGTGCAAGAGAAAAATCCAAACAATAAACAGCTTCTCCTTTTAGTCTGTCATGACTGGCCTGGCATATGGGAACAAATATATTGGATTTTGCACTTGGTTCCACCTGGTTCCACCATCTGTGTCTTGTACATTTCAATTTCTTAATATGCTGTGACTCATCAACTCATCTTATCAACTCATTCCTTCAAACATAATTGATTATCTCATCTTTCTTAGATCAAAATGCTGAGCCTTCACTGACATCATCACAAAAGAAGCTATCCTGAATTTGGAGCTTATCATATCATAGAATGTCTTTGGACTGCTATGTAACTTTGCTAGTATGTCAATCCTATCTTTCTCGTTATATTGTGGAACTGGAATTCTCTATGGTACCTACATAGTACCAACAATATTTAACCAATTGCTTATAAAATATACCAATGAATAAAGAGAAGAAAAGAACTGTTTTTCTTATAATTAATCACTCTTTGCCAAATATAAAAGAATGAAAGCCATAAATCACTTATACAATGATTCTATGTTTTCAAGGAGACTTTTGGAATTTCTCCTAAGTCTGAGGCATTGAGTTCCCTCTCCATAACTCACTTGTGTTATGTAGCACCACTGATTCCCTTAATGTGGGGTAAAAGGAGCTTTGTCCAGCTACAGAAAGTACCTGTGAAACCATCTAAACCAAAGACTCAGGTTGTGTGCCTCCAAAGTTTTTAAGCAGTCAGCCTATAGTAATTAAAGAGAAATCAATCACCACCAGACACTAAGTTTAACCTGTGGCTCCAAAGTTACAAATCACAACACTTACATAATGATAAAGACCCTTTAAATAAGGGAATGCCTGAAAGTCAGAAGTATCTGCATATTGGTATGATCTCACAACATTCTCCTGAGTTCAACTAGAGTATTGCAATTGATATTATATCTTTCTCCACTTCCAGATAACCATGATCATCAAGTTTTAACCACAGGGGCTCCCTATGTGAGCTAAAGAAACTGAATATTGTTTATATTGTTAAGTCCATGGAGCTAGAGAGAGCTACGTTTCCTCCCCTACAGGTATTTAGAGTGTGCTCAGAATCCAGATTGCCTGGTACAGAGCACAGAAAGCCTGGGGCCATACTAAAAGGTGGCCCATCCATCGATTGTAGGGGTTTCTTAGAATGCAGCATGTCTACATGCTGGGAATCTACTGATGAACTTTTCAGCTAGAGTCCAACTTCCTCCTCAGAGTTCATGACATAATCCTGCAATAGCATCAGATTAGCAACGTTCATGCTTCACACATAGCTGATGGCCTAAAAATGAATTAGCTATGCTTCTTCTGGCTTAGTTGTGCCTGTTGGATAATGTGCCTGTAAACGTATACCAGGGTGTTATTAGACAACTGTACTCTTTTAAGTTTTATGGCTTTATATCAACCAACTTTTTGAATAGTAAGCCAGTATGTAGGCTTTGCACATACAATTCTGAAAAAAATACAGAAGTGCTAAACTTTTCTCATGATCTTTTAGTATGTTCCACTGGTTAGCAGCTGAAACTATATACTGCATAAATAGATAAGAGATTAGAAAGATATAAAATATATGAAGCAAAATAGGCACAAAAGAAGGAAAGTGAGATAAACCGTTCCTAGTTTATCCAAATGGTGCTTTGCTTTTAATTTAAAAAATTGATGGTTGTCAGTCTTCTTTTTTTTTAATTTTTATGTACATTTCACTTGATTTTAATCAACTTTAGATCCCCCTCCCCCTTCTCCATCCCCCAACCAGGTTTCAGGTATTCTGTCATATCGGTTAAGTCCTATCCTGTCAAGCATTTCTCTCCAGGTGTCCTTCTCTGCAAGTTCATCCATTGGAGCCTAGTCAGCCTATCTAGAATCACTCCCTTAAAGAGGATCTATCCTCCCTCACCCCATGGTAATCATTTGCCAATGGTTCCTTGGCTAAGGTTGCGGCCTGCTGCCCATTTTCTGCTTTCCATGCTGGGGTTTTGTCTGACTGAGTTGGCATGGGTCTTGTGCATGCTGTCAGTTTCTTTCTTGCTGGATAAAATAACCAACGCAGTACTGATATGTTTGCATATTTTATTAAATGAAAACTAGTTAATGAAATATGAAAGCCTAATTTTCTGCTTGAGAAAATACTCAGCTGATGATGTCTTTTTCTCTAAATCTTGCGTGTGTGATTGAATCATCTGTGGTCTATGTCTCTCCGCAGGGTCTCATATGCTAACAATGTGTTGCTACCCATGACCATCGGATATGGGACTGTCCTTTCCAATGTAGTCTTCCTATCATTCATGGGGTCCTTCATTCATGCCACAGATGCAGTTCAGATACCTGAGGTAGGATGAAGGAATTAGCTAGCCGCCATGTGGGTGCTGGGAATCAAACCTGGGTCTTCTGCAAGAGCAGCCAGTGCTCTTAATCACTCATCTATCTCTCCAGCCCTGGATAAAGGAATTAGATAGTTTTTATTATTTATTTATTTTTATTTGGGAATTTCCTACATGAATATTGTATTTGTATTATTTCCATTCTTTCCAGTCCCCCTCCATCTTCTCCTATGCCCCCCATCTTCTTCCAATTTCTTGTCCTCTTATTTCAATATTATTTTTATATATACATACATTTATCGTACATATGTATATATAAATGCACTGAGTACATTAAGTGGTGTTTGTGTATACCTGTGTTCAAGGCTGCCCACTTGGGATTAGATAACCTTTCAGAGTTTTCTAGACAATGAAAGTTTAGATGTTTTCAGGAGTTGAGATGGAAATAAAACAGATAGCCAGAGAAAGGAGGGTAAAAACTAGTCACTGGAGAAAACTGATTCTCTATCCCTCAGAACTCACTGATTACCTTGTAGCTCTTCATCTTGAGAGAGGACCCTGTGACATTTCTCCCATCCACCTTGACATGTCAACTAGTTTTGTCATTCTGCAGCTCTCATTAGACTCCGTACTATGGTGTTTCAGAAGTGTATCTTTCCTACCGTGTTTATAATGTTTTGAACTATCAGCAGATATCTTGTCCCTCTGGCTCTCACACTGTTTTAGGCCCCTCTTTCTCAGTGCTTCCTGAGCCTCAAGTGTAGCGGTTGCATTGCAGATGTAGCGCTTAGGGCCTGGTACCTGAGTCACTTATTCTTTGCATTTCATTAGTTTGTGTGGACATTGTAATATTCTCCATCTGTTGCAAAAATAAGCTTTTTTGATGAATGGTGAGAGGTACGCTTGTCTATAATTTTAAGGATACACATTTAGAGTATAGCAAGAAATTATTTTGTTCTAGAGAAGTGACAGGAATATGTTCTCCAGGGTCCATCACCTCTCCAGCCATGTATATTTGTTTATGTTTACAGCACCATGCATGAGGCTCTTGAACTACCATGACCAACAACTTAAAGAGAGATTTCCCTTGCCTGGGACTGTGATTTTTCTTACATAGCAGAAATTCTTGATCAGCTATGTTTATTGCTGCTCTTTTCACAATGGCTAGGAAATAGAAGCATGCTAAATGTCCATCAGCTGCTGCATGAATAAAGAAAATGGGTACAGCTAAACAATGGAGTTCTATTACGCTATAAAAATGAAATCATGAAATTTTAAGTAAGTGAATGGACCTAGAAACTTTATACAAAGTGACGTAACCCAGACTCAGAAAAATAAATGACACATGTTCTCTCATATTTGTGGATCCTTACTCGAGATCCTTAGATGTGAATATATTTCCTGATGTAAATGCAGGAACCAGGAAAATGGAAAGGAATGATGGGGGTACAGGGGAAGATGTAGCTGTAGAGAGGAGAATAGTGGAGACAGGAATAGTCAAGGGGGGGCAGTTAGTGAGAATGGGGAGTACTTTAACTGCGGAGAAAAGAGGGAGGGCTATACAAGGGAAGAGAAAGAAAAGAGATAAGCAATGCTTAGGTGATGTGAAAGGCCAAATGGAAATGTAATATCTAATAAGTCTACCAAAAAATACACAAATAATACAAATGTTAGTGCATGTATATAACTGAGGGCTATATAACAAAAAATCAGCATCATTATAATGGAAATTTCTCATATCTACATAAGCCAATGACATGACTTTCAAAGTCACCAGTCAAGGTCATTAACAGGCAAGCAGATGATGATAAAGATCTGGAACAATGGATTCCCAGTGCCCACAGAGTAGTTTCAGCACAAGGCACCACTTAGTGGCACAGCTAGAGGACCTCAGAGACAGAATTGACATTTGAGATACTAGCACCTATTGTGGTGGTGATCCTCAGCCTAGTCTTGTTGATCAGCTTGGCTTCCTGCCCAAAAGCTGCATATGTTTCTCCATAGGAGAAAATAATATCAATGGTATGACTGAAATGCATTCTTTTCCATCCTTAATTCTTCAGCACTCTTATTAAAATAAGGCCTCCAGGTACTTCTTCTACACCTTTAATTGTAGCACTCTGTATGATCCCAGTGATTTTCCATGAGTAATTTCCGTGAGTCATTTCCAGCAAAATGACATGGAACTCAGATCATCTGAACTATGACAGTCAAGAGATATATGTCTTATGGAGGCGTCCATGAGAGCTATGTCACTCCCAGTCCAAGTCCAGCCCATCAAACTGCTAGTAATGCAGGCATTTGATGACTGAGTATTGTGCTAACTTTTCTTGGGGAGATGTGGACAAACATTTGTTTAATCCCAGATAAAGTACCTCATTAGGCCAAAGAAATGATTCCACCCTAGTCTAGCTTGTAGAGTCAATGTGTCTAATTGGAACCACTGTCTGAGCATAGACAACTTTCAAGGAGATACAACACTGAATAAAAATCTCTCCCTGATGCCAGAAAATGTTAAATTGCTATACATCTTAGGAGAAGACCCGGGATTCCGGTGTGGTCTTTGAGCCCTTTGTACACTGTATCTTGATTCCATCCTTTGCTGTCCTCTGAGCCTACCATACATTCCATGAAGGAATGTTAGACTTATTCTTGTTGGTAATCACAGCTGTTCTGATTTTAATTGAGCAATGTTCATTCCATGTCAGAGAGCAGCATCTCACAACACTGAGACAATAGAAGTTTAGATGTTTTCAGGAGTTGAGATGGAAATAAAACAGATGGAGAGCCAGAGAAAAGAGGGTGAAAATTTGGTGGTCTTAGTATCTTGTAGAATGTCAACTTCAGAAGTCATTTTAATTTTATGTTTTGTAAGTATATATTTACTTAGTTTCTTATTTTTAACGTTTTTATTGAATTTTTGTGAGTTTCATACAATATATGTTGATCATATTTATATCCCTTACCATATCTGTACTGTTCCTACTGAATCTCCACCAAAGTTCTGTTTCTCTCTCTCTCTCTCTCTCTCTCTCTCTCTCTCTCTCTCTCCCTCCCTCTCTCTTTCTCTCTCCAGTTATGTTTGTGCCCCCAAATGCCCTTAAGTTTGGGTTTATCCACTGGATTCTGGTTATCCTTCTAAAAGTTATCCTTAAATGAGACTGAATCTCCCCTTCCCAGTAGTCATTGGTTGCCAATAGTTCCTTAGATAGGGTTGGGGTTTCTCATCCACATCCTCACATCTGTGCTGGGATTTTTGTCTGTCTTGAATTTATCTTGGATTTGACCATCCTGTAACCATTGCTATGAGTTCATATGAATAACTGACCAGCTGTTTGGAAAACTCTGTTTCCTTGTGGTTACACACCTCCCCTGACTCTTAGAATCTTTCTGCCCCCTCTTCTTCAACGATCCCTGAGCCTTGGGAAGCAGAAGTTTGATACAGGTGTCCTATTCAGGGATAAACAGTTGGTAGCCCCTTATTATCTGTGTAGGCAAGTTGTGGTTGTCTGTGTTGGTAGTTGATAGATGCATTAATCTACAGGTATACCAATATTAGAAATCAGCTTAATAGTAAATCTATTCAGCAGGATAGTTATATTAGGCTTTCTCCTATGGCATATAGGCTATCTAGCCTCAGGGTCTTAGGCCTGATATCAATGTCAGGTATGCTCCATCCAATGAAGTGTACCTTAAATCTGATTAGAAAGTAGTTGGTTACTCCTATAATATTTGTGCCACTATTGAACCAGAAGGCATATCTTGCTAGGCCAGTTGTTGTAGTTTGCATTATTCACAACTGGGTAAGGTTCATATTAAATTTTCTCTTCAGGTAGCTTGCATAGCACTCTTCAGCACTATGAAAGCTAGGAAGAAAAGATGAAGCTTTGAAGTCATCACCAGCTTGATTTTTCCTTGGTCTGTGGAACCTCTGGTTAACAGATTAAAATAGGAAGACTTCCTCTGCTACTCATAGCCATTTATTAGTTTCTTGACCTCTCTGGATTTTCAAATAGAAACATGCCTATCTAATACTCAAAGCTAGCATCCCTGTGAGATAGAACATGAGACCTTTGTCTTTCTGGATCTGAGTTACCCCACTCAAGATAATTGTTTCCAGTTCCACCATTTACCTGCAGATTTCATAATTTCATTTTAAGGAGCTGAATAATATTACACTGGGTATATGTTGTTGCCTGTCTTAGTGGGCTAGCTGCTTGAGGACTTTCCGTTGGGGGCAGGGGGAGAGTAGGCGCGAAATCAATGGCACAGACTTGGGGAGACTCACTCGGCAGTAAGCAAGCAAGCTCACTTATTGTGTACACAGGACTTTTCTTTATACTCCTTATTCCTCCCCCATTGGTCCCACGAACTGAGTTGTCTAATGATCAGTCTCCGGTCTGGGTGGAAGACATCAGGTTAGCCGTTTGGTGGTAAACAAAGGAAGTGCAGCGCGCCTGTGTAAAAGGCCTTCAGGTCTGGGGCCTGGCCAATATTTTTGGGCCTCTTCCTACAGGTATATGTACTACAACTTCACAAGTGCTTGTGTACAGCTGAAGGTTATATAACAAGAAACACAGTTGCAGAGGGAAGCAAACTTGCTTCAAGCTGAAGATTATATAACAAGAAACACATTTCCAGAAGGGAGAAAACTTGCTTTGGTATAGTCAAGAGACTCCAACAATAATGTAGACTATTGCCACTTCTCTTTATGTCTTTCCAGAACTTGATGATGTTATTGCTGAAGACAGGACGTACTTTGTACACAGGACTTGGAACAATGGAACTGGAAATGATGTGGAATCTTCTTTCATGAAGACTAGCTTTCATAGTTTTAGAGGTTACTATGTAAGCTGCTAAGGGAGAAAATCAATCAATGGTCTAAGCCCAGCTTTAAAGGTTAATAGCCATAGCAATGACAGGGACAGAAAATTTTATCAGCGCAATAGAGGCACTTTTATCTAGGGGATAATCAACAGATAATTAATTGATCTTAAAGCCTACTCAAAGGGAGGGAACTCATGTGTGGTACTATAAACATAGCCAAATACACCTGACTGGAGAAGTCATAGATCCTAGAGAAAACCCTATGTCTGTTACATCCTTAGACAAACATAATTTATTACTCTATGCTAAATATGGACCCTTATATTTATAAACAAGTATATCTATTACCACTCATCAAAGAAGCCTCTCTTTGCAGCATATGGAGACTATTACAGAGATCCACAACTGGTCACACAGAGAATAAGTGTCTGAGATGCCCATCCCTAAGTGATACATCTCAAATGAAACCTTTACACTTAAGGCTCACAGAACATAGAGGAACAGGGAGTAGAGAGAATAATAACGCATCTCTCAACTCCCACCAGTGAGGTTTCCTTAAACCACAGATAGTAATTGATTCAGAAAGCCACAACTGGCCAAGGTGTAGAGAATAAGGGACTGCAGAGTGCACGCCCCTGGGTAGGACACCTATATTAAACTTCATTCACCCAGGGTTCAGGGACCATTGCAGAAGAGGGAGCAGAAAGATTGCAAGAGCCGAGGGTGATATATGACCATAGGGAGCAGAGTCTCCCAGGCAGCTTGGAACTTGCACATATGAACTTACAGCAATGATGACAGCATGCACAAGACCCATGCAGATTCATCAGTCAAAAACACAGCATATAACTGGGGAAATGGGTATCAGGCCCCAACCTTAGCCAAGGAACTATTGGCAACTGATTACCGCTAGGTGAGGGAGAGCTGACATTCTTTGTTTTTGCTGTTGTTTTGGTTTGGTTTTTTCGATGATAAATAAAGTGATAGTTTTTTGTTTCAAAGATGCTAAGTTTGGGGAGGGTTTGTTCCATGACCATAGATAACTAATACAGAACTTTAGCACCCTAATCTCACAAATGAAAGTGCTTCCCAAGATCTCCAGACTTGATGAAAATGTCTGACTTACAGGAGTTCCAACAAGGGAATGAGGGTTATATCAATCCTATCAATGATAGCTGTGCCAGGAAGAGAGCAACACGAAAGTAGACCCATTTGGAGGGCCCCAGGATGACCCTCAGAACACTGATTACAAATGGCTCCTCCAGAGAAGAAAGAGAACACGCTGTCTGGGAAGGACCAGACAGCAGAATAGCTTCCTGCCTCTCAGCACGTTAGAAGTAAGAAACAGTGGGGCTATTGCCTTCAATGCTCTGCAGGAAAATAATGCCCAACCTAAATGTCCAGCTTCAGCCAAAATCCAATCAAGGCTGAGAACTGAATAAATACATTTAGAAAAGGTCAAAGTCCCAAAGAAAATCTACCTCATTTAAGTCATCTCTCTGATGGACTGTACTATCCAATGGAGGGGTGTGGGCCAAGAAAGAGGTACCAGCCCAAGAAGCTCCTCCGGAAAGGAGGGACAACCAGGAATTGGGGAGGGGAGGTGATGAAGCATCTAGAAAGCTTCAGTACAGAAAGCAGGTACTCACAGTCAGAGAGAAGAGGACAGAGCAGACTGTGAGGGTGTCACCGGGACACTGAGAGGAGCCAGGAAACTGACTCCCTAATATGGTGGATATTACTGGGGGGATTTTAGAGTGCCACTGGGGAGTTCAGTGGACTACTTGGTGAATGGAACACTGAAACCTAAACAATTCTGAGTTGATATTATTATTATTATTAATATTATTATTATTAATTATTTGGTCGTTTTGAGACAGGATCTCCCTATAGCCCCAGCTGTCCTGGAACTATGTAGACCAGACTGGTCTTGAACTCACAGAGATTCACCTGCCTCTGCCTCCCGAGTGCTGGGACTAAAGGCGTGCGCTCCCTGGTGAGCTGCTATTTTTTAAGGAAGTGACTCTAGATAGGCTGGCTAGACTTCAGTGGATGAATTTATACCAAGGGGTATCTAGGTACAAGAGCTTGACTTGATAGGGCTTAACACATATGACAGAAGACATGAGATCTGGTGGAGGAGAGCATAGGAGGGTGTGGCTGGGGGAGGGAGGTCATAATGTAATTGAGATTTATTGTATGAAACACAAAAATTCAATAAAATATACATAAAATAAAATAAAATTTTTCTCGGGAAAATGTTTAAGTGAAATAGAAATATGCTGACTGTTGCTTCTAGATTTGAAACTAATATTTGTGCATTCTGTAAACAAGTTCATGTTCATTGCAAGAAATACTGATGAATAGAGGGTGGGAAGCCAAGGGGCGTGTTTCTTATATATTGGCACTAAATGCAACTCTTATGATTAAAGTCTTAAATCTCTCATTCATAGTACTGCAAATTGACTATCATATTTTATTAACTGTAAATATGTCAGATCAACTGAACCTGCAAATCAAGTGATTTGTCTTACTGGTCAAAACATCCTGTTGTGATTAGAGATAGGCAATACAAGCAGCAAAATGAAAAAAATCTTCAGACTCTTTATTGTTATAAAAGTTTGAAAACCAAAAGCTTGAAGAACATAGAGTATTCCTGGAAGCTACTGTAAATTTCTTGATTTTTTTAAAACTCATTTTCATTATGTGATCTTTTCAAAATGAAAGTTTACTTCATTATAATGACAAAAAACCTGAATATGTTCAGAATTTCAAAAAACACATGGATCCTCAATTGTTTACAACTAATCAATGTGTCTGGTTTAAATTTTTTTGTTGAGTTTTTTGTCCCTAGTGGATATACTAGCACAAAAGGACAGCTGGGTATAAATACTTGACAGGATAGGACTTCACAGTGTGTCTGTTTCGATGCCAGTATCATCCTGTGTTTTTTATTACTGGGTTCTGTAGTAGAATTTGAAATCAGAGATGGCAATGCCTCCAGCAGCTCTTTTACTGTTCAGGATTATTTATGTAATCTTTGGTTTCTTGTATTTCCTTGTGAAATTTGAGACTGTTTTTTCATTTTATGTGAAGAATTTTGTCAGAACTTTAATAAGTATTTCTTTGAATTTGTAGATTGTGTTTATCAGGATGGCCATTTCCACAATATTAATCTTTCTGATCCATGAGCATAGGAAGTGTTTCTGTCTTCCGGTATCTTCTTTAATTTCTTTCTTCAATATCTGAAACTATTTATTATGTAAGTCCTTCAGTTCCATGGTTAGATTAATTCCAAGATATATGATTTTTAAACTAGTGTTAATGGGAGTTGTTTCCCTGATTTCTTTCTCAATATGTTTGTTGTTGGTATATAGGAAGGCTAGTGATTTGGGGGTTTAATTTTATATCTTTCCTGTTGATGAGTGTATTTATCAGCTCTAGGACTTTTCTGGTGAAATCTTTAGGGTTATTTATGTATAGTCATATAATCAGCAAATAAAGATACTTTCATTTATTCCTTTCTAATTTTTACTCCTTTATCTCCTTCACTTGGATTATTGCTCTAGCTAAGACTTCAAGTACTATATTGAACAGGAATGGAGAGAGTGGATATCTTATCTTGTTTCTGATTTTAACTGAAATCATCTCCATTTAATATGACACAGGCTGTGGGCTTGTTGCATATTGCCTTTATTACATTGAGATATGTCCCCAGTTTTCTTAGATTCTTCATGACTTTTATCATGAATGGATGTTGGATTTTGTCAAAACTTTTCTATACCTATGTATCTGTAATGAGATCATCATGTGGTTTCTGTCCTTGAGTCTGTTTATGTGGTGAATTGCATATTGTTGATTTACATATGTTGAATCATTCCTGCATTTCTGGGATGAAGCCAACTTGATCATGGTGGATAACCTTTTTGATTTTTTCTTGCACTGAGTTTTCAGGGGTTTAATTGAGATTTTTTGCACTATGTTCATCTGAGAAATTGGTCTATAATATTCCTTTTGGGGTCTGTTTTTAGATCAGAGCAATACTGGCTTTAAATTAGGAATTTAAGAGTGTTCCTTCATTTTATTTTTTATGGAATAATTTGAGGAGTCTTGATATTAGTTCTTCTTTGAAGGTTTGATAGAATTTGGTGCAGTATCCACCTTGTCCTGGGCTCTTTTCAGTTGGGAGATTTTTAATTGCTGCATGTATCTCAGTGGTTGTTATGGATCTGTTAAAATGATTTATGCCATTTGGATTTAATATTTGAGGGCTTTACATATCTAGAAACGTATTCATTTCTTCTGAATTTTCCAGTTTAGTGGAATATAGATTTTAAAGTATGTCCCTAGGTATTTATGAATTTCTTCAGGGTCTGTTGTAATGTTTTCCTTCTCAACTCGGAGTTTGTTCACTTGTGTCCCCTCTCTTTTGTTTAATTTGGCTAAAGGGTTGTCAATCTTGTTAATCATCTCAAAGAATCAACTCTTCGTTTCATTGATATTTTTATTGTTTTCTTTGTGTCTAATTCATTAATTTCAGTCTTGATTTTATTTATCTTTTCCCATGTACTTTTTTTGAGGTGTTGTTTGTTCATGGCTTTTCAAGACACGGACATCATTAATTCATTTATGTCAGATGTTTCTAGTTTTCTGTGTAGGCATTTAATACTAAATTTTCCTCTTAGGACTCCTTTCATTATATCCCAAAGATTTTGGGTACGTTGTGTTTTCATTTTTCATTCAGTTCTAAACATTTTTAAATTTCCTTCTTGACTTCTCCGTTGATCAGTGTTCCATTCAGTAGTGTGTCATTTAGCATCCATGAGTTTGCTTACTTTGCCCCATTTTTAATTGGTGTTGATATCTAGCTTTATTCCTTTGTGATCAGATAGAATACAGGATAATATTTCAGTGTTCCTAAATTTCTTGAGACTTGTGGTCAATTTTAGAGTAAGTTTGATGGGCTGCTGAGAAGAAAATGTGTTTTTGATTTGGGTGGAAGATTCTGAAGATGTCTCAGGTTTCTTTGATATAAGATGTTTTTTGTTTCCAGACTTTCTCCATTTATTTTTTGTCTTTTGGACTTGCCCAATGGTAACAGTATTGAATTCACCCACGATCACTGTGTTGGAATCAATGTGGATTTTTAGATCTAATAATGTTTCTTTTTTATTTTTTAAAATATTTTATTTATTATTTTTATTTTGTGTTTATGAGTATATTGTCTGCATGTATGTGAGTGCACCCGTGTCGTGCAATGCCATGGAGGTCAGAAGAGGGCTTTGGATTCCCCTGGAACTGGAGTTAAGGACGGTTCGTAGCCCCCATGTGGGTGCTGGGAATTGAACCTGGGTCCTCTGTAAGAGCAGTCAGTGCTCTTAACCACTGAGCCATCTCTCTAGCCCCTTAATATTTCTTTTATGAAATTGGATGCTTCTATGTGTGGTGCATATATATTTAGGATTGTACTATCTTCCTGGTGAATTTTTCCTTTAATGAATATAAAGTGACCTTCTCTGTCTCTTTTGACTAGTTTTAGGTTGAGGGCTATTTTGTCAGCTATTAGAATAATCACACCTGCTTGTTTCTTAGTTCCATTTTCCATTTATTCCATTAGAATATCTTTTCCCATATTTTTACCTAAGGTGGTGTCTATCATTGTTAGTGAGGTGGTTTTTTATTTTGGAGGCAGCAAATTGATGGATCCTATTTTCTATTCCAATCAGTCTGTTTTTCTTTACTGGGGAGTTGAAATGATTATTACTGAGAGTTATTGATCATCACTGTTCATTAATTCCTGTTATACTGGTGTCATGGTGCTGTTTTCTTAGACCTCTTTTGGTTGACTGATCTGGGATAATTTACTTTTTTGTGTCCCTTTGAAAGTGTGTAACCTTCTCTTCAGACCTAAGTATTCCACTGAGTATTCTCTGTAGATTTGGTTTCAAGAACATACATTCCTTAAATCTGTTTCATCCTGGAAAGGTTTTCTTTCTCTTTCAATTACAATAGATAGTTTAGTTGGGTATAGTAGTCTGGGCTGGAATCTATATTCCTTCATTACTTGTAGGACATTGGTCCAAGCCCTCTGGTTTACATAATCTCTGTTGTAAAGGAAACTGCTATTCTGATGGGGCTGATTTATACATGACTTGTTCTTTCCTGCAGCTTTCAATATTTTTTCTTTGTTGTATACATTTAGAGTTTTGGCTATATACGATGTGAGGAGTTACTTTTCTGGTCTTGTCTACTTGGTATTATGTATGCCTTTTGTATTTTGGTAGGTATCTCTTTCTCTAGATTTGGGAATTTATTTCTATGATTTTTTTTAAGTTTTTTCTCTGCCTTTAACCTGGGTTTCTTCTCCTTCTACACCTATAATTCATAGGTTTGGCTTTTTACAGTTACTGAGTTATTTTAGATTTGACATTTTATTTTATTGAAAGACCCATTTCCCAAACTTCGTAAGTCTCCTTCCTCCCCCTCCCTGCCCTTCATGATCTTAGCTCTTCCAGGATCCTTGGACATTCCTGGGGGATTTCCCAGACCCACCTTGGTGAACCCACTTTCCCACACCTCCTTAAGTACACCATGTCTTCTCTATTCAGACCATCGTGGAAACCCAGATCCATGAGCTTTGATTGGCATTGCATTGAATCTATAGATTTCTTTTGCTAGGATCATCATTTTTACAATATTAATTACACCAGTCCATGAGTACAGGAGGTCTTTCCATCTCTTAGCATCTCCCTCTATCTCTTTCTTCAAAGGTTTAAAATTTTCATTGTAGACATCTTTAGTGTCTTTGGTTAGTGTGGGGTCTCTCCCTCCCCTCATGGGTCATTGGCCACCGGTCCATGGGGACAAAGGGAGCAAAAGTGACGAATGGGGTCGGTCAGGACAGCCAGTGAGCACTGACTTAAGAAAGTCCTTTCAGGAAGGCAGGTTCAGTGATACGAACAGCTCCAGACTCAGTGAAACAGCTCCAGATTCAGTGAAACAACTCCAGATTCAATGAAACAGCTCCATTTATTCAGTGGGGGTTAGGGAAAATATAGTGTGGAGGCAGTAGTCAATGCTTTAGCTTATAGGTGCCCATAGTATGCTTTATTTACATGTGGCAGTAGGCTCCTATTAGGCAATGCCTAATTATCATATAGAAAAAACCTGGGGGTAGTTTTTACTCCAGGTAACTATGCCAAAGGTCATGTTCCAAATAAGGTCAGGCATCCATGCTTGGTGGCACTTTCCAGGTAAGTCAGGCAGAGAGCAGGAGGCCCCCTGCTGAGAAGGGGAGTCCTTCCATATAGCACCGAGCCCCTTAGAGCTATCTGAACATGGAGGACTACAACCCTAGCAGCAGGGTTCCCCAACAGGTTAGGTTTATTCCTAGATATATTTTTGAGGCTATTGAGAATGGGAGGGTTTCCATGAATGCTTTCTCTGATTGCTTGTTTGGTATATAGAAAGACTACTGATTTTTATAAATTGATTTTGTAACCATCCACTTTGTTGGACGTATTGATCATTTCTAGCAGTTTTCTGGTGGAATTTTCAAAGTGCGTTTTGTATGGTATCATATAGCTTCAAATAATGATAATCTGATCTCTTCTTTTCCAATTAGTACTCCTTTAATTTCCTTCTCTTGTCTTGTTGTTCTAGCAGAAATTTCAAGTACTATATTGTAAAGGCATGAAGATAGTGGACAACCTTGTCTGTTTCCAGATTTTAATGAGAATGTGTAAAGTTTTTCTCTATTTAGAATGATGTTGGCTGTGGATTTGTTGTATATAGTTTTAATTATGTTGAGATATGCTCCATCCAGTCCAATTCCCTCTAGGACTTTGAACAAAAATTCATGTTGAATTTTGTCAAAGCCCTTTTCTGCATTTATTGAGATGACCATGTGACTCTTGTCTTTGAGTCCATTTATATGATTTATGACCTTTTATTGACTTACATATATTGAACCATCCCTGCATCTCTGTAATAAAACCCACTTGATCATGGTGGATGATCTTTCTGAT
>NW_008353126.1:186351-205106 GCF_000622305.1 Nannospalax galili
CACCTGCCCAGGGGTGGCACCACCCACAGTGGGCTGGGCCCTCCCACATCACTCAACAATCAAGAAGATGCCCCGCAGACATGACCACAGGCCAGTCCAACAGAGGAAATTCCCCAGTTGAGGCTCCCTTAACCCAGGTATGTCAAGTTGACACTAAAGCTATCCAGCACAATGAGTAAATGTGTATATTGAATGCTTATAACAAGAAACACAGTGCCAGACAGGATAAACCTCCTTTTGAGTTGTTGGTCAGGATAGTCCAAGAGACTCCAAAAATAACATAGTTATTTCTACATCCCTTGATTGCCTCCCAGAATTTGAAGGTAAGACCCTATTGTTGTATATAGCTTTAATTATGTTAAGGTGTATTTCCTCCAGTCCAGCTGCCTCTAGGACTTTTAACATAAATGCATGTTGGATTTTTGTCAAAGGCTATATCTATCTCTGCCATATGTCTAGACAAATGAAATTTACTGTATGCTAAATATGGATCCTTATATTTATAGACAAGTGTACCACACACCACTCATCAAAGACGCTTCTTTTTGCAGCAGAGGCTATTACAGAGTTCCACAACTGGTCACACACACAGACTGTGTCTGAGAGATGCCCAGCCCTAAATGACACATCTACAGAGGCACCTCTACACCTAAGGCTCATGGGACATAGAAGAACATCTTTCAACTATCACCAGCAAGTCTTCCTCATGTAACAGTGTAACGAATACAGAAGGCCACAACTGGCGAAGTTTTAGAGACTGACTACAGAGTGCGTTTCCCTGGATAGGCCTCCTATTTAAACCTCACCCACCCATGACTCAGGGGCCATTGTCGAAGAAGGGGGCAGAAAGATTGCAAAAGTTAGGGTTGGTGCGTGAACATAAGGAAACAGAGGACTCTCACACCTCTGGGAACTTGCTCATATGAACTTGCAGCACAATATTTATGGAGACTCAATCAGACCGAAACTCAACATAGAACTAGGGAAATAGGCAGCAGGCTTTAACCTTAGCTGAGAAACTATTGTTAGTTGATCCTTCCTGGGTGAGGGAGAGTTATCTTCTTTAAGAGAGTGACCCTAGATAAACTGCCTAGGTGCCAGTGGATGGACTTGAACTGAGGGACATCTTGGTATAAAAGCTTAACCAGATAGGCATTAACATATATAACAGAATCCATGAAATCCTATGAGGGGGGTACAAGGGGTGCATATGGGGGAAGGGTCTAGATCTGCTTAAGATTCATTATATGAAATGCACAAAACTCAATAAAATATTCTTTTAAGGAAAAAAGAATTAAGTTAAAATTCAGTAAGATATGAGCTACCATAGTGGTCAAAAACAAAATTCTGTGGTTAAGATGGAAGGAAACGCCTTATCTTAAAATGGTTTCATGTGAAAAGGTACTGTGGAAATGTCGATTCTGTTTGGAATTTTTTCTTACGATGTCAACTGGGAAGGATGTTCATTATGACATCAGTACTTAGCTAAACACCTCTCCCTAAATGAAAAACATGCACTGAGCTTCTGCCAGGCACGGACCAAGAGGTCAGCTTCAAAAGAATTTTATGACTTTTGTTATAGATTTCAGTTGCAAAAATGTACATTTAGTTCATTATTCTATGGATAAGTAAATCTTATCTGTGTACAAACATGAAAATGTCTTCCATTAGTTATACTGTACTTAACAAATATCTATTGAATGAATAAATGTTTGAAAGTAAAAAAAATAAAATAAAAAATAAAAAATAGAAAAGAACTTTGGGTCCACCTAAAAAAGTGCCAAAGTTTCAGCTACCAGTAGCCAGGACGGTTTCTAACAGGCTGATGGAACACTAATAGATGGAGTGCTGCAATGTATGAGAACAATGGAAAGCATTTCAACTTTTAGCTGTTACCATGAAGGAGGAGCCATGAGAAGGCTCATGCAAACCTCACATTCTGGTTTATCCTCAATTTGTCATTTCTTCTACATTGTGAAACAGAATTTCAAGGCCCTAATCAGTGATACTTCAGTGTTCCTAAACGTCTGTTTCCCTGAAGTGTCTAACTGATGAGGCTGAATCATTCATTAATGCCAACTGTAGGTTGCATCCAAGTAGCAAGGGGCCTTCGTTTTGGTCTGTCTATAGTTTTACCTTTCTAAATCTGCTTTGACAATGGAACTGAAAATCCACTGAGAATTACCTCCTGTTGTATAAGTCATTCTCCTTAATATCAGTGTCATCCCTGCACCCTGCAAAAACCCCACAAAAACCATGCTGGCCCTTGTGTCCTACATGTCTTCCAGGATGCTGATGGAGAAGGTCTTTCTTTAACTGTTCTTGAAGATAAAAAGTTGTGAACCTTACTTGTCATTAGGTCAATAAATACCTTCTAGAGGGTCATATCACTTCATTATTTGTTTGGGACCTTGTTCTAAATCTCAGAGTAAATACTATCAGGTGAGTGCATAGGCAGGGGTCAATGTCATCAGGCTGCAAGACCCCATGTTCAAAGACCAACCCTGTCTCTTACAATCTTTCTGCCCCCTCTTTGGCAATATTGCCCAAACCATAGATGGATGATGCTTAATATAGAAGTCCTACCGAGGGACACACACTGCAGTCTCTTATTCTCTAAAACTTGCCAGTTGTGGACTTCTGTGTGTATCTCACTCTGTTGTATAAGGAAGGTTCACTGGTGAGAGTTAAGAGATGCACTAATATTCTCTCTACCCACTGTTCCACTATGTTCCATGAGCCTTAGGTGTAGAAGTTCCACTGTAGATTTGTCACCTAGGACTGGGCATCTCTCAGATGTATATTCTCTGTGTGTGACCAGTTGTGGAAGTCTGCAGTAGCCTCCACCTATTGCAAAAAGGAGCTTCTTTGATGAGTGGTGTATGGTATGCTTGACTGTAAATATAAGGATCCATATTTAACATATGGTAAGAAATTTCATTTGTCTAAAGATATGACAAAGATAGGGTTTCAAGATTGTAAGAGCCAGGGTTGGTCCGTGAACATAGGGAAACAGAGGCTTTCAGGCCATGGGAAACTTTCACATATGAACATGAGCAACGGTGGCATCAAGTATAAGACCCATGCCAATTAAATCAGACAAGGGCACATAGTGGAGCGAGGGAAATGGTGGTGGGCTAGCCCTAGCCTGGGAACTGTTGAAAACTGATTACTAATGGAAGAGGGAGAGTAGACCTTACTTATTATCTCTAGGTAGGCTGACTAGAATCCAGTGGATGAACTAGCACTGAAGGACATCTGGGTACAAATGCTTAACAGGATAAGACTTAACATGTATGTTGGAATGCGTGAGATCTGGTGGGTGGGGGGAGATATGTGAGGGCATGAATGGGCATGGAGGGGTCTAAATTTGCTTAAGAACCATTGTAGGAAATGTACAAAAGCTCAATAAATTCTTTTTTAAAAAGACCCCAGTCCTGGCCTGTGCATGTACTATCAGGTCATAGGCAGATTCTGTTACTCAGAAGAACATGAATATTCTAAACATAATTCTCCATGGATTCTAGATTTCTTAAGAAACCACAGAATTCCAAAGAACTTTCCTTGTTGCATGTCAGAGGAGGGAGAAGATACATGAGAACTTTGAGTATTGAATTGGAATATGAATTAGTAGAGATTTTAGTGATTAAAGAGCTCCTTAGATATATCTGTCCCTCTAGAAAAGAAGTAACTTAGCAGCTATTTCCTGTAGCTGAAATAAAGACTTAAAGCTGATAAACAACGATTTTGATGTGTTCAAACACTCTCATCATTGATAGCAAGAACAGTTACTAGAGCTTACTTAGCACATAATTGCCAAGCATTAATCTGAGAAATTTATATTCATTCACTCATTACTCCTTACACAAACACGATGAAGTAGCTGCTTTGTTTTTCTCATTTTATACTTGGAAACAGACCTGGAAGGGATGATGACACAAGGGTATTTAGCACTTGTAGTTATGACTTTCCTCTCAGGGGAAATAAACCGTTCACAGGACCCCAATCTGTATGCTACCTGGAATGTGTCATGCAGCTCATACATGCCCAGGCTCTTTGTGAGTTGGATGGTGATGTGAGTTGAATGGTGACGTCATCTCTCAGAAAAAGTGATTTTTGTGTTTTGAGAAAAGGTTTCATGTAAGCCAGACTGGGTGTAGTTATGACTTTCCTCTCAGGGGAAATGAACCGTTCACAGGACCCCAATCTGCATGCTACCTGGAATGTGTCATGCAGCTCATACATGCCCAGGCTCTTTGTGAGTTGGATGGTGATGTGAGTTGAATGGTGACGTCATCTCTCAGAAAAAGTGATTTTTGTGTTTTGAGAAAAGGTTTCATGTAAGCCAGACTGGTCTCAAACTCAACTTGTAGTCAAGGATGACCCTGAATTCCTGTTGCTCCTGTCTCCACTTTCTAAGTGCTGCAGACGTCTCAGAACTGGAGACATGAAGAGATGGTTAGGTTTGTTGGTAGGTTCCAGGGAGAATGGGACTGAGACTAAGATAGTTGGTATGAATAAAATCAAAATACATTGTATTTATCTATGTACTTATCAAGGAATAATATAAGTATTTAAAACAGAAAAAATAAAAGTTCTTCCCCAAATCCTAAAATAACCAAGGATACTCATGTTGTATTTGCTGATTTTATTTTAGAAATTCAAGAAGGAACAAGATGGACTTAGGAAGGAAGCAAAGGAGACTGTTCAGGCCAGGGGGAAATTCCAGCAGCAAGTCATGCTCCTGTCTGTTTCAGCAATCACAGCTGCTGGTGAAGACAGGTGCAGCCTGGCCCTTCTGGAATGTGATTTCATTCAGGCAGTGGAGGAAGGCCTTTCTGCTGTCCAATAGGAGGTAGCAACACAGGCTACACAGCCCCAGAGCTGCTGCTTCCATTCCTGCTCCTGCTGGCTGGAAGGGCTGTTTCTCTGCAACCTGAAAGTACAAAGAGCAGAGCCATGACTCTGTGGGAGTGGGTGTACTGCTCTTAGAGGGGTCAGTAGTCTGGGGTGGGGGTACAGTTAGCTCTAGAGTACCTCAGATGAGATCAGTGAAAGTGCTATCCTCAGGAATTCTAAACAGTTATCATATTAAGCCAGCCTGGCTTTCAAGTTAAAAAGTCTATTTTAGCATCCAAGTCATTCAAGAAATACTTATCACCCAGTGTACACAAAACTGTTTTTTGAAGATCTAAATGCAATTAATGAATAAATTCACTCTAAGAAAAAAGTATAGAATCAGTTTGGGTCATTTGTGATAGGTTAGATTATGAGAGGTGTGGTTAGGGTTTCTTTATTAACTCTTTTGGGGGGGCAAAATTTGAGAAGCCTCATAGAGAAGTAGATATTTATAATGAAGGTCAGTATAATTAATGCAGACTATTCCACACTTTGACCACTTAACAGATCTAGAAAAAAGGAAAACCCAAGTTGGCCTGATTTCCTGTATAGTACAAAATGCCTGCTATGTCAACTAGCAGTTGGAAGAAATGGGAAGACTCTCTCTTGGCAACAGTGAGTATGTCAAGTCTACTTGATTGTACGCGATGAGCATGCCCTTGCTGTCACTTACTTGCATTATGCACACTGAGGGCTTTCTTCAAGGTAGAGGTCAGAGGGAAATTTCCTTGCTTGCAGAAAGAGCCAGTGAAGTCATCCATGTCAATGGCCCAGATCATGGCACCTCCGTAGTTGTTCTGTTTAAGCCACTGGGCCTGTTTCAGGATAGAGGGAAAGAGTACTTGATTTTTGGAACTTAATTTTGGGGCCTCAGGGCATCCAAAGGACTGACCTTACCTTGAGAAAGAAGCTCTTGACATTGTCATAGCCAACCCACTCCTGGCCCTTATAGGCATAAGGCACTCTTTGAGGGGCATTCCAGGCCCAAGTGGCTCCATTTTTCAGGAAGGTGCAAATCTTGAAAAGTCAAGTATTTAAAGTCCTTTAAATATTAATCCTATGTAAGAAAAAATATGTATCTATTTGATTTCCTTCCTTTCATGTCTCCTGTGGGCTTTCCTCAATTTTCTAATGGATTATATTTGTAGTTAAGAATATTGAGGTATGTGTCTTTTTATATATTTTATTTATTACTTTTATTTTCTGTGTATGTGTGTATTGCCTGCATGTAGGTAAGTGCATCTGTGTCATGCAATGCCTGCGGAGGACAGAAGAGGCTGTTGGATCCCTGGAACTGGAGCTACGGACAGTTGTTAGCTGCCATGTAGGTGCTGGGATTTGAACCCAGGTCTTCTGCAAGAACAGTCAGTGTTCTTAACTGCTGAGCCATCTCTCTAGCCCAAGGTATGTTTCTTTTTATGTACTGGAGATTATACTTAAGGCCTTGACCATGGCATATAAATGCTTTATACTGAACTACATCCCCAGTCCCTTTTTGTTTGAGAGAGGATTTCAATCTCTAGCCTAAACTCACTTTGAAATTGTGATCTTGTCTCTGCCACTTCACTGCTAAGATAATGGCTGTGAGGCATCATACCTGTCACATTTATTTATGATATATCACTGTACAGTATTAACCCATTTTTATTTCTTTGGTACTAGAGCTTATACTCAGGGCTATGCATAGCCTAGGTAAAAGGTGGACAATGGAGATATAGCCTTACCTTAAGTTATTTTTTAAATGTCCATATACTGTCCATATCTTCATTGCTAGAATCTGGAATCCACAGTAACATCCTAAGTCATCTATATATTTATTTTAAGGATAATATAAATGATCTTAAAAATGTGGTCTTGGGCCAGGCATGGTAGCACACACCTTTAATCCCAGTGGGCAGAGGCAGGTGGATCTCTGTGAGTTCAATGCCAGCCTGGTCTACATAGTGAGTTCTGGGCCAGCTGGGGCTACAGGGAGATCCTGTCTCAAAAAGACCAAAAAAAAAGAATGTGGTCTATTAATTGAAAGAATATTATATGTTCCTCATATTTAATTACTTGTAGAAATAATAAACACTTGGAATGACTTTCTGCTTACAGCAAGTAGGTAGAAACCAGAATGAACATTCAGCATGCTTTACACTTCAGGGTACTGCATATCTCTGTGCATGAAATTCATTGGGCACTGTACAGCTAACATACTAACCTCATAGTAAGCCCAGAGTCCAGTCTTCTTTGTGTAGGGCCCGGGATGGCCACCACGGTTGGCAGGGGCACCAATTCCAGTTTTGGAGGAGTCACTCAGGATGAAAGTGTGTCCAAATGCAGGGAATCCAACAATGAGCTTCTCTGCCACAGCCCCCTTTTTCTTCCAGCTCTCCATGATGTAATCCTGCAGTGAGGGTTAGCCATAAGCCCCAAGTCTGATGACCTGTGCTTAGTTACTAGCTCTTTGTTCTAACAGGTCATTTTTTTCCATGTTAACTAAAGAAGGATTACCTAATTTAAAAATCACATTTTGATGAATTAATAGCTATGAGATATGACCAGTGATGAGAGAATGACATTTGTGGAACCTGTATTGGTGATTTTGTGCCTGACTCTTCATGATTTCTGTCATCACATGTCTATGTAGTATCTTACTATGTTGTGGTAGGCTTTGGTGCCAGTGTCAGATGGGGATTTGTAGAGGGGACTGTTTTCTCCAGTGTAGCCATCCCAAGAGCCATGGAGGTCATAGGTCATAACCTGGATGTAGTCTAAGAACCTGTGTGAGGGAAAAGAATCAGTTATTATCACCACCTCTCACACCTATGCAGGCAAAAGACACCCTTTCCAAAGCCTCCAAACAAGGACCTAGGGCAGTAAGTCATCCCAAGTGTCAGTGTACTCAGCCTACATTCTTACAGGAATTCTAGAACAAGGTCTGTCACTCACTGTGACAGCTGGGGGATCTCATAGCCAGACTGGATGGTGGAGATGATGCCAATTACTGTGGCAGTAACCATCAGCCTGGGCTTTTTATTCTTGATGGCCTCCTTCTCAAAAGCTCCACGCAATTCCTATGGAATAATAAGTTATAGGATGATATATCTGGAGTTGATTTTAACTCTTTAAACAAAATATATTTCAAATACTTTCACCTGTTTCATCTTATTTTAGGATGTCAATAAAGTCAATGGGATAGATGATGTTAATAAACTTTGTAGGTACCTAATACAGGGAATAAAGATTTTTTGCAAAGTCTTACAAAAAGTTAGTTCCTAGTCAAAACCAAGATATAGGTCTCAGATGACCAATCAGAGCTTCCCCTGCATCACTATGCTCTAAAACTCTACTTGGTGCAATACCCTGAAAGTTGTCTCCATTTGTTCAGTAGATGACCTATTTCATAGGACTGATATCCTGTCCAGTCAAATACTGAATCATATAATAGGGAAGGAAAAACAGCTTGATGACAGGTCCCATTCAGTGCCACATGTCAATACCTTGATATTTTGTGTGATTCTAATATTACTTGGAATTTTAGGTTTTGCTCTTATAACAACATTATTTTTGAGTAACAGCAGAATGCCTCTGAAAATTGTCATGTAGATGGCAGTTGGAATGACTAGGACATTTAACTGGAAGAAGCATTGTAAGCAAGGTGTATAGCCGTCTTCAAATATCAAGCACATATATTGCAATATGTATGATTTTATTCTCTGCTGCTTCAATGGGGAGAAATAGAACCAATGTCTGGAAGGTATAAATTTTATTTTCTGGTATATCATGTTTCAGCTAAGAGTGAAGGTGCTGTTTCCTATAACTAGAAATGTTCAACAAAACAGGAAAGTTGATTTTCTTTAAGGGACTGACTACAGATAGGCTGACTAGACTCCAGTGGATGAACCTACACCCAGGGACATCTGGGTACAAATGCTTGACTGGATGGATCTTAGCATATACGACAGAACGCATGAAATCTGGTGGGAGGGGCTATAAGGGGGTACTGATGGGAGAGGGGGTCTAAATTTGATTAAGATCTATTTTCTTAAAATTCAAAAAATATACATAAAAAGCATAAACTGGCTTTTCATATAGTGGCTTGTGCTGGATAGCTTTGGTTGTCAAATTGACACACTTGGGTAGAGGGAGACTCAACTGGGGAATTGCCTCTATTGGACTGACTGGCCTGTGGCCTTGTCTATGGGGTATTGTCTTAATTTTTGAGTGATGTGGGAGAGCCCAGCCTGCTGTGGGCAGTGCCACCCCTGGACAGGGTGTTTTGTATTATATAAGAAAGCAGGCTGAGCATGGGCCAGTGGAGCTAGCCAGTAAGCAGCATTTCTCCAAGGCCTGTGTTCCAGCTCCTGCCTCCTGGTTCCTGCCCTGAGCTCCTTCCTACCTTGGGCTCCCTCAGTGATGAACTGTAACCTGGGAGATATAAGCCAAATAAACCTTTTACTTCCCAAGTTGGTGTTGGTCAGAGTGTTTTGTCGCAGCAATTGATGGTAAACTAGAACATGGCTTTAACACAGCCAATTTGTAAGCTGACTGATGATCTGGTATATGGAATGATGTAAAAATAATCTGTCTCAGAAGAGAGTAACTCTAAGAAACACACAGTCCTTGACTTTTATCATTCCATTAAATTTTTTCTTGGTGATCATCCTTGCTAATCACTTTAGTACAGTGTATCTAGGCAAGTTATTCATCATTAAATCCAGATTGGCACTCAACAAATGCCTGCTGACTGTTCCGGATACACCATACTCACCATGTTCAGAGGTACATCCGTCAGTCCCTCTTATTCCTGATTTACTCTTCATTCTCTGCTTATTTTACTTAACCACAACCAAATTAGTCCTCAAAGTCAGAAAGCTGGGATTCCTCTATATTTCATATTTCAAATTTACTCACATCCTTATTTATTTTATTCTCTTAAATACCTGTGCGTCATGTTCTTCCTTCAATATTAGAATAATTGTTGGGGCCCTGATCACCTTTCGCTTGATTTAATTCAAATGCTTTTTTTTTGGTCTTTTTGAGACAGGGTCTCCCTGTAGCCCCAGCTGTCCTGGAACTCACTATGTAGACCAGGCTGGCCTTGAACTCACAGAGATCCACCTGCTTCTGCCTCCCGAGTGCTGGGATTAAAGGCGTGAGCCACCAAAATGCTTTTTATAGTATCCCTGCCTCTTCATCCCTAATTCATCTTCATAGAAGATGTCAGATCAATCTTTCAAAGACATTTCATTATATGTATACTACATAAACACCTTAAAATTTCCCCATCATCTTGAGACTCAATTTCAAATTGGTTAACTCAGCATCCAAGTCCCCACATGATTCTATTTTTGCTGCATCACTCTCACAGGCTTGAGTCTCACTCATTCATGTTGACCTGTTCATCTACACTTGTGCCATTCCTAACTTTCCTTAATTGAATAATACCAGGTTGTGAGATAAATCATCTTTTACATAGGAAACTCTGATCTTGCTCTGGGTATTTTGGTAACCCTGCATGTTTTACACCTTTACCGTGGCATTTTATTAAAATATTCTGTAATTGTTGATTATGCTTAGCTCTTCAGTCTCAGATTGTGTGTTTTTTAAAGCCAGACTCTGCTTTATTCTTATTTTTAGCCTATATCCAATGTCTGACACAAAACATGTATCACTGGGCAACAATATCAGTATTCTGTTACAAGAAATGGACACTGTAGCCTGGAATCATGGTTTGCTATGAACTTTGCTAGTTGTGTGATCCTGTGTAAGTCACACATACCCCTTTTGTACCTTAGTTACTAATCTGTAAAATGAAAACTATAATGCTTACAGTACCTGTAGTAATTTGAATAAGTGTCCCCCTTAGGTTCCAATTTGAACATCATGTCCTCAATTGGTGGCACTGTTTGGGAAGGTTTTAGGAGGTGTGGATTTGCTGAAGGAAACACGTCAAGGGGGGTGGGCTTTGAGAGTTCTTAAGCCTTGCCAGATTTTCAGTCTCTCTCTCTCTCTCTCTCTCTCTCTCTCTCTCTCTCTCTCTCCCTCCCCCTCCCTCCCTCCCTCCGCGTGCCTACTTTCTGCTGTGGCCACCTCTGCCGCCATGACTTACCCATCATTATGGACTCTAATGAGGGAATCATAAGCTCAAATAAACTCTTCCCTTTATAAGTTCCCTTGGTCACAGAGTTTTATCATAGCAACAGAAAAGTAACTAATACAGTACCCTGTTAACTCAGTAAATAAACATGAAGGTGAAATGAATTATGGTTCTTAAAAAAGCATATGGTGAAAAATGTTTGGCATATACCTTATTGAATGAAAGTCATTGAAGTGCTAAGATTCTGTAACTCTAAATTCATATCTAGTTTTACTCCATAACCATTCTCCTTGGAAAGAACAGACTTTGAATTGTCAAGAGATAGAAACTCTTCCTTCCTCACCTGCACCAAGACAGTGAAGCGATGCTTGTCTTTAGGAGTGCTTCCATGACAGCCAGGGTACTGCCAAGCCAAGTTCAGCCCATCAAATCCATACTGGCGCAGGAATTGGATGACAGAGACAATAAAAGTCTGGCGGTTCTTAGTAGTGGAGAGCATAGTAATAAAACTAAGGGAGACACAGAGAAGTCAGGATACAGCTCAGAGGATCTGCACACACTGGCAGAAAAAAAGTATTGCTGATCAGTTTCTGCCTCTGATCCCTTCACCAGGACCCACCCCCAGATTAAGGTTCCTCTTGTGATTTCTCTTAGCCTCACTGTGCAATTGCTCCTCTTATCAGCAATCGTATCTCAGTATTCCATTTATTTTATTATTCCCAATTCTAACTTTCTCCCAAGTTAGCTTACTTGGTGCATTGTATTCCATCTTCAAATAGTCCCAAAGCTCATGTGTTTTCAAAGAAGCCTTTTTATTTGTGTGTGTTCCTTTATTTTCCCTTCTGTAGGAAATAACCAGATCAAAGATGTATCAAATGTTCATCTGGTCTGTGCTCTTGTGATATGTTGATGCTCTTTGGAGGCAGGAAACTAAAGCTTAGAAGATGGAACACCAGACTATCCACTCAAATTTAAACATATGAAAGTTATACTAGTCTTTGCTAGGTCTTCTACTTTGTACAGATGTTCTGGTGCAGAAATTTACTGAGTTAACATAGTCACTTAGTGAATAGCTTCATACCCTGTCTGATATTGTGAAGACTAAAGAGACAGAGATCATGCCGCCCTACCTTCCTTTCAATAGCAAATCAATGAGAAGCTCCCTGTAAAGGACTCACGGAGCAGCAGTTCCAGAGTTCCAGCATCCAATGGCCATGAGCGTTTTCAGCTGACTGTTCCTTTAAAGTGAAATATAAAAAAGAAAACATTCAAAAATTCATAGCTCCTCCTCTTTAAATAAGTGCTGCTGTTTGTAGTGCTGTTTGACTGACTCTTGTCTTTGTTTGATACCATATATTTTAAAGTTGTTTTCCTCTACTGTTGAATCTTTTGTTGCAAAAAATTCTTTGTATTTCTATTATCATAAATGTCACATAGGCAAATTTAAGTTTCAGTACATTTTAAAAATAAAAAATAATGTACTTGGCAGTATTTCAGGGCCGATATCTTCAAAGTACTGTTAGCTCATGTTCTCTTCCATTAGATAAAATGGTAAGTCTTGTTTGGGCACTGCTACTTTCTTAGTCTCTGTGACAATTAATACAAATTCATTGGGTTGTAGATACACACATTCTTGGGAACTGTGTTCTAAAACTATCAATTTCTATAAGAACAAAGTGCAAGGTCTGTGGGAAGACAACATTAAAATTCTAGACTTGTTGCCTCTTCCCCGGACATTCTAATTCTGTTGTGCTGGTGTAGAGATTAGCATATTATCAGGTAATATTCTTTGATGTAAGAAGCCTAAAGGGGTTTATTGCCTTGAGAATATAGTCTTCTAGCTGCATTTAAGTCTTCTAGCTGCATCTCTTGCAGTGCCACAGTGATGGCAGCAGTGGCCTGATGTCTTCCTTGTCCTGAATGTGAATAAATTGAAAACAATCTGCAAATTTCAACATATCTAGGATTGTTTTAATTTTTGACAAAAGAGAATTCTATTAAATCAAACCCTTCTGATTCATGATTTGCACAGTGTTTCGCTCATGGTATACTCAACCTCTTGCTTCCTGAGATTGCTGCAGTTTTGAGTAATTTATAAAAGCAGGCATTATCAAGTGGGAAATGTGGAAAATAAGAGCTAGGACTTTAACTAGGAGGGGTGAGGGAGGGTAACACAAAAAGTCACAGGGAAACGTTTTATCTTATGAACTTACTTTAAAAGATTATGTGTGTGTGTGTGTGTGTGTATTGAAAGAAATTTCAATAGAGAGTTTCCATAAGACTCTTTCAGAAATGTAGCCACCCTATAACAGGGGTTTAATGGCTCTAATAGGCACCACAGGCTAACAAATGAAAAACCAATTGCCAGGAATGGACTTCCTCTTTTGGAGTTGTTGACCAGAGAGCTCTTATAAACCCTCAAATAATACTGGCTATTGCCATTGCATTTGGTTACCTACCAGTACTTGGCCTTCTAATTGGATTTAAGGCCCTCTTTACATTATGAATTCCATAGCTGACACCTATCAGGTCCAATAACATGTGACTAGACAGGTCACAGACTATAGGTGAAACCTTACTACTATCATTTTGTTAAATAGAGATGATATTAAAGTGACTCATAATTATTTAATGTTATACCCATAGATGAGTATATCTCTTAATTATCACTAGAGAAGGTTCTTCTTGTAGAAGATGGAGCTTAACACAGAGACCCACAAATGGTCAATGTGCAGAGAGTAAAAGTCTGCAGAGTGCTCATCCCTAAATGGGGCATCTATAGCGCACCTTCTCCTCCTAAGACTCAGGGATCATTGTGGAAGAGGGGGTGGAAAGGTTGTGATAGTCAGAGGTGGTAGAATTCAAAGAAATTGTGTTATCTGGATACCACAGGGTAATTGGAGGGGACTAGCACCCCCCCCAATCATAGCTGAGGATCTACTAGTGATTGATAGATGCTGGGAGTGGAGAGTCAGTTTTCCTTACTGGTATGATGGCTGGTAGGTTTGATCAGACTCCAATGGCTAGACCCACACCCAAGAGCACTTGAGAAACAGATTAAACTCAATAGGCCTTAAAAATGCACTAATAACACAAGACATGGCTGTGTCTGCCTTTAATCCCAGCCCTCAGGAAGTAGATGCAGGTAGATTTCTGTAAGATCGAGGCTACCCTGGTCTGCATCATGACTTCCAGGTGGACTGGGACTAGGTAGGCCCTGTCAAAAAAAACCAAACAACAACAAAAAACCAACAAAATGTTCTAATAGAGGATATAAATCGAGGATGGGTAGCAAGATGGAGGTGGAGAGGAGGGAGGGGTTTGAATGATAAAAATACATTATATGGTATTCTAGAATCAATAAAAATATGTAAAAATAAATAAATGTGCTCTTGCTCACTTGTTCTTATTCTCTCTCTCTCTCTCTCTCTCTCTCCATAGGCTATCTAAGAAAACCCCAATGCTAGGCTTGGGAAACTTCTCCTTGAGTTATTGGTAACAGTAGTCCAAGAAACTCCCAAAACTATATAGGTTACCAGTATTGCCCTTGATGGTCTCCCAGAACTTTGAGGTAAGGCCCTATTGCTGAAGATACCACCTACTTCCGACATAGAACTTGGAGGAATCAAACTGGAACTGACGTGGAGGCCTCCTCCCTAAGGACTAGCTTTCATGTGCAGGCTACCAGGGGAGAAAAGCAATCCTTAGTCCTACCCAGCTGTAAAGCCATAAATTCCAACAATGACCAGCCCATCGAATTATCTCTAATGGTGCAGTGAGGCACTTCTTACTTGGGGGTAACCAATAACTGTCTAATTGGACTTAAGGCCTGATTAATAGGAGGGAATTCATGCCTGGTACTGTAATCCTAGCTAACTACCAGTAGCTGGAGGAGCTGTAGACCCTAGAGGAGAACTTACCACTGTTATTTTCCTAAACTAATAAAATTTCAAGCTGTATTCTAAATATGTATATCCACATATGTATATCCTTATATCCATAGATAAGGGTAGCCCTCAGCACTCATTAACAAAACTTCTTTTTGAAATAGATGGGGATTATTACAGAGCTCTACAACTGGTCAAAATGCAGAGAATAAGTGACTGTGGGATGCTCAGTTACAATTGATACATCCGCAATGCAATTATTACATCTAAAGCTTAGGGAATGTTATGGAAGAGAGGCAAAAAGATTGTAAGAAGGGAAGAGTTACAAATGGAATGACAACTTGACCCAGGAATTCCACTAGTTGGTTTATATCTAAAGGATATAAATTAGTGTGTTGAAGTGACAGTACTTATATTGTATTGTTCACAATACCCAAGATATGGAATCACTTTTAGTGTCCTTGGGTGAATGAATGGATTAGAAAGATATGCTATGGGCTGGAGAGATGGCTCAGCAGTTAAGAACACTGGTTGTTCTTACAGAAGACCTGGGTTCAAATCCCAGCACCCACATGGCAGCTAACAACTGTCTGTAACTCCAGTCCCAAGGGATCTGACAGCCTCTTCTGTCCTTTATGGGCATTGCATGACATGGGTGCACTTACCTACATGTAGGCAATACACACATATACATAAAATCAATCAATCAATCAATCAATCAATAAATAAATCAATAAATAAAGTTTTTTAAAAAGATATGCTACAAGACCCAAGAAAACTCAATCAGACAAAAACCCAGCACAGAACTGGGGAAATGGACAAGAGGCCATAACCATAGCTGAGGAACTCTTCGCAGCTGATCACTATTGGGTGAGGGAGAGTTGATCTTGTTTCAGGGAATGACACTAGATAGTTGTACAAGCTCCAGAGGATGAACTCACACCAAGGGACATCTGGGTACACAAACCTGACTTGATAGGCCATAATACATATGACAGAATGCATGAAATCTGGCAGGGGGTTTGGAAGTGTATAGATAGGGGAGAGGGCCTGAATATGATTGGGATATGTTGTATGAAATGCACAAATATTCAATAAAATATTCTTTAAAAGACATGACATATATACAAATGGAAATACTATTTAGCCATATGAGGAATGAAATATGTCACTTACAACATGTATGAACTTGGAGGACATTATGGTAAGAGAAACAGGAAGATAGCACATGAACTGTCTTGTATGTGGAATCTTGAGTTTTGAACTCAGATATAGAGCACAGACTGGTGGTTATGAGGCACTGGGCAGAGGAAAAAGATTAGAAAGATGCTTGCAAAATATAAAATTTCATTGACATAGGAAGAATGGCTTCAAGGATCACCACTGAGAAACATGGTGCCTATAGATTATAGCAATGTACAGCATTTTGGAAAATATTTACAGTAGATTTTATTATTAAAAATGATAATTGTTCAAGCACTGGCAAGATGGTTCAGTGGGTAAAGGCACTTGCCACCAAGTGTGATCACCTCAGTTCAATGCCAGCACCCACACACATGGTGGAAGGAGAGAGCTGGTTCCTGCAAGTTGTCCTCTGACTTCCACATGTGCCTTGCAGCAAGCATGTACCTATGCACACACATTACATTCACACACAAAAAAAATACATAAATGTGCTCAGCTTCCCTGGGCTGCAAGTCCCACCAGCCTCTTTCCGGGCTGACCTCTTGGCCCGGGGACACCACTGCTTCCTGATCCCTTGCATCTAGACAGACCCAGTTCCTTCTTGAGGTCCCCAGAAGCCCCCTGGGCCTGGTCCTGCACTCACCTCCCTCTGCTTCCCTGGGCTGCAGGGTCCACCAGCCTCTTTTCTGGATACCAGGGCTGACCTCTCAGCCCCGAACCACCACTGCTTCCTGATCTCTTGCATCCAGAGGAACCCAGTTCATTTTCCAAGTCCCCGGGAGCCCTCTGGGGCTGGTCCTGCCCTCACATCCCCCTGCTTCCCTGGGCCTGCACAACCCGCCTGCAGCATCTCTCCTGGGTAAGTCCATTGTGCCTTCCTGCCTTGACTCCCCCAGCCTCATCCCATCTACCCATGCCCATCTCTCCTCCTGGCCTGGGTCCTGTCCCATTCCTTGTCTTGGCATCCCAGACACCGGGAGAACCACACTGCTTCCTGATCCTTTGCAACCAGAGCAACCTAGTTCTTTCTTGAGGTCCCCACCAGCACTCTGGGCCTGGCCCTGCCATCACCTCCCTCTGCTTCCCTGGGCTACACAGCCCACCAGCCTCTTTCCTGGACACTGGGGCTGACCTTTTGGCTCAGGGCCACCACTGCTTCCTGATCCTTTGCATTCAGACAGACCCAGTTCCTTCTCAAGGTTCCCAGGAGCCCTTTGGGCCTGGTCACACCCTTACCTCCCTCTGCTTCCCTGGGCTGCACAAACTGCCAGCCTCTTTCCTGGACACTGGGACTGACATCTTGGCTTCCTGATCCTTTGCATCCAGACCAACCCAGTTCCTCTCTGCAGTCCCCAGGAGCCCTTGAGACCTCTTCCCTCCCCCATCTCCCTTTGCACCTCTGGGTGGCATGGCCACCAGCTGCCCAAGACCAGCATCTTTCCTTGGCCCTGTCCTAGGCCAGCCCACCCCCCAAGTTCCCAAGGGCAACATCTTTCCTGGAGGGAGCAAGACCTTAGGAGAAAGCCTGAGAGCATCTGATCCTCATTTGACTTGGGCCTCTGTGGGAACTCCTGAAGACAAAAGAAATCTGGCCACTCCAATATAAAATCAAAAGAGAGAACCAGAAGCTTAGATGAACCAGATATTCATGCCAAAAAAGAAAACCACAAAGGCACATAAAGGTTACAAAAAGAAGCAGACCTAAACTTGAAGGCTTGAGTCTCACACAAGAAGCAGAAACTACAAAAGAAATTCACATGTCAAAGTCACAGAGAAAAAAATAATAACATGAAAAACCAAAATAACATATCCCCACCAAATACCAATAGTACTCTAGAGGAGTACAGTGAGAACCCCCAAGAGGTAATGCAGGACATGGAACTCAAAAGAACAATTATAAACCTGATAAAAGAATTCAAAAATTTAAAGAACACACAAACAAAGAAATCAAAGAACTGAAGGAAGTTAAGGATAAACTTCTGAATGAATTCAGAAGAGCTAGAAATATTGACGAATATGCAGGCTGAAATGAAGAAGGAAGTGAAACACTCAGTAAGCCAATTTGAAACAACAGGAGAAAGCCTCACCAATAGGATGAATGAAATGGAAAACAGGACACCAAGACTGGAAGATAAAGTGGAGATGAACTGGACCACTCAAGCAAAGATTATGAAAAATTTAAGAAATCATAAGAATGGAATATGCAGGAATTGTGTGACACCATAAAAAGACCAAACTTAAGAATCATAGGCATACAGGAAGGAGAAGAGTCCCAAGATAATAGCATGGACCAGATCTTCAACAGAATTGTAGAAGGAAATGTCCCAAAATTAAAGAAAGACATGCCTATACAAATTCAAGAAGCATATAGAACACCAAACAGACAGGACCAGCAAAGAAATTCTCCATGGCACATCATAGTGAAAACACTAAGTGTACAGAACAAACAGACAAAAGTTGCAAAAGAGAAACAAGTCACATATAAAGGAAAACCCATTAGGATTACAGCTGACTTTTCAGTGCAAACTATGAAAGCCAGAAGAGCCTGGACCAAAGTATTCCCAGTTCTAATGACTGCAGATGCCAACCCAGATTACGGTACTCAGCCAAAATGTCTATTATAGTCGAAGGGGAAAGAAAAATTTTCCATAGCATAATTAGGCTGAAGGAATTCATGTCCACAAAACCAGCCCTTCAGA
>NW_008353126.1:205390-210730 GCF_000622305.1 Nannospalax galili
ATGGAAAAAAATATACCAAGAAAATGTTACTAAGAAAAAAGCAGGTGTTGCAATTCTAATATCTGACAAAATAGACTTTAAACTAAAACTAATCAAAAGAGATAAAGAGGGCCACTTCATTTTGATCAAAGGAACAATAAACCAAGAAGATATTACAATCATGAACATATATTCACCGAACTCTGGTGCACGCAACTTCATAAAAACAGTACTACAGAACTTTAACACCGAGATTAATCCCAACTCATTAATAGTAGGGGACTTTAATACCCCACTCTCTCCATTAGATAGGTAAAAAGGGCAGAGAGTTAACAGAGAGATATCCGAAATAAACAATACCATATATCAAATGTACCTAACAGAGATCTACTGAGTATTCCACCCAAGCACAAAAGGACACACTTTCTATTCAGCACTCCATGGAACCTTCTCCAAAATTGGCCATATACTGAGGCACAAAAGAAATCTCAACAAATACTAAAAGATTGAAATCATTCCATGCATTCTATCAGACCACAATGCAATAAAGCTTACAATTAACACCAGAAGAAGCCCTAGTCACCACATGAACACATGGAGATTAAACAACACACTCCTGAATGATGAATACATCAAAAGAGAAATTAAGAAAGAAATAAAAGTACTCCAGGAACTAAATGAAAAAGGCAATACAATACAACAAAACCTCTGGGACATGCTGAAAGCTGTCCTCAGAAGGAAGTTTATAGCTCTAAGTGCCTACATCAAAAAATCAGAAAGAACACAAATAAATGACTTGACACTGCAACTCAAGACACTTGAAAAGCAACAACAAATGAAACCCAAACCCAGCAGACAAGAAGAAATAACAAAAATCAGGGCAGAAATTAATGAAATTGAAACAAAGAAAACAATACAAAGAATCAACAACTCCAAGAGCTGGTTCTTTGAAAAGATAAACAAGATTGACAGACGGTAGCCCAGTTAAACAAAGGAAAGAAAGAGCATTCCAAATCAACAAAATCAGAGATGAATGGGGAAACATCACAACAGACATCAGAAGATATAGAACATGATAAGGGAGTACTGTAAAAACCTATATGCTACTAAATCTGAAAACCTAAGAAATGGATGGATATCTAAAGGCATGGAAACCACCTAAACTAAACCAAGAAGAGATTAACAGCTTAAACAGACACATAACAAAAAGAAATTGAAACAGTAATAAAAAACAACCCGACTAAAACAAGCCCAGGACCAGATGGATTTACAGCAGAATTCTATCAGACATTTAAAGAAGATCTGCATACAATACTACTTAATTTATTCAAAAAGATAGAAATGGAGAGAGAACTTCCAAATTCCTTCTATGAAGCCAGCATCACTCTAATACCAAAGCCAGGTAAAGATACAACCAAAAAAGAAAACTATAGACCCATATCTTTAATTAACATAGATGCAAAAATTCTCAACAAGATACTTGCAAACCACATACAGATACACATCAAAAAAATCATCCACTATGATCAAATCGGCTTTATCCCAGAGATGCAGGGATTGTTCAATATATGTAAGTCAATAAACACCATAAATCATAAAATGGGCTCAAAGACAAAAACGACATGGTCATCTCAATAGATGCAGAGAAGGCCTTTGACAAAATTCAACATGCTTTTATGTTTAAAGTTCTAGAGAGAATTGGACTGGAGGGAACATACCTCAACGTAATTAAAACCATGTATAACAAACCCACAGCCAACAACATTCTAAATGGAGAAAAACTGGAAGCATTTCTATTGAAATCAGGAACCATACAAGGCTGTCCACTATCTCCACTTCTCCTTAACATAATGCTTGAAACTCTTGCAAGAGCAATAAGACAAAAGCAGGAAATTAAAGGAGTAATAATTGGAAAAGAAGAGCTCAAATTATCCCTTTTTGCAGATGATATGATATTAAATTAACCTACAAAAGTCTATAGCCTTTCTATATACCAGTATCAAGCAATTAGAGAAAGAGCACATGGAAACACTCCCCTTCACAATAGCTGCATGATATACCAATAACAAGCAATCAGGGAAAGAGCACATGGAAATACTCCCCTTCACAATAGCTGCAAAAAATAATAATATATCTCAGAATAAACCTGACCAAGGACATTAAGAAGATGGAAGGACCTCCCATGCTGACAGATTAGAAGAATTAATATTGTGCAAATGACCATCCCACCAAAAGCCATTTATAGAGTCAATGCAATGCCAATCAAAATGCATACGACATTTTTCACAGACTTGGAAAAAGCCATCCTACGATTTGTATGGAAGCACAAAGGACCTTGGATAGCCAAAGCAACCCTGAGCACTAAGAGCAATGCCGGGGGGGATTACTATACCAGATTTTAAGTTGTATTACAGAGCTATAGTCATAGAAACAACATGGTACTGGCACAAAAATAGACCCATACATCAATGGAACAAAACTGAAGATCCAAATATGAGTACATGTAATTTCAGCCACCTTATGTTTGACAAAAGGGCCAGGAACATTCACTGGAGGAAAGATAGCATGTTCAGCAAATGGTGCTGGCAAAACTGGATCTCCACTTGTAGAAGAATGAAACTAAACCTCTGTCTCTCACTTTGCACAAAAGTCAATTCCAAATGGATCAAAGACCTCAATATAAAACCTGAAACTCTAAAACTATTAGAAGAAAACATTGGTAAAAACCTACAAGATATAGGTATAGGAAAGGATTTTCTAAACCGGACATCAGTTGCTCAGGAAACAAGGTCAAGAATCAACAAATGGGACCTCATTAAACTAAAAAGCTTCTGTACATCAAAGGAAGCAACAGGGAAGTGAAGAAAAAACTCATAGAATGGGAGAAAATATTCACCAGAGACACATCTGACAGAGGTTTATCATCCAGAATATATAACGAACTCCAAAAACAGAGAGTCATGACAAGAAGTAACCCAATCAAAGATGGGATAAGGAGCTGAACAGAGAGTTCTCAGAAGTAAAGATGGCTAAGAAGCAACTTAAAAAGATGTTCAACATCACTAGTAATTAAGGAAATGCAAATTAAAACCACTTTAAGATTTCACCTTACCCCAGTCAAACTGGCTAAGATCAAGAGAACAAATGATACCAAATGTTGGAGAGGATGTTGGGAACGGGGAACACTCATACACTGCTGGTGGGGATGGAAACTTGTTCAACCCCTATGGAAAGAAGTGTGGAGAACTCTTAAAAAACTACAAATGAACCTACCATTTGACCCAGTTATACCACTCCTTGGCATATACCCAAAGAACTCATCCTATTGCAGAGACACTTGTATATCCATGTTTGTTGCTGCTCTTTTCACAATAGCTAAGAGATGGAAGCAACCTAAATGTCCCTCAATTGACGAGTGGATAATGAAAATGTGGTTCAATTATATGATAGAATTTTACTCAGCAGTAAAGAAAGATGAAATCATAAAATGTGCAGGTAAATGGATGGAACTAGAAACTTTTATACTAAGTGAGGTAACACAGACTCAGAAAAAAAATTGACATATAGTCTCCCTCATATGTGGATCCTAGAACCAAATCCTGATAAGTGAGTATGTATCCAGACATAACTACAGGAACCAGGATAATGGAAAGGAACCAGGGAGGTAAGGGAAAAGAAAGAACCTGAAAGCGAAGAGCAGTAGGAAACAGGCATTAATAAGGCAGGTATGGATAAAAATTAGGTTAGTTTAAGGGAGGGGGGAAGGAACCGTATACAAGGAACCTAGGGGATAAAGGGAAAGAATGAGCTCAGGAGAGGTAGGACCATAGGAGAAGGGTATTATTAAGGGAGAAAGGGGGGAAATGGGGGCACCGTAGTTGGGGAAACCATGATGAAGGGGTTAGACAATGAGAGAGATAAATAATGCCTAGCTAGTTTTAAAAACCAGAGGGAACCATATTAGTCCAACAACCTGCCGACCAATTATACATAGAAGATCAAGAAATATACTTCTAGGTAAGGTTTATCTGAGAACAATTGGTCTTTGACCAAGATTTGTCTACATGACATACAGTAATTAAAAGTACCAGACTGGTGGAACTAACCTTCTTGGATGTTTAACAGACATACTTTGAGGCCTATACTAATTTGGTAAGGGGGATATAAATGACAGTTTTTGCTCCTTGCCATCCTAGGTTGAATAATTCCAGGGGACTATGAGCATTTCCCAAAATGTCCTGCAATTGTGGTGGGTCACCTGTTCTCTTGATCAAGGAGTCCGTGGAGACCCCACGAGATGGGCTTGAACCAGTGTCCATTCTACAAAGAGGAGGGTCAACACAGAGGAAACATTTCCTCCATGCTTCCCAGCGAAGCCAGCCATGGTCGAGCATGACCTTTGACTTATCTTCACATAGATGGAACTGGTAAAATAAAGGAGCCAGCGTCTCCTCCAAAGCCCATGCAACCCCTGAGGAACAGATCATAAAATGGCCTTAAGAGTAAAAATAAATTGGTCTATCTGGGCCAACTGTATGGTCTTAAACACCCAAAAGGAAAGTATAACCAAAGATTAAAGGGGCCAATATAATTTTCTAAGAGTTCATATATATAGCTAAAGGCTACATAATAAGCAATAATGACAAGTAGGAGATACCTTCTTTTGAGTTGGGTGGCCCAAGGGACTCCCAAATAGTAACGCAGCATAGAACTAGGAAAATGAACAGCAGACCCCAATCTTATCTAAAGGAATATTGACAACTGATTGCTGCTAGATGAGGAACAGCTGACCTTCCTAATACAAAGACCTCTAGATAGACTGACTGGATTCACCAGATGGACAAGTAATGGGGAATGGCTGGGGATGCCAACAACAGAGCAGACAGTAGCAGGGATATCAGAGTATAAGGGCTCTAGTAGGGGGAGGGAGGCTATAGGAGGGTGCCATGGGAAATGGGTATAGTTGAATAAGATGGTTTGGGATGTTCTGTGTGATACACACACACACACACACACACACACACAAATCATCAAATTAAAAAATGTATTATATTTGAGGAGGAAGCACAAAAAGTTACATCATGTTCATTAGTAGAGGTGATAAACATTACCACTGAAATCTACCTGATGACTTTATAGACATACACAGGTGCCAAGGATTTAAAAATGTCCAATTATGACTAGTAATGATCAGATAGATACAGATTAGAGACGCATGCGCCAACATCTCAGTGTTAGCAAAAACAATGAGTCTTTCTGTAAGAAACAGCATATTTTAGAATGAAATGGAGATCTCTTTTGAGGGTTAAAAACTCATTCAATTTTATGTCTTACAGGGCTTATACTGAGTTCAATATTGTG
>NW_008353126.1:210779-222128 GCF_000622305.1 Nannospalax galili
GAAAACGTTATTGAATATGTCAGTGCTGTTGTAATGAAATGCGTTCAATATTGTATAACTGTATTAATTCAACAGCGAACCTAAAAATTTTATAGCCACTTTTGAAACAGCTGTATCTTTGCTTTGGAAACTGTTATTGACCACATTAAAGCTGTAATGATATGCTTCTTCTAGAAAAATATTTAAAAATGTAGGAAACAGCATATTTTAAAATGAAATGGAGATCTTCTTTAAAGGGTAAAAACTCATTCAATTTTATATCTTACAGGGTTTATACTGAGTTCAATGTTGTATAACTGTATTAATTCAGCTGTGAAACTAAAAATTTACAGTCACTTTTGAAAGAAATGTATCCTTGTTCTGGAGTGTGTTACTGAATATATTAAAGCTGTAATGAAATGCTTCTTCTAATCATGTGGTTATTAAATTTAAATTTTTTTTTAAAAAGTCACAATTCTTCAAAGCATAAAAATTTGCCCCTTAATAATTAGTAGATGTGAAAAACATTACCATTGAAATCTACCTGATGACTTTATATCCATGCTCAGATGCCAAGGATCTCAGAAAGTAACCAACTGTGACTAGTAATAATCAGATATATAGAAATTAGAAACGCATGTGCAAACATCTTAGCGTTATTGCATTAAAACAAATTTTTCTGTATGAAACTGTGTATTTTAATAATGAAATGGAGACGGTTTTTTTAAAGTTTAAAACCTCATTTAATTTTATGTCTTATAGGGTTTATACTGAATACAATATTGTATAGCCATATTAATTCAACTGCAAAGCTAAAAATTTCAGCCAATTTTGAAAGAGATGCATCTTAGCTCTGGAAATTGTTATTGAATATGTTAATGCTGTTGTAATGAAATGCTTCTTCTAATTATGTGGTTATTAAATAAATAATTTAAAAGAATAAATTAAAAAATACATAAATGTTTTTTAAAAATATGTTCAACATAATGCATATGATAACTCAAGAACAATTCCACAATGTATAAATAATTAAAAATATGATGTTGTCCAAGATTATTATATATAATTTGTGTGAAGAAGCATCAACTGGATCCTTACCTCAAACTTGCTGACTCTCTGCTGTTAAGAAGCAGTGAACTCTTGACCCCAGAGACATTAAATTAGATACCTCCTCCTCCTCTTACCTCCTTTTCAGGCTATTGAAAGCTTTGTAGTCAGTCAAGTCTTTCTTGTCGGTCATGGTGATCCTGTTGTTACTAATCCTAGCAAAGGCATAGATCAGGTGAGTACACAGGCAGGGGTCAATGTCATCAGGTGTCATACTCCCTAGGTCTGGCCTATGCTGGGCCCAGTTGTTGAAGTAGCACATCAGCTGGTAGGCACAACCTATGGAAAAGAAGCAGTAACAATGGTTTGATGTACATGCCACTGGCCTGTGCTCATAGTTTGGCCATGCCTCCTCCCCCTCCTGTGCCTCAGATGCCTGATCTCTGGGTAGAGGTGTGATTGGTGTGAGCACTCTCACAGATGAACCCAGAGATTCCAACTTAGGGGCCAGTCACTGATGTAGACTTGGTTCTGTTCAATTTGGACAGATTCATTTTGAGAGCCTAACCTTAGGAGGCTAATAACAGATGACAGGTAGTCCTGTAAAGCTTAGCAGCTGTGAGTTTGTAACTCTCAAGTGGTCACACTATATGGAAGAGCAGTGATGCCAGATCTGAAACACTCCACTCTCCACAAAGCAGACACATCTAGTTTTCTAGTATAGTTTATCTTGATAAGATCTTTCCAAAAAGAAATATTGGAATATAACTTAATAATCACATTTATTAAGCAGACAGTTGCATTGAGTAATGAATGGGGATTTGAGGCTTACAGAAGGAAAAGATATCAATAATAAAACATGGAAGCAATGACTTACCCAAATGAGCATTCAGCAGAAGGCCCAGACCTAGAGAAAGAGAACACACATTTGTTCTGAACCAATTGCCCCTTAGGCTTTAACTCTGATACCTTATGGGCCACTCTGCTTGCTATAGATTGCTACAGCTCAAGTAAAAAATTTCAGATATGCCAAGGAGTGGTCTTTCATTGAGCACACCATCTATGTTTCTTTTACTGGTCAAAATGGTTTTCTACCTTCTATGTCATAATTAAAGTACCGTCGGATATAAAGGCTACCCAAGCCAAACTGACTCGACTTAGCGACCACATATTCAGATGTGCCTCACCTCCCAGAGATGGAACGAGCCCAGTTTTTCAACAGATAAGACATTCTCTAAAACAGAAAATTAGATTGCTTCTGGAGCCTTGGGATTTATTAGGAAGACTCTTGTAAAGTCCTTGCCAGAGAAACGATATAAGATTCCAGATGCCTCTACTTGGCTTAAACACAATACTTTCTAGCTGTTGTAGTTTTGAGACAAGGTCTCACTATGCCGTACAGGTTGGTCTTGATCTGGATAACCTTCTACCTTTGCATATTGAATGTTGGAATTACAGCCTTGAACAACCATCAGGCTTTCATATCATTTCTACTGATTGTTTTACAGATTGAGTTTGATGTTTCATTTCAAAAATGTTCTGAAGGTTGAGGGCAGGAGAAATGGCTCAGTACTGGCTGCTCCTGAGGAGGACCTGGGTTTGACTCCCAACACCCACATGACAGCTAACAACCATCTATAATTCCAGTTCCAGGGGATCTGACACCCTCTTCTGACCACTCCAGGCATTGCATGACACGGGTGCACTTACATATAGGCAATACACTCATACATGTACAATTTTTAAAAAGTTTTGAAGGTTAGCAAAGTTTGTAAAGCACAGGTTTAGAGTAACTAACAAGTTGAGGTTCCCTGAAAAATATACAGAGTCGCCTTCTATAAATGACTGAATTTCTGTCATTATCAACTTGGGAAGACAATAAACGTGAAATAAGTAATTCTGAACAACTACTTATATAGCTCTGTCTCAATCCCACTAATATTCATCCTGGAGAAATCTATTTCCCAGGCATAAACAAGTAAATAAATATAACATCAAGTTAAAGTATGTGGTGCAAGGTGAGTGGGAAAAATGAATAGCTAAACAAAATCAGAAGACGCAAGACAAGCATAGCAAGAGAATGAGTGCTTCTTTTGGGAGCATTCACGTGGCATCAGCCAAGCCAGAAATGTGGCTGTAGCCATTGAGGTTAAGAGATCAAGAGAAAAACACATTTCTATGATGAAAACAATTTGCAATGTTAACAGAATGGAAAAGCAGAGAGGTGTAGTGTGATGACTGCTTCATGGTTGTCAGATGAGGAAAGGAAAAGAAACCAGGTAAGATGAAGGCTGTGTCTCTGATTACAAACTCACCTGTGAGAAGAATGAGCTTGGACATAGTTGCCTTCGGTACTGTCCCAGCAGTGTCTCAGTTGGCTCTTTATAATGTTTTTGTCCCTCGAAATCCCCAGGGTTTCCAAATAGAAAGTTTCCCAGGGCGCATATATATGTGGCTAATCAGTAAATCAGCAGTTCTTACTATAGACTCAGCTCCTAATGCCACACCCCCAAGCACAAGTGGAGTCCCTAGTTGCACAAAGCACTCACATGCTTAATATGTTTTTTCCCTCTTTCCAAGACTGATAAACAGCTGTTCAGATACTTCAGTTAGGTTTTATTTCACAGAATTTTCATCCCTGATATCAAAGTATGTTGTTATTGGCAGGTAAATAGTAAAAAGCCCTTGGAAGTTATTAGCTGTTTTAAACAGCTTGTTTCTTCCTGGAATGATTCATGTGATTTCTACAGCCAGTGCCCAAGAACCTTTCCTTGCCTAGGGGTCACGTTGTCAAGTATTCTGTCTATACTTGTTCTTTTGAAAATTATTATTATAAGATAATTTTATCTAAGAATAAATGGGTTCAAATGTTTCTTCTCAGGATCCAAAGAACCATTTAGTCTTCCATAGTTTAAACCAACATTCAGGAACTGTTAAAAAAGATTTCCATGGGCTAGAGAGATGACTCAGGGGTTAAGAGCACTGGTTGCTCTTTCAGAGGACCAAGTTTGGAACCCCAGTACCCCCAGGGTGGCTAACAATCATCCATAACTCCAGTTCTAGGGGATCCAATGCCCTCTTTTGGCCTCCATGGGCATTGCATGACATGGGTGCACTTACGTACATGCAGGCAAAACATTCACACACAAAATAAATAAATAAATAAATTTTTAAAAATTTCCAGCTGCCACTAGATAAAAATGATGATATTTAAATGTCTTTTTCATAGAGATAGTTGCCACTTGATCATTTATAGAATTCTGTGTTTAATTCCAAACTACTGTTTTCAAATGTCTACTAGCATTATCTTGTAATAACTCTCCCAGTCAAAATGGCCAATTCATTTCCTCAAACACTCTTCATCATGCCATTGTGCCACATTCTTCTTCTCATTGTCTACTTCAATCTTGGCCACTCTTCAAAATCCAGATCAGATTTCTCTTTACATATCAATGGTATACCCCTCATCTCAGTTCTCTTATGTGTTCTATCTAGCACATATTTTCTGTATGTTTTTATGGTTTTGACTTGTGATGGTATCAAGAAGGTTTCAATTGCAAAAATAGCACCAATGAAAACTACAAATGGTACTATGCGCCAGATTGTGGTTGGTGTTACATCAATTAGGTTTAATTTTGAAAATGTCCAAAAGTAGTTCCAGCAAAGAAAAGCCAGTGTATTTGAAAAAGTGACAGGTTCTTTGGATGGCTCACTGTTCATTAAAAATATGTTGTTGGGTAAGTAAAATCAGGGCAATGAGCAGTATTGTTTGAGGGTCTGTGGGAGACCTGGTCAACAGCTTCAAGAAAAGGAGTCCGTTTCCTGATCTTGATCACTGACCAGAACTTTACAGTAAGACCTTGTTGCCAAAGACACTGCCTATATGAGCTGCAGAACAAATAAGAAGAAATCAAGCTGGTACTAACTTTCAAAGCCTCATATTTACTGGAACCTGAAGCTATATGGGTCACAGGGTGTACAGGAAAGCCTAAAACTACTTTTCTGTAAGTAACTATAGTATTAAACTGACTTCTAATGACTTACTGTAATACCAATAGATTTATTCATCTCTCAACTCTCATCAGAGAAACTTCCTTATGCAGCAGATGGTAATTAACACAGAAACCCACAACTGGCCAACATACAGAGAACAAGAGGCTGAAGGGTGCATATCTCTGAATTGGACACCTGTATCAAACTTTGCACCCCCCCACCCAAGGCTTAGGGCTCATTGTTGAAGAGGGGGTAGAAAGATGGTAAGAGCCAGAGGTGGTAGATGACCACAAAGAAGCAGAGTTTTTCAGACAGTTGGTCAGTTGCTCATATGCATTCACAGCAATGGTGGCAGCATGCACAAGTCCCAGGTAAGCTCCAACTAGACAAAATCTCAGCATGGATGTGGGGAAGTGGGTAAGAAACTCCAACCCTACCTGAGGTACCTGAGGACCTATTGGCCACTGATGGCTGCTGGAAGGGGAAAAGTCAGTCTCTTTCAATCATGTGACTTTTGGTAGGTTAACCAGGCTCCATTGGATGTACCTATACTGAAAAACATTTTGGGACACAAATTATTAGACTCTTTGCTGTATTATGTATAATAGAGTACATTAAATTGGGTGGGGGCTACATGGGGAGGTATGGATAGGGGAGGGGATCTAAATACCATCAAAATATACTGCATGAAAATTAAAAAAATTCTATTAAGAGCTCCCTCCCCACACTGTCCCTTTTCCAGCCTTGAGTCTAGGACCACTCCTGCTCTTCCTGCCTGAGGCCTCTGATCTAGCCTTCTAACTGAGACCCTGCCCCACTACATCCTAATCCCCTGAACCCAGACTAGTTGTATTCTCCAGTTTCAGGGCTCACACCTATTCTGTCTAGCTAGTCAGACCCTCCCCAGGCTGTCGCTATCCTTGCTTTGCCTCTAGCCACCCCCCAATCTTCATGCCTGAGACTTGTACATTACCCTGGTAAGTCAGATCCTGTCCACTGTGACTTGATTCCCCTGCACTATAACCATTTACATTCTCTCTCCCGTAGCTATCCCATCTCCAATCTTTGTCCTAGGTCCACTCCTGCTCTTTCTACCTCAGGCCTCTAGACTAGCCCCCTAACCTAGCCCCTGCCCACTATGTCCTGATCCCCCTGAACACAGACCAGCTACATTTTTCTGCTTCAGAGCCCACACCTACTCTACTTAGCTAGTTAGACCCTCCCTACACTGTTCCCACCCCAGTCTTGGCCCCATGACCCCTCCTGATCTTCCTGCCTTAGACCTCTTAACTAACCTGTCAAAACCCAGCCACTGGATCCCAATTGCCTTGAATTCCCTTCACCCAGCCAGTGAGTACTTCACTACTCAGCTTAGACCTATCCTGTCCCACCAGTAAAAGAAATCAAAAGTGGGACCTGAAGCACATATCAACTAACTGTTCATACCTGAGCAGAAATCAACCAAGCTACACCAATAATATAAACAGAACCAAAATTCAACTGCTGGGGGTTTGAACTCACAACCCCTGGCAAGGTGAGGATTGGGGATGAGTAAGCACGCCGCCCTCATTACTCGGGGACACTCAGATGCAATGGAGAGTCTTAGGCAGAGACTCATTTATTGCAAGTGTTCCAAAGCTTATAAAGGCAACTGGAACTCCCCCCCCCCGAGGGTGTATCTTAAGGGTGGTCACACGCTGATCATGCACTCCTCAGCAGTGCAGAAATATTCTTCAGACTTTCAAAGCAAGCCAGGCCGCACCCCCAGTAACTTCCTTTCAGATGTATGCAAGGTGGGGCTTTTAGGTCCCCACATCAACTAAAGAGAGGCAGACTAGAATTTCATATCAGTCACACAACCAAAAAAAGAAACCCATATACTCAAATGACAATGCAAAAACACAGTATTATGAAAAACCAAGAGAATATGCCCCCCTAATCCACCAGTTCTACAGATGTGTACTACAGTGAGAATCACCCAGAGGAACCCCAGGACACAGAATTTAAAAGAACAATCATAAACATGATCAAAGAATTTAAAGAACATACAAACTACTCAAAAACTAAAAGAGGATAGGAATAAACTCTTGACTGGAGCTCAGAAAATACAAAGATATGGCTGAATGAAATGACAAAAACAATTCTGGACTTGAAAAGTGAATTCACAAAAGAGACACATTGAAGAAAATCCAAGCCAAAATGAAGATGGGATTGAAAATTTCAATAAGTAAATTTGATACAACAGGAGAAAGCCTCATAAGAAAAATGAATGAAATGGAAAACATAATATCAAGACTGGATGATAAAGTTGAAGAACTGGACCATTCAAGCAAAGAATATAATAAACTTTTTAAAAACCCACAGGACTGGAATATGCAAGAATGTGGGACACCATGAAAAAGTCAAACTGACACAACATAGGCATAGATGAAGGAAAATAATCTCAGGTCAATGGTATTGACCAAATCTTCAAAAAGATTATAGAAGAAAACTATCAGTAATTAAAGATTATAGAAGAAAACTATCATAAATTAAGAAAAGACATAGCTATACAGATACAAGAAGCACAGAGAATACCAATTAAGATAGGACTGGAACAGAAACTCCCCACAGCATATCATAGTAAAATTACTAAACTATAGAACAATGAGAGTATACTGAAAGCTGCTAGAGAAAAACAAGTTACCTATAATGGAAAACTAGTCAGAATTGCAGTTGAGTTTTTTTGGTCTTTTTTTTGAGACAGGGTCTCCTTGTAGCCTCAGCTGTCCTGGAACTCACTATGTAGAACAGGCTGGCCTCGAACTCACAGAGATCCGCCTGCCTCTGCCTCCCAAGTGCTGGGATTAAAGGCATGCACCACCATACCCGGCTGAAGTTGACTTTTTATTGCAAACTATGAAAGTCCAATAAGATTGAACCAAAGTATTCCTGTTTCTAAATGACCATACGTGCCAATCCGGAATGTAACCCAGCAAAACTATCTATCATAGTTGAAGGAGAAAGAAAAATTTCCATGACACAAATGGAATGAAAGAATTCACGTCCACCAAATCAACGCCACAGAGAATAATTGAAGCAATACAAAAGTCTGAAGATTGCAATGACTGCACCTAAGAGGCAACAGAAAGATAGCAAATGAAGTTGTAATTATGGAAAAACAAGCTAGAACCAAGAACACAAACAGAAATTGAAATGATAGTAACCAATAAACATCATATATATATATATATATATATATATATATATATATGGATGTATAATATGCTGTGTTTTTAAAATTGTTATGCCTGGTATTTTGTTCCAGTAATGGGACCCTGACCAACACAATGACCAAATGTTTCATTTACATCTAAACCTGCCACACTAAAAAAACCTCAAGTTGTCATGTGTAATTGCGTGTGTTACATGTGTGTTGCATGCACATGAGCCAAGGTACATGAGGAGGCCAGAGGATGACATCTGGTATCTTCCTTTGTCATTCTTTGCCTTGAGGCAGGGTCTCTCACTGAGCTTGCTGTTTCAAGTGGGCTGGTCTGCCAGGAAGCTCTCAGGATCTCTCTGGCTCTGCTCCCCAGTGCTGGGGTGGTAGGCACACGCAGCCATGGTTTTCTTATTTACTGCAACAATCTCTTCGCTCCACAATGTTTTAAAAAAATACCCCAATAGAGTCACACCTGGTGACACAGTCTTGTAATCCCAGTTACTCATGAAACGGAGGCAAGGAAAATAGCAAGTTCAAGATCTGACTCTACTGTCTTGTTCAAGGCCGTGGGTTCAATCCCTAGTACTGCAAAAACTGTCAAAAATGCAAGTGATGCAAGGAAGAAAGATGAGGCAAAGAAATAAAAACCTGGGAAGATGAGGCTTAAAGTAGTGGATGTGATTCTAAGATACGGTTAGTATGCAGAACACCGGTAGGCTTCAGGCTCTGGCCGGAAGTGGCCCACAAGTTCGCTCATGAGCTTCTTAGAATGAACCTTTCTTCTTAAAAAGATTAGTGTGTGTGTGTGTGTGTGTGTGTGTGTGGTTCTACTACCCATTCTGTATTTCCTCCACCATCAGCAAGCACCTCTGAAGGTCTTGACTCTTTCCCTGGAGGAGTGACCCATACTTTCATCTCTGAAGGGTCTGGGCCATTTGTTGTCCTGTCTGGATTGGGTTGTTGCAGTTTCCAATTGACCTTAATCACAGGACATGGTAACAGCAAAAGTCGCCCAAATGAATCTCCTGCCTTCCAGATATAATCTTCATTACCACCATTGTGGAGAACAAGTCCAATTTCCCCCTGGTAGTCTGGGTCAATCACCCCTCCTAATACTGTTATTCCTTTCTTAGCCTGCTGACTTAAGGGCATCAGAAGCCCAAAGTGTCCAGGGAGAAGTCTTAGCTTCCAGTTCAATGGAATGTTTGTCTCTCCTGGCAGAAGCACTCCCTCTTCTGGAACCAAAACATCCTAGCCAGTAGAGTGCAAAGTCGAGGGTACAGGAAGCAAAAATTTTTATAGAGGGTCACCAGGGGTGAAAGTGAGTGGAATCATTCCCACTTCCATCCCTTGATTCCTGGACCCATGAATCCTGGCTAGAGGAGAAACAGTACCATATATTGGATGCTGATTCAAAGCATACACTGCCTTCTGGAGGAACCTGCCCCAGCCCTCCAGGCTATTGCCACCTAATTGGCGCTGTAACTGTGTCTTTAAGAGACCATTCCATTGTTCTATCAAGCCAGCTGCTTCAGGATGGTCGGGAACATGGTAAGACCAATGGATTCCATGACCATGGGCCCACTGTCACACTTCTTTGGCTGTGAAGTGAGTTCCCTGGTCAGAAGCAATGCTGTGTGGAATACCATGATGGTGAATAAGGCATTCTGTAAGTCCCTGGATAGTAGTTTTGGCAGAAGGGCTTTGTGCAGGAAAGGCAAATCCATAACCAGAATAAGTGTCTATTTCTGTAAGGACAAGACGCTGTCCCCTCCAAGATGGAAGTGGTCCAATGTAGTCAACCTGCCACCAGGTTGCAGGCTGGTCAACATGGGGAACAGGGCCATATCAGGGGCTCATTGTTGGTCTCTGCTGTTGGCAAATCTGGCACTCAGCAGCAGCTCTAGCCAGGTCAGCTTTCGTGCGTGGGAGTCCATGCTGTCAAGCCCATGCATAACCTCCATCTCTGCCACCATGGCCACTTTATTCATGGGCCCATTGAACAATGACAGAGATAGTTGAAGAAAGAGACTAACAATCCATAGAGTGGGTCATCCGATCTACTTGATTATGGAACTCATCTTCTGCTGAAGCCACCTTTTGATGAGCATTTACATGAGACACAAGTATGTTCATATCCTTTGCCCATTTGGAGAGATCTATCCACTTACTTCTTCCCCAAATGTCTTCCTCACCAATTTTCCAATCATGCTCCTTCCAAGTCCCTGACCAACCAGCCAAACCACTGGCTACAGCCCATGAATCAGTATATAATCTCACTTCTGGCCATTTCTCCTTCCAAGCAAAATGCACGACCATGTGCACTGCCCAAAGTTCTGCCCACTGTGAAGACTTTCCTTCCCCAGTGTCCTTCAAGGTTGTTCCAGAAATTGGCTGTAATGCGGTTGCTGTTCACTTCTGAGTAGTGCCTGCATAGCATACAGAACCATCTGTAAACCAAGCCCTAGTCTTCTCTTCCTCAGTCAACCACCCCATGAGGCCATAGGTGCATGCTTGAGAACAGGAGGCATCGTAACAGGAGTAGGAACCATAGGCATTTGGGCAACTTCTTCATGTAACTTGAGTGTGCCTTCTGGGCTTGCTCAAGCCCAATCACATATGTATCACTTCCATTTGATAATGGATTATTGCTGTGCATGGCCTACTTTATGGCTTGGGGGGTCAAATAACACCCAGCTCATGATGGGCAGCTCCGGTCTCATGGTGACTTGGTGGCCCATTGTCAAACGTTCAGTTTCCACTAAGGCCCAATAGCAGGCTAAGAGCTGTCTCTCAAAGGGAGAATAGTTGTCCACAGATGACGGCAAAGCCTTACTCCAAAATACCAATGACCTCCGCTGTGATTCCCCTATGGTGGCCTGCCAGATACTCCAAACAGCATCTTTATCTGCCACTGATACCTCAAGCATCATCGGGTCTGCTGGATCATATGGCCCAAGGGGCAGAGCAGATTGAACAGAAGCCTGGACCTCTTGAAGGGTCCTTTCCTGTTCCAGGCCCCACTCAAAGGTAGCTGCTTTCTGAGTCACTTGATATATGGGTCATAGTAACACACCCAGATGAGGAATGTGCTGCCTCCAGAATCCAAACAGGCCCACCAAGTG
>NW_008353126.1:223365-224498 GCF_000622305.1 Nannospalax galili
CAAAACTCCATTTATCACCTGACCTCCATAAGCCCCTACTTTAACTGGAGGGCCACAATGCTTTTTAGGATCTCCCGGAATCAGTGTCAACTCAGAACCAGTATCCAATAGGCCGTGGAATGCCTGATTATTTCCTTTCCCCCAATGTACAGTTACTCTAGTAAAAGGCTGCAGGTCTCTCTGGGGAAGGATGGGTGAGAGGCAAACAACATAACTCTTTTGTACTGTGACAAAGCCCTTCCTCAAGGGCACCCAGCCTTCCCTTCATTCAAGGGGTTCTGAGTCTGTAAACTGTCTCAAGTCTCAAAATTGGTTGAGTGAGCGAGATTCTCTATTGCTACGATCCAATACTGACTTCCTGTCATTCGTCCTAGAGCTTTTCTGCTTATACAGATCAAATAAAAACTTAGTAGGCTTCTTATGTATGTGGTCCCTGGAAACACCATGACTGATTAGCCAGTTCCACAGGACCATTCGAGTCATGCCATTGTGGGTATTGTTTTGCCTTTGCCTCCCATTACGATAAGTACACTCACCTTGTCTTTGGTAATTCAATACTGCCACCTGACACATATTCCAAGGTCCTGTTACACCTATTATATTTACATTTAATTTATGCAATTGAGCAGCAGCATCTCCAACTGTAAGATTCTGCATAAGGAAAAGAGCAAAAACAAAGCTCTTCAAACGTTCTGGTGTCTCTCTCAGTACTTTCCATCTTATAAAATCAGTAAAAGGCATGTCCTCTGGGCCCTCCCATTGTGGAGGATTTGGTGTTGCACTGCAAATCCACTCAAGCATACCAATTTGCCTGAGCCTTACAATCTCTTCATCAACACTAAGCCAAAGGAGATACTAATCAAGTATCTCCAGTTCTCTGTCAGTAGGCCATCTTTTGATAAATTCCTCAGCCAACCAATCAAATAATCTTTTAAGACCTTTTTTTTAACTGCACAAGCTTCCATATTAATCCTAGAATCTCTAGTCAGGGGGCCCATGTCAATAAACTCAGCTTGATCCAATTTTATGTTCCTTCCACCATTATGCCATACCCTTAAAATCCATTCTCAGACATATTCATTAGATTTCTGTTTAAAAGAATTAGCAAATTTACTAAGTTCCTTAGTGGTGTA
>NW_008353126.1:225237-227054 GCF_000622305.1 Nannospalax galili
TCGATGAATGCTTCCAAAAGCATCCATCTACTGGGTTCCTCCTCATTTTCCTTTTGGCTTCTGTTTTAGTCAAGGTTCTCCAAAGAAACAGAACCAGTAGAATGAACATATACGTATAAGAATTTATCAGCTTAGATCACGAGATAGAGTCCAAGTAGTTCAACAATGGCTGCACCACACTGGAGAGGCCGAAACTCCATAGTCGCTCAGTCCATGAGGCTAGATGTCTCAGTAATCACAACATGGCACTGAATGTCTGAGGAATTCCAAAAGATCAGCTTGTCTTCAGTCTACAGCAGCAAGACGAACTCACCAGTGAGAGAGAAAGCAAGCAACAAAAAGTAAAAAACGTTCTCCTCTGCCATGGCCTTTTATACCAGCTGCCATCAGAAGGTAACACCCACATTTAAGGTGTGTCTTCTGGCTTTAGATGATCAAATCAAGAAGATCTCTTTCATTTCAGTTAATCCCAGATCCAATCAAGTTGACACCCAGGATTAGCCATCACAAATGATAATTTTAAATATCAATGGCCCCAACTCCTCAGTTGACACAAGCTATTGGAATGGATTAAGAAACAAAATCCAGGCTGAAGTGATGGCTCAGCAGTTAAGAACACTGGTTGCTCTTGCAAAGGACCCAGGTTCCCAGTACCAACTTGGCAGCTACCAACCATCTGTAACTCCAGTTCCAGGGGATCAAGTGCCCTCCTGTGTCCTCCTCAGGCACTGCATGACACAGGTGCATTTACATACATGCAGACATAACACTCATACACATAAAATAAAAATAAATTTTTAAAAAGAAACAAAATACATCTTTTTGTTGCCTGCAAGAAACTCATTTAACTTTTGAGGATAGGCACTACCTTAGGGTGAAAGGATGTAAAGAATATTCCAAGAAAATGGCACTAAGAAGCAAGCAAGTGTTGCAATTCGAATATCTGACAAAATAGATTTCAAAATAAAACTAATCATAAGAGATAAAAAGGACCATTTCATTCTGATCAAAGGAACAATTGACCAAGAAGTTATTATAATCATGAACATATATGCACCAAACTTTGGTGCACTTAATTTCATAAAAACAGTACCATAGGACCTTAAAACACAGATTAACCCCAACTCAATAATAGTTGGTGACTTCAGTACCAGACTATCTTCAATAGACAGGTCACGTGGACAAAGAATGACCAGAGAGATGTCTGAATTAAATGATATCATGCATCGAATGGACCTAACAGACATCTACTATCAAATATTCTACCCATGTACCAAAGAATCCACTTTCTATTCAGTAGCCCATGGAAGTTTCTCTAAAATTAACCACATCCTGGGTTAATTCCACACATTCTATCAGACCACAACACAATAAAATTTAAAATCAACAGCAATAAAAGAAAGCTCTAGTAACTATATGAACTCATGGAGAGTAAACAACACACTCATGAATGATGAATGGATCAAAGAAGAAATTAATAAAGAAACGAAAGTATTCCTGGAACTCAATGAAAATGAAATGAACATACAATGCAACAAAACCTCAGAGATACCTCAAAAACAGTCCTAAAAGGGAAGCTTATTGCACTAAGTGCCTACATTGAGAAATCAAAATGAGCACAAATAAATGCCCACAGTACAACACGAGACTCAGGAAAGGCAAGAGCAAACAAACCCAAACATAGCAGAGGAGAAGAAATAACAAAATCAGAGATAAAAATTAATGAAATAGAAATAAAGAAAAGAATGTAAAGAATCAATGAATTTAAGAATTGGTTCTTTGAAAAATAAAATAAAAAGACCCTTAGCCGTGTCAAC
>NW_008353126.1:227107-242639 GCF_000622305.1 Nannospalax galili
AAATAGAGAAAGAACAAATCCAAGTCAGCAAAATCAGAGTTGAAAAGGGAAACATACCAAAAGACATCAAAAATATCCAGAACACTATAAGTGAATACTTTAAAAAACTATACTCTATTAAATTAAAAATTTAAAAGAAATGGATGAATTTCTGAATTCATGGAAACAACCAAAGTTAAATCAAGAAGAGATGAACAGCTGAAACAGACCCAAAACAAATAAGGAATTAAAACATTCTAAAATCTCCCAACTAAAAAAAGCGCAGGCCCAGATAGATTCACAGCAGAATTCTACGAGACATTCAGAGATCCACAACCAACACTACTTAAATTATTCATAAAGAGAAACAGCAGGAGAACTTTCAAACTCCTTCCATGAAGTCAATATTACTATAATACCTAAACCAGGTTAAGACACACAAACACACACACGAGAGATAGATAGATAGATAGATAGAGAGAGAGAGAGAGAGAGAGAGAGAGAACATTCATTATAGGCCCAATCCTTAATGAACATAGATGCAAAAATTCTCAACACAATCCTTACAAGCTGCAAATGGACACACATCAAAAAGATCATCCACTATGATCAGATCAGCTTTATTCCAGAGATGCAGGGATGGTACAATATGTGTAACCAATAAGTGTAATAAATCATATAAATGAATGTAAAGATAAAAATCACATGGTCATCTCAATATGTGTAATATATGTAGAAAAGGCCTTTGACAAAACCTAACATACATATATGTTAAAGGTCTTAGAGAGAACTGGAATGGAGGGAATATACCTCAACAACTATATACAACAAACCTACAGCCAACATCATTTTAAATAGAGAAAAACTGGAAGCATTCCTATTAAAATTGGGAACCAGACAGAGCTGTCCACTATCCCCACTCCTTTTCAATATAGTGCTTGAAACTTAAACAAGAGAAGAAAATTAAATGAGTATTAATTGGAAAAGAAGAGATAAATTATCTCTGTTTGCAGATGATATGATATTGTACCTAAGAAATCTCAAAAATGCCAACAGAAAAATAGAAATGACAGCAAAGTGGCAGGTTAAAAAATGTATTTATAAAAATCAGTAGACTTTCTATATACCAATAACAAGCAATTAGAGAAAGAATTCAAGGAAACCTTCCCATTCACAATAGTCTCAAAAAAAAAGACACTCTGGTAGTAAACCAAACTAAAGACATTAAAGGTCTACAATAAAAAATTTAAATCTTTGAAGAAAGACATTGAGGAAGACATAAGGAGATGGACATTCCATGCTTGTGGGTCAGTAGAATTAATATCATCCTACCAAAATCATTTATAGATTCAATGCAATGCCAATCAAAATCTCCATGACATTCTTCACAAAATTAGAAAAACCATCCTAAAATTCATATGGAATCACAGTAGACCCTGGACAGCCAAAGCAATCTTAAACACAAAGAACAATGCTGGGGGATTCACCATACCAAATCTCAAACTATGCTACAGAGCTATAGTTATAAAAACAGCATGGTATTGGCACAGAAGCAGACACAGATCAATGGAACATAATTGAAGACCCAAACATGAGTGCATGCAATTTCCACCAGCTGATTATTTGACAAATATACCAAGAACACATACTGGAGGAAAGACAGTATCTTCAACAAATGGTGTGGGCAAAACTGAATCTCTACCTTTAGAAGAGTGAAATTAGAACCTGATCTTTCACCCTGCACAAAAATCAACTCCAAATTCATCAAAGACATAAACATGAAACCTGAAACTCTGAAACTGCTAGAAGAAAATATAGGCAGTACCCTACAAGCTGTAAGTGTAGGAAAGGAATTTCTAATTCAGACATTGTTGCTCAGGAATTAAGGTCAACAATTAACAAGTTGGACCTCATTAATCTAAAAATCTGTACAGCAAAAGAAATAACCAAGGAAGTGAAGAGAAAATTCACTGAGTGGGAGAAAATCTCACTAGCTATATGCCTGACAGAGGATTAATATCCAGAACATACCAAGAATTCAAAAATACAAAGAAACAAGAAAATAATGACCAAATTAAAAATGGGCTGAGGACCTGAACAGAGTTTTCAAACAAAGAAATACAAATGGTTAAGAAACACCTTAAAAAGTGTTCAACATCCTTACTAATTAGAGGAATGCAAATCAAAACTACTTTAAGGTTTCATCTTACCCAAATCAGACTGGCTAGGATCAAGTGAACAAAAGACACCAAAGCTGGTGAGGATGTGGAAAAAGAGAAATGCTCCTTCACTGTTGGTGGGATTGCAAACTTGTGCAACCACTGTGGAAAACGGTGTGAATAACTCTTTAAAAAACTAAAAATGAATCTACCATATGATCTCGTTGGCATATACCCAAGGACGTATCCTACTGCAGAGATATTTGCACATTTTTTTTGTTGCTGCTCTTTTCACAATAGCTAAGAAATGGAAACAGCCTAAATGTCGCTCAACTGATGAATGAATAATGAAAATGTGGTACATCTACACAACAGAGTTCTACTCAGCAGTAAATCAAGATCGAAATCATGAAATTTGCAGGTAAAGGAATGGAGCTAGATCTGTTACACTAAGTGAAGTAACACAGACTTGGAAAAATAAGAAACATATGTCTGCCCTCATTTGTGGATCTTAGCACCAAATCCTTATATGTGAGTATATATCCTGATGTAACCACAGAAGTCAGGACTATGGAAAGGAACCACAGAGGTAAAGGAAAGGGAAAAGCTGGAGAGAGGAGGATAGTAAGAGATGGATGCTTCCAAGAGGGAAATGGGTTCAATTGGGGTATTTAATTAGGAAGGGAGGAGTGATGTACAAGGAACCATGTGGGTAAAGCGGAAGAAGGAGCTAAAGAGAGGGGGGATAATAGGATACAATTATTATTTTCAAGGGAAAAAATGGGGGTACTTTAACTGAGGGGGAAGTAGGGAGGTTAGAGAGAGAGAAGAACAATAAATAAAGCTTAGGTGGTGTGAAAAACCAGAGGCAAATATATTAGCTCAAAAACCTATTGAAAAATACACATATAATATTTGAACATAAGTGCATGTGTATACGTGAAGGCTGCATAACAAGAAAGAGTTCCAGACAGGAAACATCATCCTTCAAGTCGTTGGTCAGGGTAGTCCAAGAGACTCCAAAATAAAGGGCTTTCACTTCCTTGATTAGACTTGTTCCAAGATATTCTTAAAGGCTATTGTGAATGAGATAAAATCTCTGATTTCTTTCTTAGTATGTTTGTCATTGGCATATAGGAAAGCTACTGATTTCTGTATGTTAATTTTGTATCCTACCACTTTGAAGAAACTGTGTATCGGTTCTAGGAATTTTCTGGTTGATTTTTTTTTTGTCTCTAATGGATAGAATCATATCCTTTTCCAATAGGGATATTTTGACTTCTTTTCCCATTTGTATCCCTTCTGTTTTCTCATCTTGTCTTATTGCTGTAGCCCAAACTTCATATATTATTTTAACAAGAGTACACAGAATGGACACGCTTATCCTGGTCCTGATTTTAGTAGGAATGCTACAAGGTTTTCTCCATTTATAATGATGTTGGACACAGTTTTGTCATACATAGCCTTTAGTATGATGAAGCATGTTCCCTCAATCCCTGGGCTCTCCAGAGATTTTATTGTGAAACAACATTGGATTTTGCCAACAAAGGCCTTTTCTATAGTTCTAGAAATGACCATGTGATTTCTTTCTTTGAGTTAGTTTATATAATGAATGACCTATATTGATTTAGGTATATTGATCCATGCATTTATCTTTGGAGTGAGGTCAACTTGATCATGGTGAATGATCTTTCTGATGTGATTATAAGTTCAGTTTTCAAGTATTTTATTAAAAATATTTGTGCCTATGTTCATCAGGTAATTGGTCTATAATTGTTTTTGTTGTTATGTCACCATCTAGTTTTGGTATCAGGGTAATACTGACTTCATAAAAAAGTTTGTAATCATTCCTTCCTTTTCTGTTTTATGGAATATTTTGAGAAGTTGGTGCTAGACCTTTTTTGAGGTTCTGGTAGAATTCTGCAGTAAACCCATATGGACCTAGGTTTTTATTGTATTGTATTTTTTTATTACTCTTTTGATCTCATTACTTATTACAGATATGTTTAAATTATTTATCTCATCTTTTCAATCCCTTATTTTTCATCCTCCATACAGTTATGGGCCCTCCAGAACCTTCAACCTACATCTTTGATTTTGGTATAAAACATACATCTAGAAATGAAGCCATTTCTTTTAGATTTTTCCATTTTCATGGAAAATATGTTTTTAATTTAGGCCCTTGTTATTTAATTTTTCATTGTTATTTGTTTTAATATCTACCTTTTTAATTTTTGTCATTCTTTTATATTTTTCAATATTTTTGTCGAGTTTTGTGCATTTCATATAATACATTTTAGTCAAATTTAGACTCCTCTCCCATCCTCACTCTCATAGCCTCTCCTTATTTGATTTAATGCATTCTGTCATATATGTTAAGTACTATCTGGTCAAATATTTGTACCCATATATCCCTCAGTACAAGTTCATCCACTGGAATCTAGTCAGCCTACTTGCAGTCACTACCTTATAGAAGATCTACTCTCCCTTACCCAGTAATAATCAGTTGCCAATAGTTCTTTGGCTAGGGATGGGGCCTGCTGCCCATTTTCCTCATTCTATGTTGGGTTTCTGTCTGATCGCATCAGTATGGGTCTTATGCATGCTGTCACCATTGTTGTAAGTTGATATGAGCAATTTCCCAGTGGCCTGAAAACTTCTGTTTCCTTATGTTCATGCACCAACCCTGGTTCTTACAATCTTTCAGTCACCTCTTCTGCAGTGATCCCTGAACCAACCTAGGGACATGCACTCTTGCAGTCTCTTGTTCTCTAAAACTTAGCCAGTTGTGGCCTTCTGTGCGAATCACACTTTGTTGTATAAAGAAGCTTCACTGGTGAGAGTTGAGGGATGTATTAGTATTATTTACCTCATCTTTTAAATCCTTAATTTTTCACCTTCCTTATAATGATTGGACCTCTAGAACTTTCATCCTACGTTTTATATTTTGGTGTAAAACATGCATCTAGAAATGTAGTCATTTCTTTTAGAAATAGAATTTCTGGTTTTCATAAAATACAGGTTTTTGTTTATTTTGTTTTTTTGAGACAGGGTTTCCCTGTAGCCCCAGCTGTCCTGGAACTCATCATGTAGACCAGGCTGGCCTTGAGCTCACAGAGATCCGCCTGCCTCTGCCTCCCAAGTGCTGGGACTACAGGCGTGCAGAATACAGTTTTTTAATTTAGGCCCTTATGATTATCTGATTTCCATTGTTATTTGTTTTAATGTCTACCTTTTAAAAGTATTTATTTTATTTTATGTGTATGAGTGTATTGCCTGCATCTATATAAGTGCATCTGTGTCATGCAATGCCCAGAGGTCAGAACAGGGTGTCAGATCCCCTGGAACTGGAGTTATGGACAGTTGTTAGCTACTATGTAGGTGCTGGGAACTGAACCAGGTCCTCTGCAAGAGCCATCTCTCTAGTTCCTAGTGTCTACCTTTTTATCTCTAATTTTATTAATTTGGGTCACCTTTTACTTATTTGGTTAATTTGGCTATGTTTGTCAATCTTGTTTATCTTTTTAAAAGAACCAATTCTTTCTTTTTAAATATTTTTATTAAAAATTTATTTTAGTCCTTCCTAGAGGAACACAGACTTGAATGAAATACATTCATTCCATAAATGCATAGCAGCAAAACCGTCCTGCCAGAGTCTTCACTCCAGCTGAGGTTGTGCCTTTGAGCAGGAGGGCTTTCCATTAGCCTTGTCAACCTCAGCTGTGTCTGCTTCTTGCCACCAATGGTTATGCCTGCACAGTGACCTGAAATGGGCCCCCCTATGGTAAACGTCAAGCCTTCCCTATCTTCCAAGTGCTTGGGCAAACCTCATGCTTACCTGGTGAGGGAACTGGGAAGGCCTAACAGTGCAAACCCACCAATGCATTTGGAACTGCTTATTGCTTTGAGCTGACAATGTTTAATCGTGTCTAGACACTTTTTCATAAAGTCAACCAAACACAAAAGATCACTTCCCTCCTTCCTCCCTTGGGCTGAGGTACCACCTGTCAGGTGAGTCCACATGTGGTTGCTGACAATGGACTATTCAGCAGGCATTATATGGGCACTCTACCTCCATGTCCTCTTTCAAGGCTGAAGGCTTTGCTAAGAGAGAGGTGGCTAAACCAGAGGCTTGTATGTAACCATAACCAGGTGACTCTTCCTGGCTTCCATGAAAGGTGGTTTCTTGGACAGTAACCAGGTGCTTTATCTTTTCCTGTCTCCATTGCTCTTTGAATGATGGCTCTTTTTTTTTTTTAATTTGCCTTCTAGGCACCTGCTGAAAGGTTGGGAAGGAGGACCTAATCTAAACTCCCAAGTGGCCAGGAGGAGCTATGACAGATGCTTTTTTTTTTTTTTTAAATGAATCATAGCCCTGGAATGCTTTCACTGCTGTGTTCCAAATTAGTCTCTAACATACATAACTCACAACAGTCTGCATAATGCATGGGTTGGCGGCAGTGGGGATGGCTGTGTGGCAAAGGTCAAGTTTAGAATGTTACTTGTCACAGGGCTAGGAAGAAAATGGAATAATGTGAGATAAATCAATTTGTTTGGATAGAAGGCCACTCTGACTCAGGCATAAATGCAGTTTCCAAATTATCCCATAAATAAGACACCAGAAGTTGACCCTTTCCTTGCTATTTATCACTTAAAAATATGACAAGCACACGCCCTCTTGTCCCAGTCCATTTTAAAGTATTTCCATTAAGATATTCTTGTAAATGCTTTATCTATTCCTGCTCAATCTATTTTTGACTGCAGAGTAGAGGAAATCAGGAACCATTTCATTTAAAAACCACTGTACGGAGTAACAGGCTGCTTCTCCCACAGCAGTTTCCATTCAAAGCAGATGCTTTTTCTTTTTTTTATGTGCAGAGAGAGACTCATCTGCTGAGTACATAGCACTGCTCATCCTGCAGTTGTCTGTCCTCATGGCATGTCTGTGAGCTCATCCTCCTCAGAGTTGTCATCTTCTTCCTCCTCCTGTGCTGAGGAACTGGAGGTGGGTCCTTTACAGGCTTTCAGGTGGCGAGTAAGATGATATTTGGTTAGATAAGTGTTTGTACATTTTTCACAGACAAAATCTCATTTTCCTTCATGGGAATTGAGGTGTGTCTTCAAGTGGTTTATTCTTAAGAACAGTTTATCACACTTGGGATACTTGATCTGGCATTCTTGTGTGTGGATGAGCACATGCTGCTTGAGGTCCTGCCTCCACACAAACAGCTTGTCACAATAATCACACTTGAGATTACTCTTACCCACGTAGATGACCAGATGAGACTTCTGGGTAAAAGACTTGTCACACAAAGTACACCTGTAGTTCTTCTGACCTGTAGGTATCTTGAGGTGTGTCCATAGGTTGCTTGGATCACTAAAAGCCTTGCTACAGAAATCATACTTGTGGGGCTTCATTCCCATATGGCCCATAAAGTGGAGGTGGAGTTTGGAAGGAGAGATAAAACCCTGGGGGCACATTGAACACTTCCACTTCCTTTCTTTGCTGTGGCTTGACCCATGGCTACTGCTGTGGCTCTGGCTAGGGAGATGGTTATGGATGTGGTTGGTCAGATGAGCTTTGAATTCTGAATAGGAATTTCACTCCTTGCCACAGTTACAGAGGTGAACATCTGGGTGTTCAGGAACAGCAATCTGTTGAGCATAATCCCGGCTGTAATAGAAAAGCAGTTCATTTTCAGGAGGGATGGATTGTGAGGTGCAGAAATAAATTTTTCCATCATGAGGATAAGCCACCAAATTCTATTCTTCCTGGTTCCTGGCTTTGAGCACAAACATCATCCAATTACATTCATTTACATCAGTGTAATGATACAAAATTCCAGGATACCATTGTGGTAGATCTTCCAGACATGGTTTACTGCCTTGTATGTCCACTCTGCTACTTCCATGGAGTGGCTCTTCTGACCAATCAAGGGCCCAAAGCAAATCTGTACAGGAATGGTTTCTGCAGTCCATACACCAATTTCTGCTCCCACAATGGACTGGCAGGGAACAAGCTGCTTCGGGAGGGACAGTCTTGCTCTGCTCTCTGTTGGCAAGTCAGGAACAAAAGTCACTGGTCCATGATGAGGGCAGTCTGAGGGGTAGGCTGGGTCACAGGGAGTACAACAAATTGTAAACAAGGTTGTTATGTTTTTCTTGTTTGAATTAGAGTCTTCTTATTGAGCTTTTGATTAACAGTTCTTAATCAAATTTAGATCTGCTTACCACGCATTGTGGAAGAGGGGGCAGAAAGATCATAAAAGCCAGGACTGGTTCATGAACACAGAGAAACAGAGGCTTTCAATTTTCAATGTAGGCACTTAAAGATATAGGCTTTCCTTTTAGGATTGCTTTCATTGTGTTTCAAAGATTTGGGATGCAATATTTTCATTTTTATTCTATTTTAGGAACCCTTGGTTTCCTTCTTGATTTCTTCAATGATTCATTCATTATTCAATAGTATATTGTTTAATCTCCATGAACTGACATGTTTTCTGTTGTTTTTCTTGATGTTTATTTGTAGATTTATTCCATTATAAGATAGAATACAAGGAGTTATTTTAATTTTCTTACATTTGTTGAGGCTTACTTTATGTTGTAATGTGTGTTGTGTTTCAAAGTTCCATGGTTTGCTGAGAAGAATGTGCATTCTTCAGTCTTTTAGAGGAATGTTCTCTAGGTACTTGTTGGATTCATTTGATTTATGATGTTATTTAACTCCAATGTTTCTCTGTTTAGTTTTTGTCTGGATGACCTCTCAAAGAAAGTGGATATTGAAGTCACCTACTATTACTCTGTTTAAGAGTATTTGTTTTATGAAACTGGGTGTACCTGTGTTTGGTACATAAATGTTTAGAATTGTAATGTCATATTGATGGATTGATGATTTGTTCCTTTAATTTGTATGAAGTGACCTTCTTTATCTATTCTGACTACTTGCAACTGAAGTCTATTTTGTTAGATATTGGAATATTAAGCCTTGCTTGTTTCCTAGTTTCATTTACTGGGAGCACCTTTTTCCATTGTTTTATCCAAAGGTAGTATTTATCTTTAATGGTGAAGTGTTTATTGGAGATATCAATAGAATAGGTTCTGTTTTCTAATTCAAATGTTAATCTGTATCATTTTATTTTTGGTCTTTTTGAGACAGGGTTTCCCTGTAGCCCCAGCTGTCCTGGAACTCACTATGTAGACCAGGCTGGCCTTGAACTCACAAAGATCTGCCTGCCTCTGCCTCCCGAGTGCTGGGATTAAAGGAGTGAGCCACCACACCCAGCTTAATCTGTATCTTTTTATTGGAGACTTGAGACTATAAATAATCAAAATAAAAATTGAGATGTGTGCTTTAATCCCTGTCATTTGGTTGACTTTGCAGTGTTTAGTGTTTTCTTAGTCTTCATTTTCTTAGCAACTGTTTTTTATCATGAGACATTTTTATTTGTCCTTAAATTATGACACAATTTTGCTGGGTATAATAGTCTGGATTAGAAACTGTGGTTTTACAACTTGATATTTAGGTTGTAAAGCCGAGCCTTTAAAGGCTAAGCCATCTCTCCAGCCCAGCCTTTCAGAACTTGAGGCTAGCAGCTACTGTGGTAGTAACCATCACCCCAGGCTTGTGGAATAGTTTGCCTTTGTGCTCAAAAGCTGCACATATTTCTTTTTCAGTATGAAAAAGTCTAATATTATCAACTCTAGGCTGACTTTCATGACTTTGAATTAAATTATTTTTAATCCTTCATTTTTCACCCTCTATCCCCAGGAAAAAAATAATACAACACTGAGTATTCAAATGTCATCAATCTGTAGGAACTTGATGGGCTGGACTTGGTATGGGAGTGCCCTGACCCTCATGGGAGCCCTCCACAAGACAGGACAGTGAAGAAATACTTTTTCCTGGAGATATTAACAAACATCTATTCACAGCAGTTTGGTCCCCAATGACGGTCCAAATATATTCCAGTATGGCTCATCCTTGCCTTGATGGTTGTCAGTTGAGGTGGTGATGCCTCTTCTGTTACTTCTCAAAAGGATTATTTTTGAGACTCAGGGATGGCAGATTTGAACATGATTCCCACAGAGCAGAAGGCACTATGGTGATGCCTCAACACAATATTTCATATTGTTTGCATTTTTTAGACAGGGTATAAATACATAGCCCAGGCTGATCTCAACTCAAAATTTAGCCAAGAGTATGTGTAGAAGTCATGAAACTAGAAGGGGGCCATTGTGTGGGCGGAAGGGGATGAAAGACCTTAAGAGAGGAAGGAAAGCAAAATACAGGTACTGTGGACAGGAAAAATAGAGGGAGGAATGCTTAAGTGGTGAAAGGGATAAGAGAGCAGGACAGATAGAGGAGTGGGAGGAGGGATAAATAATGCTAAGGATTTTTGGAAAGCCACATAAAAATTTATTTGATCTTTCTCACGAGAGAGAGAGAGAGAGAGAGAGAGAGAGAGAGAGAGAGTCCTTTGCGTAGATAACTGAGTTTTCCTACACATGAGAAAATGCTCTACCCAGAAACCATAGCTTGCCAAGAAAAACTCCCAGTGCCAGGTGTGGAATACTTCCCCTTGAGTTCTTGAGTTCTTGGTTGGGGGAGGTACCAGAGATGGCTCAAAATAATACAGGCTATTGCCCACCAGAACTTGATGGTAAGACTCTACTGCTGAAGGCATCATACATTTTGGTCACCACACACTTTTGACATGGGGATATTAAGCTGGTACTGATCTGGAAGCTTGCTCCCTGCTGACTAGCTTTCATAATTCCAGAAAATGCTATAGAGGCTGCTAAGAGAAGAAAAAGTCAGCATCATTTTTTTCCAAGCTATGGGCTACAATGACAACTGGCCTGGCATATATGCCCAAAGTGAAATAGTTGCATGAATGTTATAGGGGTAACCAACCACTTTCTGATTTAAGTGTATTTAAGGCCTGCTCCACAGGAGGAAACTTGTGTCTGGTACTATAAATGTAGATAATAGCATGTGGTCAGGTAGATAATAGCCCCTAGTGGAGAACCTACCACTATTACTTTGCTATAGGGACATAATATAAACTGCCTTCTAAATATGTATCTTCACACCCAGCTCACAGTCCTCATCAAAGACTTCCTCATACAATGGATAGTGAGTAATACAGGGACTCACAGCTGGCCAAAATGAAAAGAATAAGTGTCTCTGGAGTGCTCAGCCATAAAAGGGACATTTGTATCACACCCCTTCCTGCAAAGTTCAAGGACCATTGCAGAAAGGGGACAGAAATCTTGTAAGGTGGGACTTCTGGACATGTCTTGACCATAGCATTTATGAACTCCAGTAGCTGTGGCTATCTGTACAACACATACAAAAGATCAAGCCAGTCAACGTTCCATCATGAATAAGAGAGGGGCACATGAACCTCCACTCCTAGTTGAGATGCTATTGACAGTTGAGGGATGCTAGGGGAATGACAGCCTTTTCTTTAGAGGTGTGGTCCCTAGCAGGTTGACCATGCTTCAGTGAACGGCTCCACACCCATGTGCATAGTTACACTCAGTGGTTTATAAATTTTTTTAAGAGAACAGGAAGTTGGGATGGAGATGGTGGAATATGAGAGGAGCTGGAATGGGAGAGTGGAGGGCTAATGTGATCAAATACCCTGTATACATGTATGAGATCCCCAGAGAATAAATAAAAATATATACTATGTTTAAAAATAAATGTAGCCAAAACTGACTTTGAAAAACTGATTCTCCTTTCTTTACCTCCCAAGTGCTGAATTACAGGCATGTGCCACCATGCCTGACTAACATTTATTTATGGGGCTTGCCATTTAGATTTTTCAGGTTTTTTTTTAGGTATTTTAGAATTTTTAGGCCACTGGTCCCAATACATTTACCTTAGACAATTTCCAACTCCAAAAGTAGTAATTAATATTGCTTGTTTGAAGTAGAAATGCATGGACCATGTTAAGTTTCTTTCCTTTTCTTTTTCTAATTTATATTTTTATTGAATTTTTGTGGCTTTCGTATATCTTAATCATATTTCAAACCCCTCCCCTATCTATACCCCCTATAGCATGCCCACAGGATTTCATGCATACTGTCATATATGTTAAGGCCTATCAAGTCACATTTATGTGCCCAGATGTCCCTTGGTGTGAGTTCATCCACTAGGGCCTGATCAGCCTATCTAAAATTACTCCCTTAAATAAGATCAATTCTTCCCTCACCCAGCAGTAATTGGCTGCCAATAGTTCTTCAGTCAAGGTTGGGGCTTCCTGCTCATTTCCCCAGTTCTATTCTGGGTTTTGTCTGATTGAGTTTGCATGGGTCTTATGTATGCTGTCACAATTGCTGTAGGTTCATATGAAAAGAGTCCCAGGAGCCTCTAGGACTATTTCTGTATGGTCATAAGAGCCAGGTCACCACCCTGGCTCTTGTAATCTTTCTACCCCCTCTTCCACAAGGGTCCCTAAACCCTAGGTGGATGAGTCTTTGTGGGGGTCTCTCCCTCTCTTCGCGGGTCGTTGGCCACCAGTCCACGAGGGCAGGGGGAGCAGAAGTGGCGAACGGAGTCAGGACGGCCAGTGAGCACTGACAGAAGAAAGCCCTTCCGGGGAGGCTGGTTTCATGGGGCAGTGAAACAGCAGTGATACAGCTCCAGATTCAGTGAAACAGCTCCGTTTATTCAGTGGGAGAACTAGAGAAATTATAGTGTGGAGGCAGTAGCCAAAGCCTCAGCTGATATAGAAAAAACCTGGGGGTAGTTTTTACTCCGGGTAACTATGCCAAAGGTCATGTTCCAAATAAGGTCAGGCATCCGTGCTTGGTGGCACTTTCCAGGTAAGCCAGGAAGAGAGCAGGAGGCCCCCTGCTGAAAAGGGGAGTCCTTCCATTTGGTGCCGAGCCCCTTAGGGCTATCTGGACATGGAGAACTACAACCCTAACAGCAGGGTTTTCCAACAAGTCTTAATATAAAAGTCCTATCCAGGGACATGTGCTCTGAAGATTCTCAATCTCTAGGCTTTGGCCAATTGTGGCCTTCTGTGTGCAGCACACTCTGTTGCATGTTAAGTTTCAAATCATGAATAAATAAGGAAGCATAATCTGATTGTTCATCCCAAGAATTAGTACAACTCTCAGCTGTCAAGCCCAAAGAAGAGAGGTTAAGGTAGCAAAGGCAGCTGTAATGGAAGCATCTGTGGGAGACCAGCGCTCTGAGCCAGTGACTGTACTGTAGCATGATCAAGTTTTCCATCTGCCTCATTCTTAAAAAGGCCCTACCTGGCAAAGAACTTTTTATTCTCCCACAAGTATCCATGACAGCTTGCTCATATCTGTGTCCATCACCAAGGTAGGAATCCTTTACCAACACATTTCCATTCCCAAGACCATGTGACAATCATAATATTTGATTTGCATGAGCCCTGGGGTAAGAAAGGTTGCTTAAAGTAATGGTAGACCTTTGGTTACAATGCAGAGAGAAAGCAATGGACTCAGTCAGAACACTGGTCCCTGAAACACAATTGCTCACCAGTAGGAAGCTTTCTGACATACCTGAGAACAAATGGGCTGTTCCTGGGAATGAATCTATTCATGACATTTAGAGCACTGGAAAAGCAATCTAGTTACCCTATTAGTTGGAAGTGAACATTAGGCTTAAACAGTTTGTATTTAAGTCACTGTTACAGAATCCTCTTGTTCTCATCCCATGAGAGTAATCAGACACATGAGCCATGGGATTAAAGATGGATATATAATAAAAATAGAACTATTGTTTTAATGTTTGGCAAGTATGAATGTTCTGAAAAGCTTGTGCCTTTAATTTATAAAATCAGGCCTTAGTAATTGGTTGACTATAGTAGACCACAATTTCTATCCCATTTGTTTACTTTCCAATTCACAGAAATTGTATACAATCTTGAGTTCATCAACCTGTGTTCTGAATATGAAGCCTCCTAATCTTTTCTGCCTTACTACTCTCTGTTCAGTCCCATTGTAAGTATCCCTTTGTCCATCATTAGGTAGATTCCTCATAAAATATTACCTTTATTACCTCAGTTAGGACAGGGATCATCATTATTTTCAACATTATTTAGAAATCATAACTGCATAAATGCTCTTAGATGCTGCCTCAAAGGAAGTCCACCCAGAATTTCTGTTGGCTCAACTGGTCCTGTTTTAGGTCATGTTCTTTGTCTATGACAAGGGGAAATTTATTTATTGAAGTCGTATACTTTAAGTCTTTAATCTCTTTGGTATTTCTTCAACTGGGTTGTGTCTAACACTAACAACCTCTGACAATCTCTGCTATTTTGAATTGACTCTATCGATTCCAGGAAGGGCAAGAAATGATCATTTTATTTAGTCTCCCTTAGATCAAACCATATAAAAATCTGATCACATTGAATAAATCCAGTTGTAATTTCTTCAGAAATTCTGACTCTGGTGCTTCCAGTCAGTACCCTTTGAGGAATATCTTCCAAGGATATCTGTAACAATCACAGACTCTTAGGTGATCTTAACTGTCACTTCTCCTTTCATCTTCTTGGAACTTTAGCAGTTTAGGGATTAGTCCCTATGGTCATCATATCAATCTTTGAAGATAATGGGCCTCACCACCCAGGAAGGGTTTTCTAATCCTGTTTCCTTTAGTTCAATTTTAAGAGGCCACAGTAGGTATTCCATTTCTGGTACCACCTTTCTGAACCAACTGTAAAGCAGTAAGGGGCCAAGAAACATATCCATAACCTTGGCTTGGTGGCCTATACCTTTAGTCCCAGAATTTGGGAGGCAGAGGTAGGCAGATCTCTGTGAGATCAAGGCCAGCCTTGTCTACATAAAGAGTGCCAGGCCAACTAGAACCCCAGGGAGACCCTGTCCCAGAAAAACAAACAGAAAAAAACCCACCATAACACCATAGGCCTTCTGGAACAGTGTTCTTTAGGAAAGCCCATAGACTGAAGAAATATCAAATGACTGATCCTCTAGTGACAGGTGGAAGACAGCAATCTAGTATAGTACACATCTCACTCTGAGAAAGAAACCTTACCCCTATGTGGCACAACTTTAAAGGTTTTTAATTACTAAAGAACAAAACTCTTCCTTGGTGAGATTGGGGCATACGATTTAATAGCCATATTACCGGTGCAATAGAACCTTGGCTTTAAGCCTATGTACTACCTCAGCATTCATTACTTAGTGGAAAATGTCAGCATCATGACAGGAGTAAATATTCTAAAGAGGGTACCATGCCCCTCTCAGTGAGTACTAGACTAGTGAAACAACAGGAATCTCATGCTGAGAGAAAGAAAAGACTGATGCCTAATGGAAGCCAGAAAAAGAATTTGCCCAAAAAGATTTCACACAGTTCTAACAACTTATATTATGCAAGAGAGACTGGA
>NW_008353126.1:243340-284329 GCF_000622305.1 Nannospalax galili
TTCATATGAACAGAGCAGAATCCAGGTAACAGAGCTGAGAAAGGAGTAAAACAGGAAGAAGGGGAGGGTCAATCACAAAGGAATGGTCGGGTTGGTCATTCTAGGGACAACCGGAAGTTCAGTTCATTCGGACTATCTCAAAGTCTTATGAAATGTGTTTTCAGACCACACAGGTGTTGAGATCAGGTTGTGTCCTTCTCTAAGTTACTGACTAGAATGTAGTTTTTCAGAATGTGCCTTGCCCTATGATACTCCATTTTGCCTGTAGCATTTGACTTGATTTTGAGTGGAAATGCAAAGATGTTATGACTCTGCACCTTGTTATGCACATCAATAACACCATCTGATTGGCACCACCCATGGGCACAGACAAATAAGTTGTTCCTACAAGAGAAGTAAGTTATTGCTTAAAGAAAACTGGGCGTACATGTGCACATGAGTCTATGAAAACAAGGCCCAAGAATTCGTTGAAATTCCAGACCACAGAAAGAATGTAATACTGTCAACTGGACTCCGGAAAGAGGAAGACACCTTACACTGGGATGGAGACAGCCTCCACAAACTTGTCATCTGACCATACTGCACACACAAGTAATCAACAGGCAGAGGGCTCCCCCAGTGTCTTCAGCTTGGCTTAGTACCCCCTGATGACATGGCCTACTTAGTTGCCAGCAATCCATCCACCCATCCATCATCCATCCATCCACCCATCCATCATCTATCCATCCATCCATCTGTCTTATTCATCTGATTGGACCCAGTTCTTTAATTCAACACTGAAGCATCCATGGTCCTGTACTTTGCCTGGGCAGCTTCACTTAACTCTAAGTCTTGATTCAACTCTAATCCTGCAACTTGATTCTAGAGTAGTGTCTTCAGCCCTCCCCAAGAGTTCATATCTTTGGGGGGACATAAAATGCTTAATTTTCCCTCTCCTTAAATTCTGGGTTTGAATAATAAATTAGCTCATTTCTATGTTTTTTTCACTTTTTTGAAGGGCTAGTTTATAGTTCAGTGGTTCGTCAAGTTCCTCTACAGTTGCTGCAGTTCTTGAGGACTTAAAGGGAGGGAGAGAGTGAATTCAATACCCTCTTCTGACCTCCATGTGCATCACACGAAATTAGTACACCTACCTAGGTCTGATAACCATCAGAGTTATTAATAAAATATAAAGCCATCAGTAAAGCATTTTCCATGCATGCAATAAAGTGGAAAACAACTATAATCTGGTTATTAATCAGAAACAAAATAAAAATAATAAATAAAATATTTAAAAAGACAAAAAGGAAAATACTTCTCTGGTCTTCAAGATGGAATGAACACAAATGTAGCCAGAGGTAATATCTACTTTTCTTCTCCATCTGTGACCAAATACCTGACCAGAAGCAACTTAAAGCAGGAAGAAATGATTTTCAATCATGGTTTAATGAGGAATACCATTCATCATAGCAGGGAAGGAATGTTAGGAGCAGAAGGCAACTGATCACATTGCATTCTCAGCTAGGAGGCAGAGTGGAAAAGGAGTGGAGCCAGGCTATAAAGCCCCAAGGCCTGCCCCAGTGATTCACATCCTCCACTGAGACTCTGCCAACTAAAGTTTGCACAATCTTCCAATGCACCATCACCAGCTGGCATTTAAATATTCTAAGACATGAGTCTGTAGCAGCCTTGTCACACTCAAACCACAACATTTTCACACTGGTCCCTCTAAGCTTGTGGCCAGTTCATAATACAAGATATATTCATTCCAACTTCAAAATTTTCCACAGACTGTGTGTTTCATGCTCTACCCCCTGTTCTTCTATGTTCCATGAGTCTTAGGTATAGAGGTTCCACAGTAGATGTGTCACTTAGGCTGAGGATCTCTCAGACACATATATTCTGTGTGTGACCAGTTGTGGAACTCTTATAATGCCTTAGAAATCTTGAAACCTAGGACTTGCTACAATGTTCCTTGGGCTATGTTTGATGTATTGCTTCTTTTTGAACACTACCCTGAGAGTTAAGAGTAGATTTCACTATCTATCTATCTATCTATCTATCTATCTATCTATCTATCTATCATCTATCAATCATCTACTACTGATATTTCTTTGTTTTGCAGTAAGGTCTCATGTAGCCCTGGCTAGCCTTGAATTCATTATCTAACCAGAGTGAACATTGAACTTCTCAGGCCCCTGCTTCTTCCTGCCAGTTGCCAGGATTACTAGCCTGCACCACCATTCATTGGAAGTTTCCACAGTTTGAGTTGGTTGAAAAAAGAAAAGAAAAGGGACTGGAGAGCTGACTCAATGGTTAAGAGTTCTGGCTCTTCTTGCAGAGGACCCAGGATTTGGTTCCCAGCACCTGCACGGCAGCAAACGACTGTCTGCAAGTCCAGTTCCAGGAGATCCTATACCCTCTTCTGACCTCCACAGGCATCGCACGAAATGGGTACACCTACCTATATGCAGTCAATACACTCGTACACAAAAAATAAAAAGAACAAATAAATTGTTTTTTTACAAATCAAAGAAAAGTAGTTTGTGGCATGTGAAAATTATTTGAGTATTTGTAGCAGAAACCACATGGCCCACATAACATAAAATAAAATCTATTCCTTACAAAAACATTTCCTGATATTTTCCCTAAAATATCAGTCCTCTGCTGACCACCTCTCCTGTAACTTTCCCCATCACTATGCTGCTCTAGTTCTTTTCTCAATAACCACATGTGCATTCTCACCATTTTTTATGATTTTTAATTGAATTATTGTGTATTTCATAGAGAACATCTTAATCATTTTTATACCCCTTTACCCACTGGCACACTCCCATACCAACCCTGCTGAATTTCATGCATTTGTCCTTTGTGTTAAGGTCTGTTGAGTTAAGTTAGTGTCAACAGATGTCCCTCAGTGCAAGTTAGTCTACCTAGAGTCCCTCCCTTTAAGAAGTTCAGCTCTTCCTTACCAGCAGTGATCAGCTGCCAATAGTTCTTTAGCTAAGATTGGGGCCTGCTGCCTATTTCCCTAGTTTTATGCTGGCTTTCTGTCTTATTGAGTTTGCATGAGTCTTGTTCATCCTGACACCGCTGCTGTAGTTTCATATAAGCAAGATTCTGGGAACCTGTAAGACTCTATTTCCATATGGTCATGCATTTCCTCCCCTGGCCTTTATACTCTTTTTGTTTTGCTTTCTCTTCTGCAATGATCCCTGAGCCCTGGGCAGGTGAAGTTAAACACAGGAATCCTGTCTAGGGACCCACACTCTGCAAACTTTGTTCTCTACACTTTGGCCATTTGTGGCCCTTTATGTTCGTTGCCCTCTGTTGCATGAGGAAACCTTGCTGATGAGAGTTGAGAGATGTGTTACTATTCTTTCTACCCCTTGTTCTACTATGTTCTATGACATTGTAGACATGTCCATTGTGACATGTCTACAATGTCACTTAGGGATGGGACTCTCACACAGACATTTATTCACTGTGTGTGACCAGTTGTGGAACTCTGGAATAGTCTCTGTTTGTTGCAAAAGAAGCTTCTTTGATGAGTGGTGGGATTAATATTTAGCACATAATAAGAAATTGTATTTGTCTAGGGATGTGACAGCCTTGGGGTTTTCTCTAACATCTATGACCTCTTCAGCTATATGTATTTGGCTATGCTTACAGTACGACACATGAGTTTCCTCTCCTTGAGTGGGCCTTAAGTCCAATTAGGTAGCTGTTGGTTACCCTCAAGATTAAAATGCCACTGCTTCCCAGTGTAGTTTTCTGTGTTGGTCATTGTTGTGGTTATTATTCCTAATTCATCAGAAGTTCTTCCCTTTGGACTTACACAACTTTTTCCCTCTACCCGAAACACCATCCCTAGATGGGTACAAAGCTAAACCTTCACTTCCTTAATCTATTCACTCACATAATTTTCACACCCCAGTGTTAATTAAAATGCAAAACCCCTGGTACCAAAATTATTAAGAATTCTAAGACATCATAATATGACACACTAAGTATACAGGTCACATGCCAAAGAAAATGGTCCTGCTCGTGTGTTCTCTTGTCAACATGTGGTCACCACTTAAAGACTTCTTGCCATTCATTGACATATCTAGGCACCCTTACTCTCTGCATTTTATAACACTTTTCAGCAGCTGACACACTATGTAACTATATAGTATTCAACCATATTAACAATTTACTCTGTTTCACCTGTAAGCTCTATGTGGGAAGAGACTTTTTCATTGTTCTCTTTAATATGAAGCACAAATATAGAGTATTGACAGTAATACAACAGGTTTAAGTAGGTATGTACTGCATAAACCTTGTTAAATGTCACCAGTTACTATATTCAGATTTTTCTTTATATTTGGAAATTTTCATATAGATATACAAAGAAACATGATCATATTTACTCCCCATTTTCCCTTTCCATCTCCCCCAATGTCCTCCCAAACATATTCCTTTCCCAACTTTATATACTTTTTTTTGATAACCTATCAAGTCCAGTTAGTGCTGCCCATATTTATATACCTGTAGGGTCATCCACTGGAGCACGGGAAACCTACCAGTAGCCACATTCTCCAAAATGAATGAGTCTTCCTTCCCCCAGCAACTATTTACCACAAATAGTTCCTCAGTAAGGAGTAGCTTCTGGAAATATCTACCCCATCTATGCCTGAATTTTTGCTGGCTTGATCTGTATAGGTCTTGTGCAAGCAACAACAGCTGCTGTCAGTTCATGATTACAATAGCCAGGTCGTGTCCAGGAGACAGTATTTCACAGCACTCTTCTCCGTCCTTTGGTTCTTACATTCTTTCCGCCTCCTCTTTGTTAATGTTTCCTGAGCTTTCATGGTATGGGGTTAATAAACATGTGCAATTTAGGGCTGAACACTCAGTCTCTTATTCTCAGTTTGACCAGTTACACACCTCTCCATCAACTGCTGTTCACTGCAAAAAGAAGCTCCATACTTTGGCCTAATCAATAATCTCAGGCTATTTGGTTTGAAGTCAAAAGTGCAGAAGGACAAGAGGGAACACGGGGCTCATAGGTACAGAATTGAGGTGATCTTGGCCACTTGCCTTTTGGAGAGCTTCCCTCCCTCCCACAGCCTACCTTTCATAACCTTCACCACAATTACCTCTAAAATATAGTTTTTGGCAGTGCCCACAAAGATCAAGCTATCTGAGAACCTGTTATTAACAGGGAAACAATGCTATCTTGATTTCCTTTTATAAAAAGGAAAGATTGGACTCCAGCCCAGGCCCAAAACTTCACTAACAAGCTCAATTATGGAGTAGCTTATACAATTCAAGATGATTTATGTACAATGGGATATATTTGCATATATATACACACACCTGGGCATGTGTGTGTGTGTGGTTTCTGCTGTAAATACATAATTTTCATGTGCCACAAACTACTTTTCTTTGATTTTTAAAAACCAATTTATTTTTTTCTTTTTATTTTTTTGTGTATGAGCATATTGACTGCATATAGGTAGGGGTAGCCATGTCATGAGATGCCCGTGGAGGTCAGAAGAGGGTATCTGATTCCCTGGAACTGGAGTTACAGACAGTTGTTTGCTGCCATGTATATAACTGCACCCATGTTATGCAGTGCCTGCAGAGGACAGAAGAGGGCATCGTATCCCCTAGAACTGGAGTTACAGATGGTTGTTACCTGGGAATCAAGCCCAGCTCTTTGCAAGAGTAGCCAGTGCTCTTAACCACTGAGCCATCTCTCTAACCCCAGAAAATTAGGATTTTTAGATAGCCAGGTTTCAGTCAACCATATGCAGGTCACTGATCAGATCATATTCTAATAAAGCAAACCTCTAACTATAGTAAATATTTGTGTATTTTTATGTCCTTATTCTCTAAGCAAATAATTATTACCCACTTTGCAAAGCAGCACTCTCTGAACATCCTCCAATTCAGAGTGCTATATGATTTATGAATCATTCTTTACTCAAGTAATTGTTTAATTTTGTCTAAAAATTTTCTTTAATGGCAGCAACAGGAAACACAAATACTTTTCAAGTTTCAGACACTAACCCAAATACAATACTAACTATGTGTCAGTGGGGCATAGATTCATAGACTCAATGAAATCCCAATCAAAATTCCTGTGACTTTTTTTTACAAAAATAGAAAAAAAAATCTAAATCTAAATGTGGCAAATACAGCCACATATTATTTGACTAAAATACCAAAAATACACACTGGAGGAAAGGCAGCATCTTCAACAAATGATGCTGGGAGAAATGAATGTCTATCTGTAGAAGAATGAAATTAGATCCGTTTCTGTCATCCTGCAGGAAAACAAATCCGAAGTAATCAAAGATCTCAGTATGAAACCTGGAACACTGAAACTGTTAGTAGAAAACAGGCAGCAAGGTGCAAGAAAAGACTTTCTATATTGAACTCCATTAAATGGGGCCTTATTAAACTAAAAAAGCTTTTGTACAACAAAAGAAATAATCAGTAGAGTGAAGAGGACACCAACATGGTGGGAATGAATCTTTGCCAGCAATATATCTGATAGAGGATTAATTTCCAGAATCTACAAAGGACTCAAAAAACAAAGAAGCAAGAAAACAAATGAACGAATTTAAAAATTGGCGATGGACCTGAACAGAGAGTTCAAAAGAATAAAAATAGCTAAGAAACATCTTTAAAGAGTGTTCAACATCCTTCACAATGAGGGAAATGCAAATTTAACCAACTTTAAGATTTCATTCTGCCCAGTAAGAATGGTAATGATCAAGAAACTGACAACAAATGGTGAGAAGGATGCAGGGAAAGAGGAACACTCATTCACTGCTGGTGGAACTGCAAACTGGTGCAGACAATATGGAAATCAGTGTGGTGAATTCTCAAAAAACTAAGAATAGATTTACCATCTTACCCAGCTATACTACTCCTTGGCATATACCTGAAGGATCTGATATCTTACTACAGAAATGTTTGACCAGCCATCTTTATGGCTCCTGTTTTCAAAATAGTTGGGAAATGAAAGCAACCTAAAATAAATGTCCCTCAACTGATAAATGGATATTGAAAATCTGGTGCATTTACACAATGGAGTTCTATTCAACTTCAGAGAAAAATAAAATCATGAAATTTGCAGGAAAATGAATGGAACTGGAATTGTTATACTAAGTGAAGTAATTGAGTCTCAGAAAAACAAGCAATACATGTTCTTTCTCATTTGTGAATCCTGTCTCCAAGTCTTTAGATGTGGGTGTATTGAAGTAATTGCAAGATCCAGGAAAGTAGAACGGAACCAAGGAGTGAGAGAAGAAGGAGCTCCAGAGAGGGGTATAGCAGGACACAGGTGCTATCAATGGGGAATGGGGAAAATAGGGGGGTACTTTAACTGGGAAAGGGGGAAGAAGAGGAAAGAGAGATAAATAATGCTTAGGTGGTATGAAAAACCATAGGGAAATGTATTATTTCATAAGCCTACTTAAAATACACATATAATATATGTGAATGCACGTCTATACTTGAAGGCTATATAAAAAAAAATCACAATACCATGTTGCGGATTCTCCTCAGACCAGCTGTGAAGACCCTAACCTGGATCGGGTTCCCTGTCGATTAGAGGGGGCAACAGGTGCGGAGTCACAACACACAGACCCCGGGAGTTGGGTAGAAGCAAGCACTGGGCAAGGTGCTGCAGGCTCCTTTAATGCAGGAGGGGGCAGGCCTTATATTTCCCTTTTCTCCACCCCCAAGTCCCTTTAGTCAGCATATCATTTTCTGATTGGTCTGTGCCACAGCAGTCTGTCAGCAGTCACTGGGCTCATGAGCAGGGTAAGGAGGTGTGAGCTCCTTTTGGTGGGCTATTTGTAGAATGAGGAGTGGAGTGAATTCTCGCTGAATCCCAGGGCTCTGGGTCTGCGCCATCTTTGGAGGCCACCTGCTACAATACCAGGCAAGAGAAACCTCCCTTCAAGTTGTTGGCCAGGGTATTCCAAGAGACTCCCCCCCAAAATATTGGCTTTTGCCATAAGCTTTGGTTGCCTCCCAGAACTTGAAGGTAAGACCCTATTGCTGAAAACACAACATCCTTTAGACACAAGACTTGGAGCAATTGAGCAAAAACTGACCTGGAAACCTCCTTCCTGAAGACTAGCTCTCATAGTATCAGAACATCCCATGCAAGCTGCCAAGGGAGAAAATCAGTGGTCCTACCCAGCTGTAAAGCCAAGAAACACAACAATGACTGGTGCAACAAAGTATTTCTCATGTGCAATGGGGACACTTTTATCTTGTGGGTAATCAACAACTGCCTAGTTGGACTTAAGGAGGGAATCCATGCCTGGTACTGCAAACATAGCCAGATACACATGGCTGGAGAAGTCACAGATCCTAGAGAAGAGTCTACTTCTGCCACTTTCTAGATAAACCAACATTAATTTCTTTTTATATTCTTTTTTTGACTTTTTGAGATCGGGTCTCCTTGTAGCCCCAGCTGGCCTGAAACTTGTTATGTAGACCAGGATGGCCTCTATCTCACAGAGATCCACCTGCTTCTGCCTCCTAAGTGTTGGGATTAAAGGCATGAACCACCACGTCCAGATTCTTTTTATAATCTAAATATGCATCCTTGTATTCACAGAGAAGTTCGGCCACCATTACTCATCAAAGAAACTTCTTTTTGCAACAGATGGAGAGACAATTAGAAAGTTACAGACCTGATAAAAAATTCAGACAGTAGGTAACTGAGTGGGGCCTAGTGTCAACAGATACATCTACAATGCCACTACTACATCTAAGGCTCAGGGACTATCATGGAGGGGCAGAATGATTGTATAAAACAGAGGAACAGGATGCCTGTTGCTAGGTAATATGTTCTTGACATTATAAGGAAGATACACCCACAAAATTTCCACAATATGGCTGCCTAACAAGACCTGTATAATGACAACACCAGTTGACATGCTAGTTGGATAGAAGAAATTTCCAGTTGGATAGGAGAAATTTCAAGGGATGAAGAACTACAGGCAACCAATGGATGCTGAAGGAGGGAGAATTAGTTTTCTCCAGGAATAAGATCCCTGATCCCAAGTGGTCTTCCCTAAACCCATATATATATATGAGTTTATACTAAAATGAACTAAATGGACTCTGTGTATATGTACATATTCATAAATGTATGTATATATACATATTAATAAGTGTATGTATGTATATGTAACAATAATAACCAAATAAGAGGACCTGACATTGAAAGGAAGTATGGCACATGGGAGGAGTTGGAAGAGGGAGTAGAATTGGTGGAAATGACATAAATATAATACTTTCATATGAAATTCTCAAAAAATAAGTCAATACTTCAAAATAGATAATAACATGTTCAGGCACCAAAAGCAATATAGTACTGTGTAATTTGTATGGGTTAATTAAAGGCAAGTTAGTGCCCTCTGGTTGCAACAACCCCTCAGCAATTTTAATGCCATAACACAATGCAGGAATGCCTAAATTCACCTGAAAGTGGTGAAATTCAGGGAGCAGTGCTAAGAATCAGAAGAGTGAACCAAGAAGGGGAGGGTCAATATACAAAGCAAAGACCAAGTTAGTCTTTGAACTAGGTGTCCCTAGGTGCCCCGACCTGCAGGGCAGGAGACGGAGACTTGAACTCCCAGGGACCTGGAATGATGGGACAAGAGACATGAAGAATGACAGCAAGACAAAGAACTCTGATTAAGCTGCAAAAGTTTGTTTTTCCATGGGGATTCTTATACAGGCTGAAGCGGGAAATTAGCTGGGGAAGGGGAAGGGAAGGTGTTGTTTCAACGAGTTAATGAATGTCCCTTAGGATGAGGGGAGCTGGTGCCATGAGTCTGGTTGAAGGATAAGGAAAATGGTGGTTGCTCAAGCTTATCTTGAGTCATCGGAAAGGTTGCTTATCTTAGTGGGCAGGGAGGACTGATCAGCAAGTTCTCCGGAGGCTGCTTGCCCTGGGGGGCAGGGAGGGCTGCCAGGCAGCGTGGTCTCCCACACCTAGGGACTGTCTTATGAAATGTGATTTTAGATCACACAATGTGTTGCGATCAGGCTATATGTTTCAGTCTCAGCCTTGCCTTGGGAGACTCCATTTTTCCTTATGCTGTGATCAAACACCTGATAAAAGCAACTTAAGGGAGGCAGGGTTTATTTTACGTCATGGTTTGAGGAGGAATAAAGTCCATCACAGCAGGGAAGTGACGGCAGTACGAACAAAGAGGCAACTGATCATCATGTACTCTCAGGCCGGTTTACAGTGGACAGGAAGTGGGGCTCAGCTGTAAACCCATAAATATTTGTACTCAGGGAAGCACTTCCTCCAGGGGCTATACCAGCTAAAGGTTTCAAACTCTTCTGAAACCGTGACACTAGATGGGGACACAGTGCTCAAACCCAAGAGTCTATAAGGTACAATTCACATCTCAAACCTGACATTCAAACTCTTCAATGTAAGGTCACTTCACAATGCAAAATGCATTCAGTCCAAGTTCAAAAGTCCCCATAGTCTTTAACAATACCAACATTATTTTAAAAAATCAAAGGTATCTCTTAACCGAATTGTTATAAAGTGAAAAAAAAATTACAGCTGCTGGGAGAGGGCAAGTCAGTTTTCTTTAAGGGTGTGATATCTGTTAGGTCTGTTAGGCTCCAAAGGCTAGACCCACACCCAAGAACATTTGGGAAACACATATTAGACTCTATAGGCCTTAAAAAATAATAAAAAGGACATAAAATTCAGGGGGAGGATAGTGCTGTGGGGGTGGAATGGGGAGAGGGTCTGAGTATGATCATAACATACTGTCTGAATTTCTCAAAGAATCAATAAAATATATTTTAAAATAACATAGTTTTTTACTTCCAGTATACAATGGCATAGAATAAACCTTCCAATTAAAAAAAAAGGAGGAATGAATGGAGGCATAGCAAGGAAATATTGGGCCAAAGCAAGGCAAAATTCTAGCACAGTAAGCATTAAACACTGTAGCTCATTGTCTGGCATCTAGGGCTTGGGGTTGACTCCTCTGGGCTCCAAAAGACTTGTGTCTCCCTATTCTCCAACTCTGCCACCTGCACCACACGTTGCCTCTCTCTGAATGGGTTCACTTCGTTTTCAGCTTTCCTCAGCTGATGTCCCATAGTCTGGCTACCTCCACCATCCTGGCATCTCTTCTCAACATAGGCTTCAGATTACCAGCTTCATGCAATTGCCTCTTGGGGATTTTTGCTGGAAATCTAAAAGTTACTTGTTTGCTTTATAAAACCTCCATACAATCCTCCCTGACTCTCTCACTCTTGCAATTTGTATGTATTGAAAACCAGCACTATGCAGACATTGCCAAGTTCTGCTGCCAGCTTGAGATGTAGTCTCGTCCACTGCTTTACTGTAGCTATAATGGCCTCTATGCAACTTGAGAGATGAATTTGAGAAATCATTTTCCTAGGCAGCTATATTTGAGGGACTCCCCTTAGTGATTACATTAACTATTTTTTAATTGCCATGACTGACAAACAATGGACAATTAAAGGAGGGTTTGTTTTAGTTCATGGTTTAAGCATGATCACGTGCATCATACTGGAGAAGGCATGGTGGCAGGAGGATGAGGTGACTGGCCCCATTGCATCTATAGTCGTGAATCAGAGATCATAAACTTTTATTCTTTATCCCAACCATTATCTTTTCTTTAGGGCAAATAAGTCAGGTCTATATATTCTTACTGGCTTCAATAAGTTTATTTCTGTTTTTTACTAAATCTATTCCATTCACTCCTTTGCCACAAGGCTGTGTAGTGAACTACCGTCATCGAGGTTATCAAGACATGCATGTCATGTGTAATATTCAGTTCTCTGGCCTCATCTGACTTAATTGTGCAGCAGTGTTTGCCACGGTTGATTTCTTCTTTTTCATTTTTATTTCTTTGATTGTCTTGGCTTTCCTTTTACCTCACTTCTCCCTCTATCACTCATTCTCATTACCACCTGCTCCTGCTCTTCTCCCCTACGTCTGATGCTAAACTTTCCCGGCTTCCTTCTTGATCCATTTTTCTTCATTATGTATGTTCATTTCCTTGATAGCTTCCAGTCTACAGATTTTAAGCACTAATTGCCTCTGAAAGTTTATGTATCTCTCAACTGCCGTTAATGAAGTTCCCTCAGCATCAGAGGGAAATTACTATTGTGGAAGAGGGTACAGAAAGATTGTAAGAGCCAGGGGAGGAGGTGTGTGACCATATGGAAATAAGAGTTTTAAAGGCTCCTGAAACCTTGCTCATATGAACCTACAGCAATCATGTCTGCATGCACAAGACCCATGCAACTCAAGCAGACAAAAACCCAGCATAAGACTGTGGAAATGGGCAGCAGACCCCAGTCTTAGCTGAAGAACTATTAAGCAGCTGATTACTGCTGGGTGAGGAAGAGCTGATCTTCTTTAAGGGAGTGATTCTAGATAGGCTGACTATACTTTAGTGAATGAACATGCACTGAGGGGCATCAGGTAACACTAACTTGACTTGATAGGTCTTAGCATAAATGACAGAATGCATAAAATCCAGTGGGGGAGATATTGGAGGGTGCCAATGAGGAAGGGGGTATAAAGATGATTAAGATGTTGCAAATGAAATACTAAAATAAGTAAATAAATTAAAAATAAATAAAAGATTTTATTCCCCTTTACTTTAAAATATTCTATAATGAAACATAAAATAAAATTCATTTAAAAAAGTTTACAATCACCTCTCTAGTCAACATCTGTATTTAGAAATCCACCAACAATGATCCACCTACCTACATTTGCCAAACTGATGTTTGATCTTCTCCCTCTTTCAATTCATTCTCCTCTCTCTCTCTCTCTCTCTCTCAGCAGGGTCTCCTTGTAGTCCCAGTTGGCCTGGAACTCACTATGTAGACTAGCCTGACCTCAATATAATACAGATTCAACTACCTCTGCCTCCTGAGCGGTGGGATTCAAAGCTTGTGTTACCACACCAAATGAATCTTCCCTTTCTCAATAGAAGATGCTTCTGCCTTGAGACTTGTGGAACTCCCAGTGCCTGTGGGTCTCTGATAATTTTCATGGACCAATGCAAATTAAAATGCAGGGTCCTTTGCACAAAGACCAAGAATTCCAAGACATCACAGCATAGAACAGCACTAAATGTACAGGTCACATATTAAAGAAAATGGTCTTGTTCTTGTGTGATCTTGTCAACAGCTTGTGTAAGCACCCTTCAAAAATTTTCTGCCCATCACTGGCATCTCCACTCTACTTTTTGGGGACCTGATACATTATATATTTATCATATATTATCTGTCCCACTTGCAAAAATGTAAACTTGATGTAGGCACAAATCTTCTTCAGTTTTCTTTACTCTATAGCCCATGTATATAGTATATTTCCAGGAATACAGTAACTTTAAATAGTATTTGTTGCAAAAATATTTTATTTCATATTTCAATATATAGTTAGTAAAAGCAATTCTACTTTGATGTATAAAATTATTTGCCCCTCTATTCTTTCACTTGTATGAGTTAATTTTTCCATAATATTAACAAACATTAAGAACTACAAGAAATATAGTGATGAAATTATCATTATAGAAAACCATTTTATTATTGCACTTTTTATTATGTGTGTGCATACAGAAATCCACACACACTCGCATTTCGTCTAAAATAACTAAAATTTAAAATAAAAAGAGATGAAGGTTGAAAGTTCAAAAGAAGTTTCAGGTTCTCAGACTGAAAATGAGCCTTGATAGTGCAGGGCTGAGATCCTCTGTCAGCCTCTTCAGGGAGGGGGTTGAAGACACCTTGGCTACCAGACCAGTCAGATTAGCAGTAGGTGCTTTCCAGACCTCTGTATCTCTAGCTCAAAGGGGACAGCCCCTACCCTGATGTCTGGTGACTAGAGAACAGTGTACTATGTTGATGAGGCATCCACTGTGCTTGATGTTGCTGGATCCCAAAAAGGTGGCTTGGGAGCATTTAAAACTATTATTCAGACATTTTCAAAGCCACTTCTCTTCATAAAATCCTTTCTTTAGGTAGAGTAGGGAATACAGTACAGGAGAAGTTTGTGAAGAAAGGTGAGCACAGAGGTAGAAAGCCTTGCTGACAGCTCCTAGAGGCCTTTCTAGAAAGACCTCAAAGCACACCAAGTAGTCCACAAGACTAGAACACAGGCGGAAGCTTATGGGTCTAGGACCATAAGCTTGGAACATCTCAGTATGCAGTGCGTCTGTGCTCTGAACCTGTGCTCACTCTGTAGGGAACACTGGCAGGGAAGAGCATGCACTTGTCCTTAGGAGGAGAGCAGGGCAGCAGAATCACTGATTTCTGATGGCTGGCCTCAAGGCCTACCTTTTGTTTTGCAGTGATTCTGGTGAAGCAACCCAAGACTAGGTGCCTGAGCTCTGGACATGTATGTAAGGGAAGGGAACACAGAGGAATAGAAGAGAAAGATGCTAACTAACCTGATACAGATTGGAAACATTTGTAGCATATCCCCCAGGTGTGCTCATTCCTCAAGGACAATCCTAATTTTATGCATTTTCCTTTTAAAGATATATTTTTTAATGTGTACATATGTGTGTCTGTGTATGGGAATGTGCATGTGAATATCTGTGGAAGCCAGAGTAGTCAGATTCCAGAGGTTGTGAGCTGCCCAGCATGGATGCTGACAGATGAACTTAAGGCCTCTGTAAGAGTAGTGCGCACTTTTAACCACCGAGTCATCCCTCCAGTCCCATTTTTTTTCCTTTGTAATAAATACTATTTGCTAACTGTAGAAAAAAAGAAAGAGAAAAAGAAACAAAGCCTTGACTATCTAGAAAGGTAAAAACAAAACAAACAATATAAAACAAAACACATCTAAATATCAAAAATAAAGCGGTAGAGTTGGAGAATGTTGAGTATGGAGAGGAAGGCAAAAGTTACCCAGGAAAAGATGGGAGCAGCACGGATTAAATTGACACAGTTAATAAATCTTTAAAAATTCCTGAAGTAAAGCTATTCAGACCAGACAAACCATTATTGATGGTCAGATATGTGGTTTTGGCACTGCATATGGGAAACTAAAAAGTAGCCTATCTTACATGGTCCTAGCTTGGCAATGTTACTCCAGAGTCTTCTTCTTTTCTGCACTACCTTTTGAGTAGAGAAGATTCTGTCTGGCTAGATCAGAATCCTCAAAGGTTCTCTCTGATGGCAGAAGTTAGACTGTCTAGGCTGCTTTCTTGAATTCAGCTTAAGTGCGAAAGTGTGCTTTTATTCACAATCTTCAAGCTCCAATCATTTTTCTCTCATTATTTGTGGCCATCCAACATCCTCACTGTACTGTACGTTTTGATAATTTTCTTATAATGAGTCCCACCTTCCCAAGAATATGCCATAATCACAATGCCTATTTTCTCCTGACCAAGGGGCTGACCTTGCCACCAGCCTGGGCAAGTCTTAAATATCAAAATAAGCAACATGAGGGGGTGTAAGATGAGGGGGGAACGCCATCTACTCTGCTCACTTTTGCTCCTGATTCTCTAAAATCCTTCTCACACACATTTCCTCCTATTTTCACAGGTGAATACCTTCAAGTCTTTAACATAGTACTGCTGGAGCATTCAGAAGTATTTCTCCAAAGAAATAGCGTAGATACGTTTCTGAATGGGGCTTTGTAAGCTAGGTGTTATATCTGAATTGCTAGCACCCATTTGATTTAATTTTTAGGCAATTAAGGGAATAGAATTCTTTCTACTTATTTGCTTCTGGCAAAATACACCCAGGAAAGAGCCATGTTTGTTGTAGGTGCTGCCACAGGACTCTGTGGCTGTGGGTTGGTGGAGCAATAGTACACTGGAGAGAGGCTGAGATGAATTGTATCTGATATCTTTCAGGAAAGGAGAGACCATTATATAATGCTCACCCCTATGTTACACAAAGACCAGTAAGGATGAAGGAGTGAGAAGACACTCAACACACAGTGTCACTACTTGTGGCAAGGAAACATCAAGGACAGTGCTGGCAGCACAGCCTGGCAGTGCTGTGTGAGGGTCTGTCCATTTACAGATGGAGAAGGCATTCTTATCAGGCAGCTCATGGAATAGGACCTTGCTGGCACAGAATCCACTGACACTGCTGCTGCCCAGAGATGCTACCAGAGCTAAACTCTGCCAGTCTGCTACAATCACTGCTACCATCTGCACTGGGACTAGGGGACTGGCCTGGAGATTTGCAACCTGCAAGAGAAAAGTCCAAATGCTTAACAAATCTTACTTTTAGCCAATAATGCCTGATGTAAGAGAATGAATGCTCTAGATTTTGTACTTAGCTCCACCATCACTGCCTCTCACATTCAGTCTATTAATCTCTTCTCTGATGATCAACTCTTCCCTAATCTTTCACAGTACAATTGATTGTTTCCTTTCCTCCTTCTTAATCCTCCTGATGTACTGAGACTTTACACTGACATAATTTACCAGGAAATTAGCTATCCTGTGTTTGACACTTATCACAATCATGCAGTTTACAGTGACATAAATTCACCAGGAAATTAGCTACCCTGCGTTTGACACTTATCAGAATCATGCAATATCTTCTATATTGTGGTACATTTTTGCTATTGTGTCAATCCTATCTTTATATTGTCCAACTGGAATCACCTACAGAACCTACACATTGCCATACACATAGTTGATGTTCAAAAAATTGCATATGACATGAACAAATAGATAAGGAATAGAATGCCCCTATTTGTGCTCCAATCGTTGATCAGTCTTTGTCAAACGCAACTGGTTACACTCCTGAAGAAAACTGGCTATCCCTCCCCTAGTAGCCATCAACTGTCATAGCTCCTCTGCTGAGGGTGGGGCCTTGGGAGACCCTCTGCTGCCCATGCTGGAGTTTCTAAGTGACATTGACTTGATCTTCTGCAGGTCTTACACAGCAATGGAAGACATACAGTCACTTGTACAATGACTCCCTGGCATCCACAGAAAATTTCTCCCAAGTCTGAGGCACTGCCAAAGTTTGAACCAGCAGCAGCAGGAGAGTTTTCAGTTGACTATTTTTGGCAGAAAAGTACCAAAGCATTTTGTGAGAACAATCAAAAGAAAAGAAAGTCATTTGAACATTTGGCTGACACAGTGAAAGAAGAGCCAGAAGTCTTATGTAGCCTCTCAACCTGGATCATTTCCATTCTTATCCTTTCTTCAACACTGCAAGGCTTGAAGTGTCCTAGGTCAGTATGTTTCAACGTCTCCAAAATTCCATCACATTTAGTGAAGTCCCTGATTGATAATCAGAACAGTGTACCAATGCATGCCTTGGGTATTTGTCTATATGTCTTTGGACTTCTACAAATTTTCCTTGGCTATGAAGCTGGAATTCTTCCCCCAGTAGCTGAGAAATAATTCTTGGAGGTCAGTCACCCTCTTTAATGTCAGGATCATTCCTGAATCAGAAACAAGAAAGCTAAGCAGATCCTTGTGTGCTTCTTTTCTGTCTGAAGGCTGATTTCAAAAATGTCTTGTTCAAAATGGTTTTTAATACAATATTTTTGTTAATTCTTAAGAATTTTAAACATGTATACAGTGTATTTTGATCATATTCACTCCTCATTACTCCTCTCCTACTCTTCCTGAGCTGGGCTCAACATCCGTCTCCCAACTTTATGTCTTCCTATTTTTTTTTATAACCGACTGAGTCCAGTACACATGGACTTATGGTCATCTACTGAAGCACAAGCAGCTTACCAGGGGTCACACCCCTGAAGGAAACTGGCTATTCCTCCCCCAGTAGCCATCAACTGTCAACAGCTCCTTGGCTAGGAGTGGTACCTTGGGAGATCCTCTCCTGTCCATGCTAGAATTTGTAATTGAATTGATCTTGTGCAGGTCTTGTGAAGGCAGCACAGCTATTGTGAGTTCATGGGTACAACAGCCTTGTCATGTCCAGAAGACATTATTTCATAGCAGTCTTCATTCAGCTAGCCTATATATCTTAAGGAGTAGATGTCATTAAGATGAAAAGTTATTATTGAAAGGCATGTCCTATAATGAAATTGTATAGTGTCATCACAGAGATAGGGTCTTGTCATCAAGTTATGGTGGCATCCAAGAACAAAGGAATAACTCTGTGGTCTGAGATCTCAAGGGATTTTCATTTAATAACTTGTGCTCTTGGAACATCATTGTCCACTCATGCAGGGCGCCTCTCTGTTCAAACTCTTGTTTTAAAAATTATACTTTTAAATTATCTTGCAAAGTACTGGGTTTCCATACAGGCCTTTTCATTCATCCTTAGCTTTGGTTAATCCACTTCTTACCACCTCCTCTCCTTCATCCTCTCACTCCATCTCAAAATGTTCTTGAAGGTTGTAGAGTATACTGCCTTGTATAGAGTATACCATGTCATTGGATGGTTGGCACCTTTTTCTGACTCTCAGAAATGTACTTAGTAGATGATTGCACAGGCCATCAGGGTTGAAGCTCTAGGCCTGGATAGTGATGACATATCACCTGGGAACTTCTCTTGTAAGAATTGCTCTTCTGATTCATACTGTGGTATGGCAGTTTCCTCCAAATTGAAACATGCCCTCCAGGAGGGATGGTGGGGTCTCATGAGACTCTAAAGGTAAACAAAAGGTCACATGTCTAGAAAAATGAAAATGGAAGGTTCTTGAAGGACCCTCCTCAGCTTTAAAGAAAGAGTAAACAACTGCTGGATCAGAAGACTCTGAGCAGCCAATGTGCCTAGAGAAGATTTTTTTAGACCTGTCTAGCTGCCTGCAAGTTGTGTAGAGAGTTGTAGCTTCCATGAATCACCACTGGTGTTGGGGTGGGCTTTTTGATGATACAGCTGCTCTTTTGAATCATTCCTACTCCTGTAAGTAGCCCCTCACCCATACTCCTGTTAGTAATCCCAATAAAAACTCATTGGTTCATTAACTTGGACATTGATGAAATCATTACCTTTGTCATGGATTTCCATTCTAGGGTGAGATGTATATGTCATGTCTCCCCAGGAAAAGTCTGTCATACACCACCTACCTTCTAGCTGCTCTGCCATAGATGCTTCCCCCTAGGTCTTTGTCCTCTGCTGCTTTGAGGTCTGCTCCTTATGCTGACAGTGGAACATGGTATAAATTCTTGGGATGACCACCAGATTGCTCCCGTTTTATTTCTTCATGAACTGAAACTTAACTATAGCCCTGCATATTTCTACTTCAAGAAAAGAATATTAATTTGTTTTGTAGAGCTGGAAATTTGTGGTGTTATTACACATTACGGAAATGTTTAAACATGACACCCTGATTCTTAACATCCATTTTAAGGCCAAGAGTGAACCCAAACTACTGAGAACCTGTTCCTTCATATTTCTCTTAGAACTGTGCTCCTGAGCATGGGTTTTGCTCATTCTTTATTGAAATAGTATATCCAGCATGAAATGGGGTAGTAAAAGTCAGACCCACCCTTATCTTATCAGAGAAGAATTTTTTTCCCCTTTGCGCCCTGTACTTAGAATACCACAGCCACAACCACAAACAAATAGTTCTCAATTTCACTTGTTGTTTGCAATGAGGTAAGCAATGTTTGCCATGCTTTGATGCTTTGATATGGACAACATACTTATATACTGTCTGATATGGACACACTATCTCTAGCCCTATATACTATGTCCATATTGTAAAAGTCATTCCTACAGAAATTCTCTAAATTTAAAGGATTGGGATTACTGTCCTAAAAACCCTAATGCAGTCCTAAGTCAACTAGATGGCAGTCTTAAAAATAAATATTACCCAGGTGTTGTGGCACATACCTGTAATCCCAGAACTTTGGAAGTAGATGTGGAAGAACAGGAATTCAGGGTCATTCTTGGCCATTGTGACCAGTGACTGAGCTATAGCAATATGAACCTTTCCCTGTGTTTTAGTTTTTCCTTACCTGTGTGTGTGTGTGTGTCTGCGAATGTATGATGTGTATGCATGTGTATATTATGTATGTGGGAGGCATGAGTGAGTTCATACTAAACGTGTCACATGTATGGAGAACAGAGGACAATCTAAAGTGTTGATCCTTACCTTCCACCATGTTTAAGACAGACTATGTTGTTGTTTGCCACTTCATAGGCTAGGCTAGCTGGCCCATAAATGTTTAGCAATTTTCCTGGATGTAAGTGCTGGAAACTGAACTCTGGAAGAGCATCAAGCACTCTTAACACTAAGTCATCTCTCTATCCCCTATGATTAATTTTTTTGTTTGTATAGATATGGTTTATTTTTAAATTTAAGTTTTAATACATTAAGGAATTTAATGGATAAAATAGACAACATGCAAGAACAAAGGAACACTGCAAGCAGAAAGATGGAAAACCAATCAACAAATCCAAGAGACATGCTAGCTGTAAGGGAAAAACAAGATCAAATAAATATTATAAAGCAAATAAAGAGAATATTTAGTGGATTTAGTAGACTGGACATGACTCATGGAGAACCTCTGAGCTCACTACACTGATGTCCAGAGAAAAGTAAAGAGAGAAAAAAGAGGAAACAAAACAAAATAAGAACATCCTATACATCCAAGGACTGCGGAATAGCTACAAAGGAATCTGTAATAATATCAGAATATCAGAAATAAGGGAAAAAGCAGCAGACACAGTATTTGAAACATTAATGGCTATTAATTTACTTCCAATTAATAGCAGACATCAAATCCTAGATTCTAGCTTATTTTATTTTATTGAGGTGCTAGGAATTGAACCCAAGTCCTTATTAGCTAAGGCTTTACCACTGAGCTACATCTGTATCCCTATTTGAACATATTTTTAAAATACTTTATTATTTTTATTTTATTTGTATGGCTGTGTTGCCTGCATGTATGTAAGTGCACCTGTGTTGTGCAATGCCGGAGGAGGTCAGAAGAGGGTGTGAGATCCCTTGGAACTTCAGTCATAGATGGTTGATAGTTGCCATGTGGGTGATGGGATTTGAACATGGGTCCTCTGCAAGAGCAGCCAGGCTGTTAACCACTGAGCCATCTCTCCAGCCCCTGAACATATACTTTTTAATTGTTTGAGAGTTTTGTACATGCATACCATGTGCTTTGATCAAGTCTACCCCTGTTCCTTCTGCTCGAATCCCTCCCTTACTTCCCCCACCATTCTTCCCTTTCAACTTCATGTGTTCTTTTCAAAAATTTTAACTCTCTGAATCTATTCAGTGTTGTCAGCACGTATTTCTTATTCTCTGCACATTTGAGCAGATTCCAACTGTAGTACAAGCTATTGCCTCCCATTGCACATGACAGAGATGCTTGGCCTTTTAACAGTGAAAATCTGGTATAACTTTTCATGTAAACTGTTGGAAACTTGATAATTAGCCAATTTAAGGTACACTCTCATGGAATTAAAAAAATAATTTAAAACCATGTGTAGGCTCCAAACTAAGGTTAATAAAGTTTCAGGGTGTCTCGGAATGGAATTCACATTTGCCCTAGTTTAATTTGTGTTGTTGTGATGAAGTACTCTGACAAAAAGCAATTTAGGGGGGAAAGGCTTGAATTCAGCTCATAATTCTAGGTTATAGTTCATCACTGAGAGGAAGTCAGGGTGACAGGTGCTTGAAACAACAGGTCACACCATATCCACACTTAGAGCAGAGAGAATGGATGCATGCCTACTCTTGCTCAGCCCCCTCTCTACACTTTTCCAGTCCGGAATCCCCTACTTATAATGGTGTCACCTGCACTGGGCTGGATCTTCCCACATCAATTAACTTAAGACAGTTCTGCCCATACATGCCCGCGAGCCAATCTTATCTAGACAATTCTTCATTGAGACTCTTTTCCCAGTGATTGATTCTCAGTTGATAATTAAAACTAACCACATCTTCCATTCTCATTCACAATACTAGCCTTTGATGTTTGGTAAAGGGAGGAAGGCCCCAAGGCAGTGGTATATGTTAGATTTAGGAGGTGGGAAAAAGGAAGGAGTTAAAGTTTAGAAATAAGAGTCAGAGCCAGACCTGCAACAGGCAAGGAATGTGCTCCCTGAACTCAGGGAGCCCAGCAATGGGCTGATAAAAGCTATTCCTCCAGGAATGATTATCTACATGGTCTGAATGGGAAGCAGTCTGGTCTTATATAGGAACTCTGCTGCACATAGCTGCAAGAGTTAACTCTATGAAGTTCTCTCTTCTCAGACAGGCAGGTGAGTTATCTATAGCACTAAAAGAGACAGGTGGGCTCCATAAACAGTTTCTCTCAGTCCAAGGAGTGACCAGTTGATAAGGCTTTTGCAAAGCCAGGCTTGAGCAAGGCAGGTTGCTAGTTTAGGGCCAGTTAGATACTTTAAGGCATTTATGGCTTTCCCTAATGAGGCTTGTGGCTCTTCTGTAACTCACATATTCTATCAGTATACCTACCAGTATGAAGAAATGTTGTCTCAACAATTGGTCCAAATAAAAAATCTCAAGCTATTTGTTTTGAATTTGAAAGTAACAGAACATTTTAAACAGATCAGGCACAGAGCTGAGATTGCTACTCACTAATGAGGAGATGAGCTTGACCACTTGTCTCTGTGAGGAGCCTCCCTCTCCCAGCCTACCTTATACACACTCCTTTCCTCCTCTCCAACATCTTATATTCTCCTTCACCATGAATTTCTCTAAAATATTTATCTTAGCTGTGCTCACAAAGCTCAAGCCTATCTGAGAACTCATTATTCACAGGGAAACAGTATTATCATGTTATCTTGATTATGATTTACAAGAAGAAAAGATTGGGCTCAAATCCAGAAACCACACTAAGCTCTATTGTGGAGTAGCTTATTTAATTCAAGATGGTTTATTTAAATAGGCTATATTCCCGTTGGATAATGAAGCAACTAATTGGCCACTTAACTCACTCTGCATGCAGAATGATGGATTACCTTTGATTCCACTTACTCTTTAAAGTGATTTATTTACTCACTTTAAGAATTAGGTACTTCCTTAAGTAAACATATAGAGGATTGTGGCCTATTATTTTTGGTCCCAAAATTTATTAATTTTCCTTTGATAAATTTTCATGTTCCTATTTTTCTTTCTCTGTTCCAATCTATTATTCTTGAAGGGATTTTGCTCATTCTCTCTATGATCAGAAGCTCTCGCCCCTCTGGAATACATCTCTGGATAATCCTTAGCATCCAATTCCTGGACACCAGACCTTCAGCTTAGTGGGTGATATTGTCCAAGTGAGTTTTTTCCTCTAGGCCAGAATGTCTTCCTCATACTCATGTCTTTCTGAATGGTTCCAAAGTTATCCTATTCATTGAGGAGCACACCATAATAGTCTTAACTTGTTCCTGTCCTCTTCTCTCTATGAATCACTGGTCACTGATATCTTCAGTGTTCTTTTCCTGATCCTAGAGTACCTTTGTTATTTCCAGTGTGGCAAGGGCTCACAGAATCCTCATAAAGGGAAGGGGCAGCATGAAGGAAAAGACAGCGTTTAATTAGAATCTTGAGCGTGGGGTACCAGAAGACTCTCTGCTAAGAGAACAGAAATCCTGAGCTCTTGCCCCACTATATATTTACTGTGTTAACTTACATAAATAGAACAAATAAAGACCATTATTCAGTGCAGTCTTGTGAAAGCTTCTTTAAGACCTCTTGGTATGCTACGTTAACACAGAGAGCTTGTTTGCTAAGAAGGAAACTAGCTAAACATAACAGAATTTATAATCTGTGGTTAGAGTGCTCTTTTCCTAACAAGTCTGGGGTCCAGGACACTGCATTCCTTTATCTCCCTTAACATCCATGTCTGTGACACTCTACACCATGCAGAGAAACATCCTTGACTGTGGACACCATTGTGCTTAGTCAAGCATGCTTTCAGCAGTGTTCAGGTAAAGCAGTTGACCCCGACATCTCCCTCTTACTTTTTATGTATTTGTTACATGAGGATAGCCATGGCCAGTTTTGGTTGCAGAATCTTCATTTTATTTTTCAGTGGTGAGTTTGATTCTGTAGACTGCACAGAAAAGAAAAAGCACAGCTACAGTCACAACAACAAAAGCAACAAAAGCAATATTCCAATTTATGAACCATGCATTGGAACCAAAAGTTTGAAATCTAGTCACTATATTTCCAGTGATTTGGTCATTAGAGGTATCTGGTCATACAGATCTTAGCTGTTTTTTTTATCTTTTTTGTTGATTTATTTATTTTCATTTTATGTTATACGTATTACGCCTGCATGTGTATAAGTGCACCTGTGCTGTGCAGTGCCTGTGGAGGACAGAAAAGCAGAAGAGGGTGTTGAATCTTCTGGAACAGGAGTTATAGACAGTTGTTAGCTGCCATGTGGATGCTGGAATTTGAACCCAGGTCTTCTGTAAGAGCAGCCAGCGCTCTTAACCACTGAACTACCTCTCTTGCTGTTGTATATCTGGCACCTGAGCTCCTGAATGATTTAACATACATTTAAACAATTGAATATAATTTTTAGTTTGTTGAGATTGATTCTTCCCTGTTGTTATCCTGGTTTACACAAAACTTAAAAGAACTACTTACATACTCACAGTCATGACTCCACTGAGCAACAAGGTTTCTGTCTGATGTGTGTAGTTTCAGTTTCTTCTCTGAATTTTTTCCATCTCTCTTTCTCCACTCTTAGTAGATCTACCATTCAAGTCGCTCTTTGGGCGTCACTCTGTTGCATCCAGCTTGGCGTGGATTCAGAGAATCCTTGAAGAAGGACATGGAAGTATGAAGGAAAAGATGGAGCATTAAATTAGAGTCTCAAGAGTTGGGTACTGGGAGACTCTTTGCTAAGGGAAGAGAAGCCCTAAGTTTTTATCCCACTGTGTATTCATTCTGTTGACTTACAGAAATAGAACAAATAAAGGCCATTACTCAGTGCAAACAGTCTTGTGAAAGCTTCCTCAAGACTCTTATATGCTTTGTTAACACAAACAGTTGTCTACTAAGAAGGAAACTAGATAGGTATAATATAACTTATGACCTGTGGTAGGAGTGTTCTTTTCTTACTAAGCCTGGGGTCTAGGACATGGCATCCAATTATGTGCTTCAACAACACATCTGTACAGATTTATACCACGTAGGCATTCTTGACTGCAGATGCCATTGTGCATAGTCAAGCGTGCTTTCAGCAGTGCTCATGTAAAGCAGCTGTCCCCAACATCCCTTATTTTCCAAGAAGCCCCAGTTTTACTCCCCATCACCATTGCTTTGAGATAATCACTGTGATGGTTTTTCCTACCTTCATTCTTTGCTTTCTAAATCTAGTTTGCATTGGGCTCCAATTCCATGGGACCGGTGATGAGGTCGAATAAATCTACATTGCCTCACAGAGTCCTTTCTCATTGCCTGTCATCAATACTCTGCAATCTTTCCTCAGCTCTACTTTCTGACCTCACCACCTGTTAGTTCCTTAGTGTAAATAATACATTAAGTTATCATATTCTTCATAATCAAAATCAGTCACATCTTTCCCCTTATATTGAGATCATGTAGAATATGGAAGATTCTCCCACATTTTATACCTGTCATCATCATCTTTAAAGATCTAGCTCAGACATTTCCAATGTTTCTATCAGCTTCCCTGATCATGATAGCAATACATGAAAATCCTCCTTATTTCTTACATCTTGTTAGTGCCATTCAGATGACTCAGTGATCTTTTTTGTGAATATTTTGGGAGTGTGGAAACTTTTGGGAGGTGTCGAACCAGTGGAAACATATGTGGAGATTCAAACCTTCCTGCAATTAAGATTCAAGTCTTTCTCTCCAACTATAAGTGTGAGGCACAGAAAATTATTTGGCTTGTTTCCTAGTTTGTAAAAGTGAGATACAAATTCATCATTTGCAGGACAATTTTAATCATTAAACAAAATATTGTTGAAGAATCAGAAGCATAATAGAAACTCCACAGATGATATTTATAGAATACTTGCATACGTGCCTTTTCTTCTGTGGTTCTGACAGCTCTTTAAGACTATACTGACTTTTCATCTTACCCTCATAAGAATGGCTCAGATCCAAACAAACAAAGTAACAAACAACAACAACAACAAAACAACAAGAAACTGAAATGCTGGTAAGGATGTAGGAAAGGGGGAACACTTATTCACTGGCGGTGGGAGTGAAAACTGGTACAGCAATTATGGAGGCCAGGGTGGAAGTTCTTCAAAAAGCTAGAAATAGGTACATGGCATGATGCAGCCGTTTCACTCTTGAGCATATACCAATCTCTATAGAAACACCTACCACAGGGATACCTGTTCATTCATGTTCATTGCTGTTGTATTCAAAATAGCCATGTAATGGAAACAACATAGATGTCCAACAAATGATGAATGGATAATGAAGACATGGTACATTTACACAATGAAATATTCAGATCTTAAAAATTAAGCTGTGAAATTTGCAGGCAAGGGAATCTAATTGGAAATAATCATCCTGAGTGAGGGAACCCAGACCCAGAAAGACAAATGTTGCATATCCTTTATCATATGTGGATGTTATCTTTTAAACTTTAGGTACGTATGTTTTAATATGAAAATCCATAGATGTGAGGAAAGTAGTTAAGAGAATATGGGGAACTTCATGGTGGGAAGAGAGACTGATGTGAGAAAAGAGGAGAGAGGGTTAATGGGATAGGAAGTGTTAAATGGGGTGGGGAATGGGAGGGCATGATAGAAGAAGGAGTATGAAGTGAGCATATGGAAGCTTACTACTGTGATGCTTTTTAAAATACATGCATATAAACAGAAAAAGATTTTAAATGGGCTTACACTATAATGGGAACAATGCCCTTACCAGACACCTCAGGGTAGCAAATAAAAGGCCCAGTGCCAGGAATGAACTCTTTGTTTTGGAATTGTTGACCAGGGGATCTATAGACCCTCAAACAATAGTGACTATTGCCATTGTTCTTGTTCTTAGTTACCCTCCAGAGTTTGATGAGAAGACCCTATGGCTGAAGACACGACATATGTGAGTCATAGAACAAACATGGAGAAACCAAGCTCATACTGACCTTGAAAATTCATCTCTACTGTATAGTATTCACGGTGCTGGAAAGTGCTATGCATGTTACTGGAAGAAAAAGTAATCATCAGCTTCACCCAGCTGTGAACTAGAAGCTACAACTACAGGCCTGGCAAGATATGCCCCCTGGAACAATAGTAGTGCAAACATTTTAGAAGTAATCAATCACTTTCTGATTGGATTTAAGGCCTGATTCACAAGATAAAATACATACCTGACACTGTTTATCAGGACTAAGAACCTGTGGCTAGATAGGCCACAGGCCAAAGGGGAGAACCTACTTAGTATATTATCCTGCTAAGTGGGCATAGTATTAAACCAACTCTTAATAACTTATTGTTATAGCCATAGATTAGTGTGTCTCTCAAAACTCACCAGAGAAGCTTCTTGCCTCAGATGGTGATAAATACAGAGACCAACAACTAGTCAATGTGCAGAGAATAAGAGATTGTGCAGTGCTCAGGTTTAAATGGGACACCTGTATCACACCCTTACCTCCAAAGGCTCAGGAATCATTGCTGAAGAGGGTGTGGAAATATTGTAATAATCAGGGATTGTGGATAAATATAAGGAAACCATGTTTTCTAGGCAAAACAGAGCAGCTGCACATATAAATCCACAATGCTTGTGACAGCATGCATAATATCCAAACAAACTCAAGACAAACAAAAACCCAGCATAGAAGAAGGAGGTGAGAAAGAAGTCCCAGCCCTAACTGAGGATGTATTGGTAGTTGATAGCTACTGGGTGGTGGAGAGTCAGTTTTGTTTAAGGGTATGACATGAGGTAAATTGACCAGGCTCCAGGGAATGAACCCATAGCCATGCATATTTAGGGGACACAAATTAGTTTTGAAAGGTCTGAAAAAATAATAGAAGACATAAAGTAAGTAGGTGTGGGGGTGTATCTAAGAGGAGATGGGGGAGTAGGTCTGAATATTATCAAAATACATTGTATGAAATTTTCTAAGACTCAATAAAAATTTTTTTTAAAAAAGAATATCAATGAGAGTTCAGATTGGTGGCACATGCCTATGATCCCAGCACTTGAGAGGCTGAGGCAAGAGGATTTCCAGGAGTTTGAGGCCAGGCAGGTCTACACAGTGATAACCTTTCTCAAACAGAGAAAAATGAAAAGGATATCTGCTGTATCTAATTTTCTATTGCTATGATAAAACATCATGAGAAAGCAATTTATAGAAGGAAGGGTTTATTTGGGCTTATGGTTCCAGAGAGATAAAAGTCCATCATGGTGGGGCTGCATTGTGGCAGAGATGGCCAGAGCAGAAAGTTGAATGGATCACATCTTCAAGCACACACAAGAAATAAAGACTGAAACTAGAAGTGGGGCAAGGCTATGAACTCCCAAAGCTTGCCACCAGTGACAGGCTTCCTCCAACAAAGCCACATTTCCTAAATGTCCCATGACATTCCTCTTACAAAAGACACCAATGCACCAAATATTCAAATACTGGATCCTATCGGGGACACTTCTCATTGAAACCACCATACCTGCCAAGTATTGTGGCACATGCTTGTATTCCCAGCACTCAGAAAGCTCAGCCAGGAAGATCAAGATGTTAAGGCCAGCTTGGGATATACAGTGGGACTTTGTCTCAAAAAACAAAAACAAAAACATGGGAACAAGAAGTTGGTATCCTTAATGGCCTTTCCTACCAATCTCAGGAAATCCTAAAACTGCACCTAATAGCTATCAGGCTCAGTATAAGAGAACTAACTCAGCTTTGAGTTAAAGGGTATTTCATTCTGGAGTGCTATATTACTTTTCAGTTTCTGTGATAAAACAGCAGGACCAACACAACTTCTAGAAGGAAGAACTTATTTGAACTTATGGTTCAAAGGGTTAGAGTTCATATGGTGGATGTGGCTGGAACAGAAAAAGGAGTGATTCCATCTTCAAGCAGGTACAGGAAGCAAAGAGTGACTGAAAATCTGGCAAGGCTTGAGAACTCTCAAAGACTGCCCCCAGTAATGTGCTTCCTCCCCCAAAGCCACAGCTATTAAAACTTCCCAAAACTGTACCATCACCTCTCATCTACACCCAGTCCCCCTTCTAGCCTTGATCCCTTACCCACTTTTACTCTTTCTACCCCAGATCTCTGGACTACTCTCTTAGTCCAGACTCACCCACTGAGTCCTGACTCCCTGCACTCAAACCAGCTTAGTTTTTCAGTTAAGTTTGTTAGACCCTTGTTCTAGTTTGCTTTCAATTCCTATGGTGAAACACTCTGACTAATACCAACTTGTGGAGGAAAAGGTTTATTTGGTTTACATTTCCTGGGTCACAGTTCATCACTGAGGGAGCCCAAGGTGGGAACTCAGGGCAAGAATCTGGAGGGGAGGCAGGAACTGAAGCACAGGCCTTGGAGGAATGCTGCTACTGGCTTGTTCCCCTGGCTGGTGCTCAGCCTTATTTCTTATTCAACACAGGACAACCTGCCCAGAGGCGGCACCACACAGTGGGCTGGGCCCTCTCACATCACTCAACAATCAAGAAAATGCTCCCCACACATGGCCACAGGCCTGAGGCTCCCTCTACCCAGTGTGTCAAGTTGACAACTAAAACTATCAATCACAACTCTCCATAGGCTATCCCTATCCCCCAACTTGACCTTGGATTCCTGAGACCAGCCTTCTACTCTGATAAGTCAGATTCTACCCACTTTGCTTTGATTACCCCACAGTCTAAACAGCTTGATTCTACCACAGATTGAACAGCTCCATTCTCTCCCCTACACCCAGCACCCCTTTCTTGCCTTGGGCCCAGGCCCACTCCTCCTCTTTCTGCCCCAGATCACTAGACTACCCTCTTAGCCCAGACCCATCCACTGGGTCCTGATGCCCTGCACCCAGACTAACTCAATTTACCAGCTTCATGTGTTAGACCCTCCACAGGCTGTCACCACTCCCATCTTGCCATTGGGCCCCCTCCTGAGCTCCATGCCACAGGCTTCCCTACTACCCAGACCATCCTACTGCATAGGAGAACCTGAAGCCCACACCAACTAACTTTTCATACCTGAGAAGAAAAGCAACCAAGCTACATCAACAATATAAACAGAACCAACCTTCAACTAAACAAAGTCAGAATTGAATTTCCTATCAGATATGCAGTGAGCAAAAGACATCCAAATGCCCAAAGGACAATGCAAAGACATAAATGGTATGAAAAAACAAAACAATATGGCCCCAACAAAACCAACCAGTCCTACAGAAGTGTACTACAATGAGAATCACCCCAAGAAACTTCCTGATGCAGAATTTAAAAGAGCAATCATAAACATGATCAAAGAACTTAAAGAAAATGCAAACAAATCAAAGAACAAGTGGATAGGCATAAGTCAATTTGAAATGACAGGAGAAAGCCTCATAAGCAGAATGAATGAAATGAAAAAGAATAACAAAAGTAATGGCAAAGTTGAAGAACTGGACTCCTAAAGCAAAGACTATAAAAACATTTTAAAACACAGGGATGGAATACGCAGAAAATGTGGGACACCATGAAAAGACCAAATCTACAAAACATAGGTATACAGAAAGGAGAAGACACCTAGGTCGATGACATTTACCAGATTTTCAACAGTATTGTAGAAGAAACCTTGCTCAAATTAAGGAAAACACACCTATACAGATATAAGAAGCACATAGAATACCAATGAGACAGGACCAGAACAGAAACTTCCATGGCATATCATTGTAAAAACACTAAATGTACAGAACAAAGAGAGTGTACTGAAATCTGCTACAGAAAAACAAGTTAAGTATAGAGCAAACCCCATCAGAATCACAGCTGATTTTTCAATGCAAGCTGTGAAAGCCAGAAGACCCTGGACCAAAGTCTTCCCAGTTCTGAATGACTATAGATGCCAACCCAGAATACTTTATCCTGCAGAACAATCTATCACAGTAGAAGAGGAACAAAAATTTTTCCATGATAAGAGTAGGCTGAAAGAATTCATGTCCACCAAACCAGCCCTACAGAAAATACCCAAAGCAACACAAAGGATTGAAGATGAAAATGACCTACCCAAGAGGTTACAGAAAGGAAGGTATCATTACAGAATCACAAAATAAGACCAATAACACAAAGAAATTAAAATGGCAGTAACCAATGTACATCTTTCACTAACAACACTAAATATCAATGGCCTCATCTCCCCAGTCAAAAGACACAGGCTAGCATAACAGTGTATAAGTATATTACCTGCATAGGTGTAAGTGGACCCGTGTCATGCAATGCCCATGGAGGTCAGAAGAGAGCATCAAATTTCCCTGGATCTGGAGTTACAAACTGTTGTTAGCCATCATGTGGGTGCTGGGAATCAAACCCAGATCCACTGCGAGAGTAGTCAGTGCTCTTAACCACTAAGCCCTCTCTCCAGCCCTGTTTTTGAAAATCTTATTCAGGGACCTTCCACTGAAATTCAGATGAGAGAATCAACAAGTACCAGAATCTTTTCTTACAAAACCCAGAGCTAAATAAAAAGCCTGTTCGACTCAGAATCCTGCTACCTTGCTGCAAGATACTAACCCCGAAGATTTAGCATTCATGCATAGAGTCAACTGACATTACCTGAGTTGCTAGATCAGACTTTTAAGATTCTCCACTTTCACCATCTGATATAACGTATTTTACAGATGGAATAGTTTTATGGTGGTATCACATAAGTTTTCAAGTTATGCAACACTGAGCCCCACATAAGTCACAGAATCTGGGTCTGTTTCAAGTAATTTCATATCAGTCAAAGAAGCTGAACTAATTGTCTCCATTAGGTCTTTCCAGCAGGTAACTGGAATGATACTTCAAATTTACATGAATTCAGTTTATGATTTCCTTGTGATTCATTCCTACACAGCCCTTTAGGGAGAATAGGTTCTCCTCATTGCCTATTACACCCAAATTAAAGCTGCCCTTGAGATTTTAGCCATACTAGAAACCATTTGGCTTCCAGTTCAAGTGGCCATTATATGGTGGTGAAAGGCTCACCAAAGGTCATTTTGACATTACACTGGATGACAAGCAAGCTCATCAACAGGCAAAACAAGCAACTGGGCTGCTATTATAGGCTGTTAGTTCCTAGCCCCACTCTTTTTATATATGTTTGTGTTGAATTTCTGTGCATCTCATACAAAACATCTTCATCATCTTTGTACTCCCTCCCCAACTAACATCCCTCAGGCCCCACCAAAGGATTTCATGTATTCTGTCATATATGTTAATTAAGTCCTATCAAGTCAAGTGACTGTACCCAGAAGTCTCTCTGTGAAAGTTCATTCACTGGGATCTAGTCAGCCTATCTAGTGTCTCTCCCTTAGAGAATATCAACGCCATCCCAGCCTCACTCAGCAGTAATCAGCTGCTAATAATCCTTCAACTAAGGTTTGGGCCTGCTGTCCAATTCCCTAGTTCTATGCTGGGTTTTTGTCTGCTTAAGTTTGCATGTGTCTTGTGCATGCTGGCACCACTATTGTAGGTTCATATAAGCAAGGACCCAGGAGCCTCTTAAGACTGATTCCATAAGGTCATGCACCTTCTCCCCTGACCTTTACAATTTTTCGTCCCCTCTTCTGCAATGGTGACTGAGCCCTGAGTGGGTGGAGTTCAATGTAAGAGTTCTGTTCAAGGATCTACACTCTGCAGACTCTTATTGTCTATGCTTTGGTCATGTGTGGCCTTTGTGTTTATTGCCCTCTGTTGCATGAGGGAGTTTTGCTCATGAGAGTTGAGAGATGTATTAGTATTCACTCTACCTCTTTTTTCCACTACGGTGTGAGCCTTAGGTGTGGATCTTCCATTGTAGATGTGTCACTTAGGGTTGGACATCTCTCAGACACTTATTTGCTGTGTGTGATCAGTTGTGGAACTAATACTCTCTGTTGCAAAAGAAGCTTCTTTGATGACTGGTGATTGGCATACTTGTCTGTAAATATAAGAATTTATTTCCTTTGTCTGGGGATGCGACAGCCTTAGGATTTTCTCTAAGATCTATAACCTATCAAGCTATGTATACTTGGCTATGTTTACAGTACCACACATGAGTTCCCTCCCATTGAATAGGCTTTAAGTCCAATTAGATAGCTGTTGCTTACCCCCAAGATAAAAATGGCACTACTGCCCCAATATAATTTGCTGTGCCATTCACTGTTGTGGTTATTAGGCTTTATAGCTGGGGTTGGATCACTGATTGGTGTTCTCCCTAAGCAGTTTGCACAGTGTCCTCCAAAACTAGGAAAGCTAGCTTCCAGGGAGGTGGCTTCCAGGTCGGTTCTAGCTCCATTGCTCCAGTTCTATGTCTGAGTGTGCCCTGTCTTCAGCAATAATCTTACCTTCAAGTTCTAGGAAGCAATCAAGGGCTATGGCAATAGCCTGTGCAATTTTGGGAGTCCCTTGGACTACCCTTACCAACAACTTGAAGGGAGGTTTCTCCTGTCTGGCCCTGTTTCTTTTTATACAGCCTTTAGCTATAGACATGGATTCATGTAGAGATATTCCATATGTAATTTTTTGGAGACCCTTGAACTAATATATTTCACTCTGGTCTTTCACACCAGCTAAGTATTATTTATCTCTTCTCTCTCCCTATCCTAACACTCTCTCCTTCCTCCCTAAAGTACCCCAAATTTAATTCTTTCACCCTTGATAATACCTGTCTCCTATTAGCCCCTCTCTCTTGAGCTCCTTCTCCTTTACCCTCATGGTTTCTTATATAACCTTCTCTCTTCCCCTTTCAGTTAAATACCCCCATATTGCCCATTTCCCCCTTGGTAACACCTGTCACCTACTGTTCCTCTCTCTCAGGCTCCTTCTTTCCTTTTACATCCATGGTTTATATAAATTTTCCTGGCTCATGCAGTTACTTACATCAGGATATATACACACATAAAAGGATTTGTTGCAAAGATCTAAAAATGAGGGAAAACATATTTTGTTTTCTGAGTCGGTGTTATTTCACTTAGTATCCAAGTTTCTAGTTCCATTCATTAAACTGCAAATTTCAAGATTTTCTTTCTTTAGCACTGAGTAGAAATTAAATGTGTAAATGTACCATATTTCCATTAGCTACTTGTTAGTGGAGGGACACTTAGGTTGCTTCCATTTCTTAGCTACTGTGAAAAGAGGAGCACCAATCATGGCTGTACAAGTGTCTCTGCAATAGGATGAGATCTTTGGGTATATGCCAAGGAATGATATAACTAGACCATATGGTAGATTCATTTTAAATTTGTTTTTCTTTTTTTTAATTGAACTTTAAAATTTTCACATTTTTTAATCAAACTTAGACCCATTCCCCATCCATGCCTCTCCAAACCTCTACTGGACCTCATGTATTCCACCACACATGTTAAGTCCTATCCAGTCAAGCATTTGTACCCAGATGTCCTTCAGTGTAAATTCATCTACTGGAGTCTAGTCAGCCCAACTAGAGATCATATGTAAGGCATACTCTCCCTCCCCCAGTAACACTTAGTCTCTAATAATTCTTAGTCTAATGCCACCCATCACCCATTTCTCTCCTCCCTCTGGGCCCTTGTTAATTGAGTTGGCATAGGTCCTGTGCTTGATGCCACCCTTACCATAAGTTTACATGTACAAGCTTCCAGTGGCCTGAAAGCCTCTGCTTCATTTTTAGTTTTTTTTGAGTTCTCCACAATGCTTCCTATAGTGGTTGCATGAGTTTACAATCCCACTACCAGTGAATGAGCATTCTCCTTTCCCCACATTCTCTGCATCATTTGATATCATTTGTTTTCTTGATCTTACACAGTCTGACTTGGGTAAGATGAGATCATAAAGTGCTTTGATTTGCATTTCCCAAATTACTAAGGATGTTGAACACTTTGTGTGTGTGCGTGTGTGTGTGTGTGTGCGTGTGTGTGTTAGAACATGCTTTTATTTGCCATAGGGTTAGTCATAAGAAATACACATATATTTGATATTTAAAACATTAACAATTCTCCAACTAAGAATGAAAGTATTTGAAAAATGCAGGATCAAGTATTCAATATAAATAGATAAATAGATAAAATATAACAGGAGTAAAGAATGAGAGAATAGAAGGTCACAGTATCAAGAACACCTGCTTTATAAGTCCAAGAAATTCAACTGACACAAGTATAGGAGCCAATAAATTAACTGAAGTATGACCCTAAAATAATATTTTCCTTAAGAGATGCAAATAAAGTAATGCAGTGTGTCAGATAAAACAGTGTCCTTTTACATTAACAACTAACCATAAAATATTCAGGTGTTAAAAGGAAAGAATATTTATTGTATATGTACTGTATATGTGAAAACACATACAAATACAGATTTATACATATATCTCACCTTAAGAATGGATGATTGACCAAAAATAAATTGACAATACATCTGACTATGGGTAGGAGCTATCACTAATGTATATTTATATGTTCTTTAACTTAGTGAATGACATTTACACATTTCTGTCTTAAATTCAAAAAAGTTTTTGGTGGCATTTGAATGGGTGTTGAATTCTAAAGGTCATATGAGAAATAAATTCTATAAAACTAGTTTCAGAAATACTTCAAAAGGCAAAGAAATGCTGAACCAGCTATCAATGCCTAAACAGGAAGCAATAAACTACATAATTTAAAAATTATTTGGGTGACAAAGAGATAGTAAGATGAAATTGCCTAGTTTAATCATAACTAAATAGAAATTTATTGATTGAATAAAGATGATTAAGATTATTTGAGATATTCTGTATGAAATACACAAAAATTCAATAAAAACAAATAAAAAATTCAGTTTGTAAAATTGATGGGTACAGGTTTTAGTGTTTATAATACTATGAAAGAAAGAGATTAGCCGGGTGTGGTGGCGCATGCCTTTAATCCCAGCACTCAGGAGGCAGAGGCAGGCGGACCTCTGTGAGTTCAAGACTAGCCTAGTCTACATAGTGAGTTCCAGGACAGCTGGGGTTACAGGGAGACCCTGAGTCAAAAAGACCAAAACAAAAACAAAAACAAAGAGACATTAGTTTCCTTCATTGGAGCAAATCCCATATTGTAATGTAATATCTAAATGGAAATGTGGTACATATTTGATTCAGACACTGTATTTAGTTTAAGAAAGACAAAGCTTTAGTGTGAATATGATGTCTTTTAGTATGTGTTTTTAAATTTTTATTTATTGATTTTGTGTGTGTGTATGTGTGTATTTTGTACAGAACATCCCAAACAGTCTCATTCATCTTTATAACACATTCCAAATGGCACCCTCCCATAGCCCTTCCCCCCACTGGAGAGCATATATTCTGTCATCCCTGTTACTGTCCACTGTGTTATCAGTGCCCCCAGGCATTACTCAGTGCTAATCCATCCACTGAATCTAGTCAGCCTATCTAGAGTTCCTTGTTTTAGGGAGATCAGCTCTTCCTCATCTAGCAGCAATCAGTTGCCAAAGTTCCTTTAGATAAGATTTGGATCTGCTGTTCATTTTCCCAGTTCTATGCTGGGTTACTGTCTGGGAGGCTCTTGGGCCACCCTGGCCGATAACTCAAAGGAAGGTATCTCCAGTCTGGCATTGTTTCTTGTTATGTAGCCTTTAGCTATACACATGGACTCTTAAAGAATTATACTGATCACTTTAATCTTTGGTTATACTTTCCTTTTGTGTGTTTAAGACCGTACAGTTGGCCCAGATTAACCAATTTATTTTTACTCTCAAGGTCATTTGAGGCTCTGTTCCTTAGGGGTCACATGGGCTTGAGGGGAGCCCTTGGCTCCTTTTTATTACCAGTTCCATGTATGAGAAGATAAGTCAAAGGTCCTACTCGACCATGGCTAACTTCACTTGGAAGCACAGAAGAAATGTTTCCTCTGTGTTGATCTTCCTCTTTATAGACTGGACACTGGTTCAAGTCCATCTGGTGGTGTCTCCACAGCCTCCATGATCAAGAGAACAGGACATAACATTTACAGTTCACAGTTACAGGACATTCTGAGATATGCTCCATAGTCCCCTGGAACTTAGTCAACCTTGGAGGGTAAGGAGCAAAAACTGTCTTTTAATTCCATCTGACCAGATTAGTATACACCTCAAAGTATGGCTGCTAAACATCCAAGAAGGTTAGTTCCACAAGTTTGGTACTTTTAATTACCATGCACTACATAGATAAAGCACAGGCAAAAACCAAACATTCTCTGATAGACCTTGAATAGATATATATTATGTTCCTTGAGCTAGTTGTGTGTATAATTTGTCAGTAGGTTATAGGAGTAATATGGTTCCCTCTGGTTTTCAAAACTAGCTAGGCATTGTTTATCTCTTGCATTGTCTCACACCTCCAACATGGTTTTCCCACTTAAGGTGCACCCATATCCCCCCTTTCTCCCTTAATAATACCCTTTTCCTATGGTCCTACCTCTCTTGACCTCCTTCGTTCCCTTTACTCCTAGGCCTTGTATACCCTTGCCTCGCCCCTCCCTTAAACTAACCCAATTTTTATCCATATTCCACCATGGTTTCCCCATTTTTCCCATTTCTCCCTTACTAATACCCTTCTCCTATGGTCTCTCCTCTCTTGAGCTCCTTCTTTCCCTTTATCCCCAAGGTTTCTTGTTTAACACTCCCTCCCCTCTCCCATTAAAATAACCCTATTTTTCCTGCTAATGCTTTTATCTTTTAAATAATTTAATAACCACATGATTAGAAGAAGCATTTCATTATAGCATCAACATAGTCCATAACAATTTCCAGAGAAAAGATGCATCTCTTTCAAAATTGGCTGTAAATTTTTGGTTCACAGTTGAATTAATACAGTTACACAATATCGAACTCAGTATAAACACTATAAGACACAAAACTGAATGAGGTTTTAACCTTTAAAAAAGATCTCCATTTTATTTTAAAATATACTATTTCATACAGAAAAACTAATCTAATTAACATGGACCAAATTTTTATGCTTCTTCCTCTAATAGAACTCTTTTTTTTTATTTGCTGATTTTTTGGTGTGTATTTTATACAGAACATCCCAAACAACCTTATTCATCTATATACCCACATCCCAAATGGCACCCTCCCATAGTCTCCTCTCCCCCCGACTGGAGCCCATACACTCTGTCATCCCCGTTACTGTCCCCTGTGTTGTCGACACCCCCAGCCATTCTCCAGTGCTTGTCCATCTGCTGAATCTAGTCAGTCTATCTAGAGTTCCTTGTTTTAGGAAGACTGGCTCTTCCTCATCTAGTAGCAATCAGTTGCCAATATTCCTTTAGACAAGATTGGGGTCTGATGTTCATTTTCCCAGTTCTATTCTGGGTTACTGTCTGGGAGTCCCATGGGCCACCCTGGCCAAAAACTCAAAGGAAGGTATCTCCAGTATGGCATTGTTTCTTGTATGTAGCTTTTAGCTATATACATGGACTCTTAAAGAATTATATTTATCCCTTTCCTTTTGAGTGTGTAAGACTATATAGTTGGCCCAAATAAACCAATTTATTTTTATTCTTAAGGTCATTTGAGGATCTGTTCCTCAGAGGTCACATGGGCTTGGGAGGAGCCTCTGGCTCCTTTCTTTTACCAGTTCCATCTATGTGAAGATAAGTCAAAGGTCCTACTTGACCATGGCTGGATTCCTTGGAAGCATGGAGGAAATGTTTCCTCTGCGTTGACCCTCCTCTTTGTAGACCAGGCACCGAATAACTCCATTTTTATCCATATCTCCCTTATTACCACCTGTTTCCTACTGTTCTTCTCTTTTAGGTTCTTTCTTTTCCTTTACCTCCCTGGTTCCTTTTCGTTATCCTGGTTTCTGTAGTTATGTTTGGATACATACTCACTTATAAGGATTTGGTGCTAGGATTCATATATGAGGGAGAACATGCGTCACTTTTTTTTCTGAGTCTGTGTTACTTCATTTAGCTTAAACAGACCTATAACACATAAAGAAATTGAAACAGCACTACAAAACCTCCCGACTAAAAAAACCCCAGAACCAGATGGACTTATAGCAAAATTCTACCAGACATTTAAATATCTAAACCAAATACTTTTTTTTAATGTAAAACATTTAATTTAAAAATGCTGATGCTACAATATATAAAATAGCTATCATAAATACATATAGCGTATACTATAGCTGCCAGTTTTTCTTTCTTTTTTTATAGAAATGGAGAGAGAGCTTCTAAATTCCTTCTGTGAAGCCAGAATTACTCTAATACCAAAGCCAGGTAAAGATATAACCAAAAAAGAAAACTATAGACCCATATCATTAATGAACATAGATGCAAAAATTTTCAACAGAATATTTGCAAACCAAATACAGAAACTCATCAAAAAGATCATTCACCACGATCAAAATGGCTTTATTCCAGAGATGCAGGGATAGTCCAATATACATAAGTCAATAAACATCATAAATCATATAAAAGATCATATAAATGGACTCAAAGACAAGAACCACATGGTCATCTCAATAGATGCAGGGAAGGTCTTTGACAAAATTTAACATGCATTTATGTTTAAACTCCTAGAGGGAACTGGACTGGAGGGAACACACCTCAACATAATTAAAGCCATATACAACAAATCAAGCCAACATCACTTTAAATGGAGAAAAACTGGAAGCATTCCCATTGAAATTAGGAACCAGACAAGGCTGTCCACTATCTCCACTCCTCTTTAATATAGTGCTTGAAACTCTTGCAAGAGCAATAAGACAAGAGAAGAAAATTAAAGGAGTAATAATTGGAAAAGAATAAATCAAATTAACCCTTTTTGCAAATGATATTATATCCAGGAGACACCAAAAATTCCACCAGAAAACTCCTAGAAATGATTAACACTTTCAGTAAAGTGGCAGGTTACAAAATTAATCTAAAAAAGTCTGTAGCCTTTCTATATACCAATAACAAGCAATCAGAGAAAAAGTACATGGAAACACTCCCCTTCACAATAGCTGCAAAAAAATGAAATGAAATAAAATATCTCAGAATAAACCTGACCAAAGACATTAAAGACATCTACAGTGAAAATTTTAAATCTTTAAAGAAAGAAATTGAGGAAGACACCAGAAGATGGAAGGACGTCCCATGCTCATGGATTGGAAGAATTAATATTGTGAAAATGACCATCCTACCAAGAGTCATATATAGATTCAATGCAATGCCAACCAAAATCTCATGACATTTTTCACAAAATTGGAAAAAACCATCCTAAGACTCATATGGAAGCACAAAAGATCTCGGATAGCCAAAGCAACCCTGGGCACTAAGAGCAATGCTGGGGGGATTACTATATGAGATTTTAAAGTGCATTACAGAGCTATAGTCATAAAAACAACATGGTACTGGTACAAAAAATTGACCAATGGAACAAAATTGAAGACTCAAATACGAGTATATGCAATTTCAGCCATCTGATATAGGACAAGGGGCCAAGAACATTCACTGGAGGAAAGACAGCATGTTCAGCAAATGGTGCTGGCAAAACTTAATCTCCACCTATAGAAGAATGAAACTAAACCCTTGTCTTTCACCCTGCACAAAAGTCAACTCCAAATGGATCAAACACCTCAATGTGAAGCCTGAAACTCTGAAACTATTAGATGAGAACATTGGCAATAACCTGCAAGACATAGGTGTAGGAAAAGATTTTCTAAACCGGACATCAATTGCTCAGGAAACAAGGTCAAGAATCAACAAATGGGACCTCGTTAAACTAAAAAGCTTCTGTGCATCAAAAAAGCAACCGAGGAACTGAAGAGAAAACCCACAGAGTGGGAGAAAATATTCACCAGCAGCACATCTGACAGAGATTTAACATCCAGAATATATAGCGAACTCAAAAAACAATCAAGAAAGGAAGTAACCCAATTAAAAGATGGGCTAAGGGTCTGAACAGAGAGTTCTCAAAAGAAGAAATAAAGATGGTTAAGAAGCACCTTAAAAGATGTTCAACATCAT
>NW_008353126.1:284516-285157 GCF_000622305.1 Nannospalax galili
AAATCCTTTTACATTCCAGCGCCTTTTAATAAGATGATGATATACAGCAGTCCCTTCTGCATGAAATAACTACCATCATCAAGACTTCGGCTGAGCCTGATCGTTAAACATAGTCACAATTGGGTTTGTTGATAGTTGTGCTCATTCATTAAAGGAGTGCCAAGCCGGGTCACTAGACCCTCACCTGAGTATCCAGCCACTCTTCCCAGGAAAGTAGTACAGCCTTGGAAGACAAAAGAAAAATGAGGAAGAACCCAATAGAGGGATGTTTATGGCAGCCCTTGTCAAGAAACTCTAATGGACTCTCATATGAACATTTGAAAATTGCCCTGTCCTGTCTTTTATCTAGTTCCCTGTCTAGAACTTGTAATCCTACTTACTCTTGACTTTACTTCTCCTTCACATCTCTCATTCATGATTCAAGGGCTTTCTTCTCCCCTTAGAGGCAAAAGTTATGCAATTCGGGACTTTAGATAGACCCACTGAAGGGGTACTCCAGTTGCCTCATCTTGCATCCCTGTTCAGCATGGAAGAAGCCAGAGCGGTCTGCATCCCTATTCCCTATTGGAAATTTGGGTAACCCCTTCAGAGGATGGCATGATAAGAATAGGAGGTAGGAATTGGCTAGGTAGTTAGGGTAA
>NW_008353126.1:285657-293023 GCF_000622305.1 Nannospalax galili
CATAATGAACTATATGTTAACTACATAAAGGATTTTTCCTCTTTTAATTCCTAAACTCCATAGAAATTTGTTCACACATGTAAGTAATTTGAAAATATAGAGAGAAGTGGACAAATTTGAATAAATATTTAGCTTATTTTATCAGATTTTGTTTGTTATTATTGTTTTGTTTTGTTCTTTGTTTTTGGAGGCAGGGTTTCCCTGTACCTCAGCTGGCTTGGAACTCACCTTGTAGACCAGGCTGGCTTCGATCTCACAGAGATTCACCTGCGTCTGCCTCCTGAGTGCTAAGATTAAAGTTGTCCACCACCACACCCAGTCTTAGCTTATCTTAAAAATGATGAGTTTGCACCAAAGGACATTTGGGTACAAATGCTTGACTGGCTGGAACTTAACGTGTATGGCAGAATATGTGAGGTCCGGTGAGGGGATGGGGAGCATGGCTCAGGGAGGGGGTCTAAATTTGATTAAAACTGTTGTATGAAATGTACAAAAGCTCAATAAAAAATTTAAAAAGCAAAATCATGAAATTCACAGATAAATGGATGAAACTGGAAACAATCATCCTGCATGAAGTAACCTAAACCCAGAAAGACAAATGTCACATGTTCTCTCTCCTAGCTGGATGCTAGCTTTGAAATCCTAGATATGCATGTTTCAGTTGGAAAATCCAGAGAGATCACGAAACTAATAGCCATGGAGAAAAGAGGTTTCATGGGAGGGAAAACAATGCAGTGATATAAAGGGGAAATGGTTAAACAGAGTGGGAAGGGTTAAATGGTATGAGGAATGGGAGGGCAGAGAAAAAGAGGGAGTTGGGGGAGGGATAAATAACACTAAAGGCCTTTAGAAAAAGCCATATGAAAATCTATCTCTATAAAAGCTAGTTAATGCATACACATGTGAATTATAAAAAGAGATTAAAAGAAGTTACCCTACAACAGGGGATGGTGCCCCTACTAGACCCTGGTATGAAAGCAAAAGCCCAATTCCAAGAATGGACTGCTTCTTTTGAAATTGTTAACTAGGGGTTCCATAGACCCTTAAAAACTACTTGCCATTGCCCCACTCTTGGTTTCCCAATAGAATCTGATGTTGAGACTTCATTGCTGAAGACACCACATGCACGAGCTGTAGAATAAACAAGGAGAAACAAGCTGGTACTGACCGCAAAGCTTCACTTCTACTGGCTAACTTTCATAGTGCTGGAAGGTGCTGCGCATATTACTGGAAGAGAAAAATGAATCATCAGTCTTTTCTAGTAGTAAATCCTGCAAGTTACAACAACTGACCTGGCAAGATATGCCCATTGGTGCGTGAATATTATGAGATTAACCAACTATTTTTTAATTAGATTTAAGGTCTGTTTCATAAGATGGAGCCCGTACCTGACACTGATAGCAAGCCTAAGAACCTGTGTCTAGACAGGTTACAGGCCATAAGGGAGATACTGTTATTCTGCTAAATAGATACAAGTATTATACTCACTCCTAATGACTTTTTGTTATATCTATAAATAAATGCATCTCTCAGTTCTCACCAGAAAGACTTCCTTATGCAACAGATGGTGATTAACACAGAGACCCAGAGCTACCATTGTGCAGAGAATAAGAGGCTGCAGACTAACTGTCCCTGAATTCCTATTCGAACACCTGTATCAAACTTCTGTCTCCCAAGGCTTACAGATCATTGGAGAAAGGGGAACAAAAAAATTTGTAAGAACCAAAGGTGATGGATGACCACAAGAAAACAGAGTTTTCCAGGCAGCTGGTCAGTTACTCATATGAACTCATAACAGTGACAGCATGCATAAGCCCCATGTAAGCTCAAGCCAGACAAAATCCTAGCATAGATGTGGGTAATTGGGCAAGAAACTCCAACCTTACCTGAGGAACTGCTGGCAACTGATTGCTTCTGGGAAGGGGAGAGCGAGTCTTCTTTAAAGGGAAGACCATTTGTAGGTTATCCAGGCTCTAGTGGATGGACCCATACCAAAGGGCATTAGAAGACACAAATTTGATTCCATAGGCCTTAATATTATATATATATATATGTGTGTGTGTGCATGTATATATATGTGTATGTACACACACATATTGCAGTACATGAAATTGGGCTGAGGGTAGTTAGAGGTGTACAGATAGGTGAGGGCATCTAAATTGCATCAAAATATATTGTACTAAATTCACAAAAATTCAATAAAAATATGTTTAATTATAGATCCAAGACCCTACCTCCAGTTTGAATCACAACCTGAATTTACACCTCCAGCTTCTTGATGACAAGTTGGTGTTCCTTGTTAGTTTGAACTGAGGTCTCTCCATCTTATGGTAGGAATTTCCTGCTGAAAAAGCATTCCACGAGTCGCTGTGAGCTGCACACTTTGTGGGCAATTACGTTGGTGTTTTAATCAGATAACCAGGCCCACTGACAGTAAATGAAAGAAAGACATTAGTGGGTCATCTCCCTTCTTCTGACATTATACCTTATTAGTTTGGTGGATGAAGAGTTCTATCTTTTTCCCCATTTTAGTTCTGGAAAATGACAAAGGAAGAGGAAACCATTGGTGTTTAAGTTTCATTGTCAAAGAGATGACCATTGTTTGCTGGCTTTCTTCTTAAATAAGTCTCCTTCCAAATCCAAGCTGTGATTTCTCACCTAAGAAAGATCTGCTCCATTTTGCCTGTTTGTGCTCAAAACCTAACTCAGATAGCTCTTACTGAAGCCGTGCTCTTTCTCTTTACAAGAGACACTAGTATGAGACAGAAAGAGAGCATTCAACTTCCCAGTCCAGCAAACACTTCTGGAAATTTTAAGTTCGGTGATAAACCACCAGGGACACGATACCTTTGTTCAACCTCAAGGAGTTGATAGTTTATTCAGAGTGGCAAATATTTAAATACAGTTTAGTTTAATGCTAAACTGAAATATATACTAAATGGATTCTGCCTTTAAAAGGTAAAAGGAAAATCAATTAAAAGCATTAATTGAACTAGGTGTACTAGAGCTTTGAAGGCCAGGGCTTGAGATGAAAATTATGGATCTGAAGTACATATGAGTTTAAGGCCAGCCTGGGCTATATAATAGACCCTGTCTCAAAAGAGGAAAACAAACGAGATCAATGGAGTATTTATTCTGTCATCTAGTGCTTAAAATAGCAAACTAAATTCTATTTGATTCCAGCTTTCCAGTAACCTGTTTTTAGTGGGGATGTAAATGCATAAAAATTGTTTATTGCCCCCACAAATTGGAAACAGGCTTGTCCATCTTTTTAATACTGAACTAGGTGTGAACTTTTACTGAAGGACTCTAAAGGTAGGAAAATCTATACTCAATAACCAAGGTTAGATCAGAAATATGCTTTAGAGATCCATCTAAGGAGAAAATCAGAACTATATTCTTTCACAGCAAGGAAATAAGAACAATGAAGTTTTATTAGTCAGTGAGGAAACTGAGGTACCATCTAGGATCCACAGGCAATCCTGAGTCCAGAGCCCCCACAGTCTTCTAAAGCTCATCTAGTCTTCAGCTTGGAACATACCCCCTACCCCTCACCCCTACACCCCCCACCTCCCACCCCCGCTGGAGAGTAAGGGAACAGTGCCTTCTGGTGGTAGCTGGCAGGAGGTTCATCACCTGATTAGTGTCCTGAGAAGATAATTTTCCAACTTTTCTGACTTTTTAGCATGGGGTTGTCTCAGAAAAATAGAATGAGTAGGAAGAGAAGAACGCCATGACCTTGAGACTGTGAAAATGGATTTGCACCAAAAATGAGTAACAGGGTAGATAACACCAACCAGGTTCAAAGGTGTGGGGAGCGTGGGGGGTGGCTTCTGTCCTTAATATGGCAAAGTGGGTTTTTCTAGTTTGTCCTAATATGCATGCATTCCTGAGGCCCCTGTCTTCTTTCTGGAGTATCTCCTGCCTTGCTTTCTGGAGCTTTGTTCAGGTTTAAACAGAGTAGGAGGTTTTGTTAAAGTGTGCTAAGGTGAAGGAATACTTGGTCTTTTTAACACATCTCTGCATTTAGAGAGCCCAAATAAATCCAAGCACACTGAAGAGCCAGGGAGGAGGAAATGAACTACAGGAGTGCCCGCTCCCCACACATGCACACATACACACACACACACGCACACGCACACACACACACACACACACACACACACACACACCCCTACTCTTGCCCCAATATTCATCTTGTCTGGTAACCCCTTAAGGCATGAGAAGTTACTGTCAAGTTTGTACATTCTTTTGCACTCAGTGTACACATGGCTGGATTGTTACAAAGTTGTTTAATGATGGATTTTAATCTTCTCCCTTCTACTAAGCAGAAAGTGAAGTCAAGACCATTTCCTGCTCCTCACCCCCACCTCCATATCTTTAGGATTTGCGCTTCAAACAAAAATAGGGCATCAGAGTCCAGCACGGTGGAACACATCTGTAATCCTAGTGCCTAGGGGGAAAAGGCAAGAGATTGAAGAGTTCCGGGCTTTCAAAACTAAGAAATAAAAATACATTTTAAAGGGGGTCTGGAGAGATGATTCAGTGGTTAAGAGCACTGACTGCTCTTGCAGAGACCTAGGTTTAGTTGTCAGCACCCACATCAGAGCTAACAACCATCTATAACTCCAGTTTGAGGGCCACCGCAGGGATTGCATGCATGAGTGCACTTAGGCACAGGCAGGCAAAACACTCATGTAAATAATTAATAAATAAATAAAATGTTTTTAATTTAGAAAAGAGTTCTAGGCTAGCCTGAGCTATCTAATAATTCCCTACCTAAAAAATAAAGAAAAGAAGTCCTCAGTAAATCATCATTAAATGAACAAGGGCAAGAATGAAAGAACGCCCCTTAATGCACTTTCTGCTGACCCCTGTACACAACAGGGCTGCTATCAGAGGTACACTGAATGAATGGGTGACTTGCTGGAGACCCAGAAATAGTGGTTGCTAGGTTGGTTGTGAGTTGAAAGATGTAGCATAAACATCTGTCTGGGTTGGCCCACCTGTGGGAACTTTGTTTAAAGGCAGGATGTGGGCTCAGAGCTTCTTCTCTTCCTATTTCTGAAAGTGGGGGCAGGGGTTGGGCACCGAATGTGCCTCTGATCTCTTCCTGAGGCCTGAGCAGGGGCTGCTAGATGTGCAAAATTGAAGGAAGGAGGAAAAAGAGGATGTAAGCACCAGTCAGTCATGAGACGAAACTGCCCACAGGGCTAGCTATGTAGGGCTGGCCAGACACTGAGGGGATCTGAGATAAACGTGCTTCATTCACCATGGACCTGCCGCAACTTCCTTGCAAGACAATCTAGGGAGGTCTTGATGAGTTGGGTATAATAAGAGTGTTTTATCCAGGGGCTGCTTGAGGGGATGAACTGTAAGGATGCATGTAAAGCACCGAGCATATTATGTGGCTCAGACTATGCACTCAATAAATACATATTATTTCACAATAATTTCTGAGTGTTCTTTTCTGTTTTCTATCACACTGAAAAAGCGGGAAAGCAAGGTGTAGTGGGTCACACCTATAATTCCAGTATTCTGAAGGAGGAGGCAGGAAGATCAGAAGTTTAAGGTCTGTCACCCTTGGCTATATAACAAGTTCAAGGCCAGCCTGGGCCCCTATGAGATCCTGTCTCAAATCAAGAAAATAAGAAAAGTAAGGAGAGAGGAAAGGAGAAAGAAGAGAGAGAGAGAGAGAGAGAGAGAGAGAGAGAGAGAGAGAATGCTGTGAGGAACTGAAGCCTGTAACATCAAGGAGACTAGGTATCCCTTCCAGAGAGTCATCATCTACTGCCTAACCTTTCCCTTTCCCTGGCTACAGAAATACCAGGCTGGACTGGAGCTGCCACAGCCTAGGGGCTATTCCCTGTGTCACATACTGTGTTCTCCAGAAGCAGATATGGAGTCACAATGTGAATACCAGCTGTTTATCAGGAACCGTCAATAGTGAGGGAAGTAAAGGAACAGGATTGGGCTGCACCAGAGGCCAAGTATCAGCGCAACCTTAAGAAGCTTCAACTGACTTGATGGGCGTGTTATCAGTTTTTGCCTCCAAACTTAGTCTTCTTTCCCTGATTACCGCTGTCCAAAAAGTTCCATAACTTCCCCAAATAGCATCACCAACTGGGGACCAAATGTTCAAACACATGAATCTATGGGGGACATCTCACATTGAAACCATAACATGAACACTCACAGATGATGTCTCCGTCCTGTTTGCTCCTGGTCTCATAACTACTACTGTATGTAATGTCAGTATTCCAGGGTAGTGGAAATAGCAGCTGGGCAAAGGGGCCTAGCCAATTAAATTTGTTCCCCAGAAAACAAAGGGGTTGCTTGACATCAGCCAGAAAAGACCCATCATATTATGTGCCAAACTTGGAAGACATTAACATGTTTTGTTAAAAAATTACAGTGTCCCATTGTTTCAGACTAATAAACTATACTATGTCTCAATAGAACACTCTAAAAATCAAAATGGAATCACTCATACTAATATTCCAAAGGAAACTGGGTTGTTAGCTGACCTAAGAAATCAGGGAACAAAGATACAATAGTAAAAATTCTCAAACAAGCTAGTTTCCATTTGTACAAAAGGCAACTGACATCACTAAAGGTAACCAATCAGCTATTTTGGTACTGTTCTGTCTTGCTGGCCCTGCTATAAGGGAGGTAACTTTGAAATGACCAATCTGCTTTTTGTTCTTTGTTTTAGTCCTTCTCTGACTGTGAAACCAACCTCTTCTGTTCAGCCCATTCTGTTGAATGGAATGAAGTGTTACTGGATTCCAGAAATGAAAATAAAGCCAAGTGGGACCTAGGCACATGAAATAACAACCATACTCTAAAGGAAATAAGAAAATTATTCTGAACAAAATATGAGCAATCATGGCCCAGAAATAGGGTCCCATGTTACCCTGAAAATCAACATTCCATTGTGGAAGTGGTCACATAAATTTTTACAGTCACAGAACAAAAAAGAAAGTCATGAATCGATGTATTTACAGAACCTATCAGAGGAGTCATCAGGTAGATGAGCTATAGTAATGTGGGGAAATGTCTTCTATCAGATTCAGATAGTACAGCATTCTTAGCTTTAGGGCTGGCAGAGGCTAGAAGTATGTCAGAGTTAGCTGTGCATTCCAAGAGTTTTTATCTAGTAGGCATGAGGTGTTAGGTCAGATATAGAGGTCGGTAGTAAATTGTGGCTAAAAGGCACTAAAAGTTTGGAGGTGTAGCTCAGTCGTACAACACTTGCCTAGCATGTATAAAACCTCCTGTTCCGTTCTCAGTACCACATAGAGAAAGGAGAGAGAGAAAAAAAAAAGAGGGGCAAAGAAAGGGAAGGGAAGGAAAGGAAGGGGAG
>NW_008353126.1:293057-302133 GCF_000622305.1 Nannospalax galili
AGGGAAGGGAAGGGAAGGGAAGGGAAGGGAAGGGAAGGGAAGGGACAAGAAAAGGCACTAAGAGTTCTAGATAACTGATGCTTGATCTGGAACAGTCCATCTCTCTACAATCATAATGTTTGATTCAGTCAAGGTGGAGCAGTCTGAACTTCAGTTGTGGTTTCTTCAGAAAACCTCAGTCACAGATCTTTAAATTGTTTTAATGTTGTCCTTTGACAATCTGGTACAAGCCAGGTGTGATAGTGCATGCTTGTAATCCTAGCACTTGGGAAGCTCAGAGAAGAGGATCATGAGTTCTAGGTCAATCTAAGCTGCATAGTGATGGTCTGTTTTTAAAAGGAGAGGTGGGCAGGGTGGGTTTCCATTGATTTCTGGCAAACAGGAAGAAAGGGCATGTGACAAAGACATTAGGTTTGTAATAAAAAATTCTTATAACTGATTGCCTTCTTCAGTTTGTTATAAAGTATAAAGTATTTGGCAGGTATATTGAAAGACTTTTGGCACAGTGGCATCTTTGTAATCTTCTTGGCAAGAGGAAGATATTCTGAAACAGGTTAATCCAACCTGCCGCTCAAGGGTGGCACCCATCCCTGGATAGCTGTAAATGTGACCTGATACATTTGTAGAAGGCAATATCACATAGCAGTGTCAAAAAGCTGGATACCCCTAGAGAGAGACACTTGTGCCCCTCCCTTTGACTATCACACTGTTGAAACAATGGACCCCAAGGAATCAGAATTTCTCCAGGAATCTCCTGCTAGGTGAAGGAAAAAGCTGAAGCCCTAGTGCTAGCTAGAAAAATAATTTGTCTTCCAGGAAAAGATGTTATAAAGTTCTGGCATTTTACCAGACCATCTTGCAGGAGGTGCTAGAACTGAGAAATAATGCTGTGTCAATCAGTGATGGGTGGGACATGCTTGGATCAAGACCGCCTAGCTATGCATACCTCAGGTCTTCCATTTAAACCTAAACCTCATGTCAGTACCCTGAAGGTGGAAACACCATTCCAAATTATAAAACTATGGCCTGTGAACAGAGAAGTATACTGGGCAATGGCAGAGCCCATGTGGAAGATGGTAGGCCGTGTGGAAGTTTGATTATCTGGAAAAAAATGGTAGCACCGAGTGAAAAATTAATATGATGATAAAAAAATATGTGTAGATGTATATGGTTGGTAAAATCATTTGGATGGTCTTTTAACTCTGAAAGATTAGGTACCAGGAGCAGGTCTTGAGAGGAGAAATAAACAAACATTGAATTTTAAATTTTGCCCAGCAGTGCAAGAGGAGAGAGAAAGGAATCCTGGGAACTGGAAAAATAGGGGAAATTAAAATGAGAGAGAAAGTTATATAACGCTCACAGTCAGCAGGCATTATATTATACTCGTCCCATTTTACAGGGAAAGCGTTTCCTGAGAAGCTCTCAAATGGTACACCAGGATTTAGACTCAGGAATTCTTGATCTAAAGCCTGATGCTCTTTCTGCCTGCAGTTCCACACTCCCCACCACTCCCAGTCAGCATTCAGTTCAAAGTTAACCCTGGGAGCAGTTGGTTGGTCATTCACAGGCACTCCCACCTCCCCATCTCTGCCTATGGAAAGACTGAAGTGGGAGCTCATCTCTGTCACAAACTATTTCATCAGATGCACTGACAGGAAGTCTCACATAGACCTTGAAGAGCAGACAGTTTCCTCTGGTTAGTGCTGTGGTGAAGGTTCTACCTCCTCAACAAGCTGCTAAACAACCTTCTCCCCACCTCATGCCCAACCTCCTGCTATAAAGGGGAATGGTAACTTGGGCTCTGTACAAGAAGTAGCAATTTGCATTAGACTTCCTCCGAGTGCAAAACAGCCTCCCATACACCCCTTTTATTATCATTGCATGCCCTCATTCACCCTGGGAACTTGGTGCTCGTGTTTTCTCACGTTGCCTGAAGCTTGATTGCTGCTCAGACCTCACATCCCTCTGCAGTCCACCAGATTCTGACTGCTATTATAGTCTGTTTCCTTTCTGTGGCAAGGACACAGGTGAGCTCTGCTGTGCAAATTATTGGAATATTTGGCAATAATATTAGCTCAAACACTCTAATTACTTAAGATATGTTCCTATCTAAAATTTCCCTTGATCTTTTTGCAAGATCTCTGGAAGTTATGCTGAATGTGAAAACTCCTTGGAGGGCTGAGTTAAGGTGCCTGTGGTTCAGTCCCCAGTACCCAACAGCATGACACTCAGGAACTAACAGCTACATGAAGATTTCTTAGAGCTAGATGTACAAGTGAAAAGAGGAGATGGGGAAGGCTGACTGAGAAAAGTTTGGGACTAGAGAAATGACTCGGTGGGTAAAGTTGCTTGCCACCAAGCCTGATGATCTGAGTTCAATCCCTAGGACCCACATGGTTGAAGGAGAGGACAACTCCTGTGAATTGTCCTCTGTTTTCTACCCCCATACACTGTCGTACATGTGCACCCACACATAAACCAATGAATAAAAAATTTTTAGGTTCAGTGGGAGAGGCTTTAAGAGGGAATTAGGTGTATCAGGTGTAGATTAGGGAGAACCTACTAAAACACATTTTATTTGAAACTGCTATAGTCTTATGTAATACTTTGTATGCTAACTTTTAAAAATTAAATTAGGGCTGGAGAGATGGCTCAGTTGCTCTTGCAGAGGACCTGGGTTCAGTTCCTAGCACCCACATGACAGCTAACAACCATCCATAACTCCAGTTCCAGAGGATCTGATGCCCTCTTTTGCCCTCCATGGGCATTGCACAGCATGCATACACTTACATACATGCAGGCAAAACACTCATACACATAATAAATAAATAACAAATAAAAATAAATAAAATTTAAAAAAAGACTGAAAAATGTTCATTAAAAAATAAACATCTGATAAGAGCATGCTTTCAGGCTGAGGCTGTCCTTTACACCCTAGTCAACATGCACAGTCACCAAGAGTGCAGGCTCCTGGTGGGACCTCAGTTTGAGTGGCCCTGTTCACCAGAGTTCAATTTTTTAAATTTATGTACTTATGCAATTTGTTTCTTGCGTGTAGGTGTGTTGCAAGAGTGCAGGTACACATGTGTCATGGCATGTGTGAGGGACAGAGAACAACTTTTGGGAGTCAGTTTTCACCTTCCATCTAGTTGATGCAGGGTCTGTCTTATTTTGGCTGCACTGTGAACTCCAAGCTCACTGGCCCTTGAACTTCCAAGCGATTCTTGTGTCTCTGCTGCTCACCTTGCCCTAGGAGTGCGGTAGCTGGCATTTTTTTCTACATGAGTTTCAGAGATCAAATTCAGGTCATCAGGCTTGTATGACTGGCACTATTACCCAGTGAGCTAACTTCCCAGCCCCAAAGTTCAATTTTAGGACAAGTATTGATATCACTGACAGTGAAAAATGCAACTCCATGTTGCTAGCTGTGCAAATTGAGGAAATAGCCCAGGCTGGTCTCAAATTCACTACATAGAGGAGATTGGCCTTAATTCCTGATCCTCTTGCCTCTCCCTCCAAAGTGTTAGAATGATAGGCCTGTGCCAACACACCCAGCTATTTTTTTATGTGTTTGAGTGTTTTGCCTACATGTATGTAAGTGCGCCATGTGCAATGCCTGCAAAAGGTATCAGATTCCCCGGAACAGCAGTTACAGACTGTCATTAGTTGCCATGTGGGTGCCAGGAGCTGAACCTGGGTCCTCTGCAAGCACCACCAATATTTTTAATCACTGGGCTATCTCTCCAGTCCCTGTTTATTTTTAATTGTGTGTGTGTGTGTGTGTGTGTGTGTGTGTGTGTGTGCATTAGTTGCCATGTGGGTGCCAGGAGCTGAACCTGGGTCCTCTGCAAGCACCACCAATATTTTTAATCACTGGGCCATCTCTCCAGTCCCTGTTTATTTTTAATTTTGTGTGTGTGTGTGTGTGTGTGTGTGTGTGCAAGTGCCTGTGGAAGCCAGAGGAGGTCATCAGATCCCCTGGAGCTGTATGATGTGGGTGAGCTGCCTGATGTGGATGCTAGGAATCAGACTCAGGTCCTCTGCAAGAACATTATACTTTTAAATGATGAACCATGTCCCACCACATCTCTCTTTTATTTTTTGTGGCAAGGTTTTATTTCAGGCTGTCCTGAAAGTCACTATCAAGTCCAGGTTAATCTTGAACTCGCAGTAATCCACATCCTTCCAGCTCCCAAAGTGCTGGGATTACAGGTGTGAGCCACACCGTCTAACACAGCCAACACTCTTTTTAAAAAATTATTGCATGTTTGAGAATTTCATATAATGTATATTGATCATACTCAGAACCCTCTCTCAGAAAACCTCCCCCATCTCTTCTCAGACCCACCCTACTTTCCCACCCCCTTACTTATTAATGTCCTTTATTCTCTTTGTTAAAGACCTACTGAGTCTAATTTGTGCTGCTCAAATGCTCTTGAGTGTGGGTCCATAACCTGGAGCCTGGTCAACCTACCCTGAGACACACCCTTAAAGAAAATGGACTCTCCCTCTCACAGAAGCTATCAGTTGCCAGTAGTTCCTCAGCTAGGACTGGGACTCCTTGCCCACCTCCCCAATTCATGCTGGCTTTTGTCTGGCTTGTACCTGTACAGGTCTTGTGCATGCTGTCACAACCACTGTGAGTTCATATGTGCAACCACCTTTTTGTATCTGGAAAACATGGTTTCCTTGTATTCATCCACCACCTCTGGCTCTTGCAGTCTTTCTGACCCAACTTCTACTGCAATGATTCCTCAGCCTTGGTGGGAGAAGGTGTGATATAGATGTCCCATTTAGGGCCAAGTACTCTGAAATTCCTTATTTTCTGCATGTTGACCAGTTGTGGGTCTCTGTTAATTGCCACCTGCTAAAGGAAGAAGCTTCTCTGGTGAGAACTGAGAGGTACACTAACCTATAGGCATAACAATAAGTCATCGGGAGTTGGTTTAATGCTATGTTCATTTGGCGGGATAATAGTAGATTCTCCCCTAGCACCTGTGATCTATCTAGCCATGGGTTCTTGGCCCTGTTAAGAGTCACCGCCAGATTTCCTGACTTATGCCACATAAAAGAACTTCAGGACAAGCCAGTATGAAGAACATTTGGAGTTTATTATGCAAAGAAAAGTACACACTCGACAGAGAGAATTGAGTGCAATCGTTGAGAGACATGTTGCTAGGATTTGGCTAGCTTGTTTTAGCAAGAAACAAATGTAGGGGAGGATCATTCATGAAGCGGAGAAGGAAAAAGCAAGCATGGAATTCCAGAAATGGATTGATGTTTTCACAGGCTAGGGTTTACTACCCCAAACCTTTTTTTTTTGCCCTTACACAGGGTTTTCCAGACATATCATGTGCAATGCATGAAGAGAGAAGGCAATTTTTTAAGGCTGATGATGTGGAGTTGTGATTATAGTTAAGCAGAGGACAATCAATGGTCCTTTTGGTGAGCCATGCTGGGCCCAGCCAGTTATAGGTGGTCCGTATTTTTACTGTTGTGGTCACATAATGACCTGCTGTAACGAACTCTGCCTTTCCACCAATCTCTAGCCACCATGAAGCTTGCCTCTTGTTTTTCCTATGATTATCTTGCCTGTTTTATTTACTCAGTACATGTAGTTAAATAGAAATAAGTGTACACACACACACACACACACACACACACACACACACACACAACCTCTTTAAGACCTGGGATATAAGATGGAGCAATCCTCTCCACGGCAGGTGAAAGAAAAAGAAGAGGGAGCAGTGTCTGAGACCCAAGTAGGTAACAACAAGGTTGGGATCCCGTCCCACTCCAGACCTTCACCCAACTATCTGCCTCTCTTCCCCGCAGGCCTCTGCTCACAGTGACCTTCCCTCCTGCCTATGGTTATCTTTCAAGGTTTTTCATCATTTCTTTGGCTTCCTCTACATATCACGGACACTTAGGAAACAGTCTTTCTGTGGAATGTAGTTGTTTGTGCAGGTCCTTCTAAGGCTAGGCAGGGACAAGAAGGTGGGAGAAAGCAAGCACAGGGTTGGGTTTAATGCCTTCTTTGGCTTTGTCATAAGGGTGAACCTGAAGAGGTAGGGGTCAAGAATAAGTCAATTAGCACAAGTATTTACCTATTTCTGTGCTCTAGGATTACACCGAGGGCTCACTGTTTAATGTTATTTCTCTTATGTGTAAAAGAGGGGAAAATGAAAGACACTTTTCTATTAGATTATTATCTTGGGCTGAAGACACAGTCTTATAGAGAGATATGCTGCATTCTGGTCCTGACAGCCTCTAACTGGCTATCTAAGGAGGAGGCTTCAGCTGAGGAATGCCAAGGCTGATAGAAGTATTAGAACAGAAACTCCTCCACATTTGAAACTGTCCAAGAGAGTTCCCAGTACCTGGCAGATGGCAACATCAGCTTGGGGCAAATGCATGGCCTTTAATACTGTCCTTTATAATTAGCCATTCTAAAATTCTAGATTCTTTCTTTCAATAAAGGGCCAGATAATGGGTTATTGAGACATATAAGGTACAGAGAAACAAATAGAACATGGAACACACACAGACAATAAAGATATTATGTTGCTGTTCAAGCAGGAAAGAATTTAAATTCATATTAGTCAGTTAAATTTCACATATACAATGCCCCTGTGCCAGGCATGTTGTCATACATCTAGATTTCCAAAACAAAGGCATGATGATTCTGAGTTTCAGGCCAGCTAAGATTACACAGCAGGATACCATCAAGGAGAATGAAAAGGCAAAGGAGAAGGAGGGAAAGGAGGAAGAGGAAGAGGAGAAGGAAGAGAAAGAGGAGAAGGAGGAGGAGAAAAACATATAAAAGTGTTCTAAAATATAAATTTGATCTTAACCATTATGATTGGAGTAAGATAAAATCTCAAAGTAATATTAATTTGCATCTCTGTCATGGTTAGGGATGTTGACAATTTAAAAAAATTATTTCCCAGTCATTTGCATTTCATATTTGGACAACTCTCTGTTTAGCTCCTTACCCCTGTTTGTTTTCTTGATGTTTATTGTTAGCTCTGTGTATAGTCTAAATATTAGCCCTCTGTCTAATGTATAGCTGGTAAAGATTTTTTTTCACATTCTGTAGACTGTTTCTACATTCAAATGATGGTATCCTTTGCTGTACAGAAGTGATTGTTGTATATTGCCTGTATTATATTGAGATATGTCTCCTGTATCCCTAGATTATCCAAAACTTTTCTTATGAATGGATGTTGAATTTTGTAAAAGGTCTTTTCTTCATATAAAGAGATGATCATGTGGTTTCATCTTGAAGTTCATTTATATGGTGGATTACATTTATTGAAATACTTATATTAAACCATCCTTGCACACTGGGATAAAACTGACTTGATCATGGTGGACAATCTTTTTGATGTGTTCTCGCATTAGGTTTGCAAGTATCTCACTGAGAATTTTTGTAACAGAGAAAATGGTCTAAAATCTTTTGTTGTTTGGTCTCTGTCTGGTTTTGGTATCAGGGTAATACTAGCCTCATAGAAAAAATTTGAAAATGTTCTTCATTCTCTATTTTATGGAATAATTTGAGTAGCATTGATGTGAGGTCTTCTTTGAAGGTCTGGTGGAATTCTGCACTGTATCTATCTGGTCCTAGACTTTTTTGAATTGGAAGACTTTTTTTATTTACTATTTTTTTATTTTTTATTTTTTTAATTATTTAATTAATAACCATATAATTAGAAGAGGCATTTCATAAAAAACAATATTGACATATTCAATAACAATTTCCAGAGCTAAGATGCTTCTCTTTCAAAATTGGCTGTAAGTTTTTAGATTTAGAGCTGAATTAATACAGTTATACAATATTGTACTCCGTATAAACCCTATAAGACATAAAATTAAATGAGGTTTTAAACTTTGAAAAGATCTCCATTTCATTATTAAAATACACAGTTTCATACAGAAAAATTCATTTTTAATACAATTGACACTAAATGCATATGTGTTTCTAATCTCTATGTATCTGATGATTACTGGTCACAGTCAGTTACTTTCTGAGCTCCTTGGCATCTGAGCATGGATATAAAGTCATCAGGTAAATTTCAATGGTAATGTTTTTCACATCTACTAACTATTAAGGAGCAAATTTTTATGCTTTGAAGAATTTTTTTATACACACACTTCCCAGGTAGCACCCTCCCATAGCCTCCCTCCCCGCACTAGAGCCCTTATACTCTGATATCCCTGTTACTGTCTGCTGTGTTGTCGGCACCCCCAGCCATTCCCCACTACTTGCCCTTCTGGTGAATCTAGTCAGCCTATCTAGAGGTCTTTGTTTTAGGAGAGTCAGCTGTTCCTCATCTAGTGGTAACCAGTTGTCAATATTCCTTTGGATAAGATTGGGGTCTGCTGTTCAATTTCCCAGTTCTATGCTGGGCTACTATCTGGGAATCCCTTTGGCCACCCTGGCCAACACCTCAAAAGAAGGTATCGCCTGTCTGGCATTGTTGCTTGTTATGTAGCCTTTAGCTATACATGTGGACTCTTATGAAATTGTATTGGCCCCTTTAATCTTTGGTTGTATTTTCCTTTTGGGTGTTTAAGGCCACATAGTTGGTCCAGATAAACTGATTTATTTTTACTCTTAAGGTCATTTGAGGATCTGTTCTTCAGGGGTCACATGGGCTTGGGAGGAGGCCCTGGCTCCTTTCTTTTACCAGTTCCACGTATGTGAAGATAAGTCACAGGTCCTTCTCGACCATGGTTGGCTTCGCTTGGAAGCATGGAGGAAATGATTCCTTTGTGTTGACCCTCCTCTTTGTAGACTGGACACTGGTTCAAGTCAATCTCGTGGGGTCTCCATGGCCTCCCTTAACAAGAGGACAGGTGGCTCACCACAGTTACAGTACATTTTGAGAGTTGTTCCATGGTCCCCTGGAATTTAGTCAACCTTGGAGGGCAAGCAGCAAAAACTGTCCTTTAAGTCCCTCTGACCACATTAGTTTAGGCCTCAAACTATTTAGGGCTGTTAAACTTCCAATAAGGTTAGTTCTACCAGTCTGGTACTTTTAATTGTCATGTGCTATGTGGATAAGGCTTG
>NW_008353126.1:302446-303908 GCF_000622305.1 Nannospalax galili
TTTCTGAATCTGTGTTACTTCACTTAGTATAACAGTTTCTAGTTCCATCCATTTACCTGCAAATTTCATGATTTCATCTTTCTTTAATCCTGAGTAAAACTCCATTGTATAGATGAACCACATTTTAATTATCCACTCCTCAATTGAGGGACACTTAGGTTGCTTCCATCTCTTAGCTATTGTGAAAAGAGCAGCAACAAACATGGGTGTACAAGTGTCTCTGAAATAGGATGAGTTCTTTGGGTATATGCCAAGAAGTGGTATAACTGGGTCAAATGGTAGGTTCATTTGTAGTTTTTTAAGAGTTCTCCACACTGCTTTCCATAGGGGTTGAACCAGTTTGCAGCCCCACCTGCAGTGGATGAGTGTTCCCCTTTCCCCACATCCTCTCCAACATTTGGTATTATTTGTTTTCTTGATCTTAGCCAGTCTGACTGGGGTAAGGTGGATTCTTAAAGTGGTTTTAATTGGCATTTCCCTAATTATTAGTTACATTGAACATCTTTTAAGATGTTTCATAGTCATCTTTATTTCTTCTTTTGACAACTCTCCGTTCAGTTCCTTAGCCCATCTTTTAACTGGGTTGCTTCTTGTCTTGGTTCTGTTTTTTGAGTTCATTATGAATTCCGGTTATTAAACCTCTGTTGGATGTGTCGCTGGTGAAGATTTTCTCCCATTCTGTGGGTTTTCTGTTTGCTTCCTTGGTTGTCTCCTTTGATGTACAGAAGCTTTTTAGTTTAAAGACGTCCCATTTGTTAATTTTTGCCTTTGTTCCCTGAGCAATTGATTTCTGGTTTAGAAAATCCTTTCCTATGCCTATATCGTGTAGGTTTTCTAATAGTTTCAGAGTTTCAGGCTTTACATTGAGGTCTTTGAGCCATTTGGAATTGACTTTTGTGCAGGGTGAAAGATAGGGGTCTAGTTTCATTCTTCTACAAGTGGAGATTCAGTTTTGCCAGCACCATTTTCCAAACATGTTGTCTTTCCTCCAGTTAATGTTCTTGGCCCCTTTGTCGAATATCAGGTGGCTGAAATCATATTTACTCATATTTGGGTCTTCGATTTTTAAATCATATTAACCCATATTTGGGCCTTCAGTTTTGTTCCATTGATCTATGGGTCTATTTCTGTGCCAGTACCATGTTGTTTTTATGACTACAGCTCTGTAATACAGCTTAAAATCTGGTATAGTAATTCTCCTGGCATTGCTCTTAGTGCTCAGGGTTGCTTTGGCTATCTGAGATCTTTTGTGCTTCCACATGAATCTTAGGCTGGTTTTTTCCAATTCTGTGCAAAATGCCATGCGGATTTTGCTTGGCATTGCATTGAATCTATAAATGGCTTTTGGTAGGATGGTCACTTTCATAATATTAATTCTTCTAATCCTTGAGCATTGGAGGCCCTTCCATCTTCTGATGTCTTCCCCAATCTTTCTTTAAAGATTTAAAATTTTCATTGTAGA
>NW_008353126.1:303921-304839 GCF_000622305.1 Nannospalax galili
GGGAGGGTTTCCCTGTGCTCTTTCTCTGACTGCTTGTCATTGGTATATAGAAAGGCTATAGACTTTTGTAGGTTAATTTTGTAACCTGCTACTTTACTGAATGTGTTAAAAATTTCTAGGAGTTTTCATGTGGAATTTTTGGCTTCCCTTAGATAAAATATCATATCATCTTCAAAAAGGGTCAATTTGATCTCTTCTTTTCCAATTAGTACTCCTTTAATTTCTTTCTCTTGTCTTACTGCGCTAGCAAGAGGTTCAAGCACTATGTTGAAAAGTAGTGGAGATAGTGGACATCCTTGTCTGGTTCCTGATTTTAATGGGAATGCTTCCAGTTTTTCTCCATTTGGAACGATGTTGGCTGTGGGTTTGATGTATATAGCTTTGATTATGTTGAGGTATGTTCCCTCCCATCCACTCCAAGACTTTAAACATAAACGCATGTTGAATTTTGTCAAAGGTCTTCTCTGCATCTATTGAGATGACCGTGTGGTTCTTGTCTTTGAGTCCATTTATATGATTTATGACATTTATTGACTTGCGTATATTGAACCATCCCTGCATCTCTGGGACAAAGCCGACTTGATCATGGTGGATGATCTTTTTGATGTGTACCTGTAGGCAGTTTGCAAGTATCTTGTTGAGAATTTTTGCATCTATGTTCATTAAAGATATGGGTCTATAGTTTTCTTTTTGGTTGTATCTTTACCAGGCTTTGGTATGAGAGTGATGCTGGCTTCATAGAAGGAATTTGGAAGTTTTCCCTCCATTTCTATTTTTTTGAATAAATTAAGTAGTATTGGATGTAGATCTTCTTTAAATGTCTGATAGAATTCTGCTGTAAATCCATCTGGGCCTGGGCTTTTTTCAGTTGGGAGGCTTTGTATTACCATTTCAATTTCCTTATGTTATGGGTCTGTG
>NW_008353126.1:304915-307469 GCF_000622305.1 Nannospalax galili
CTTCTTTTAGGTTTTTCATGTTATTATTTTTTCTCTGTGATTTTGACGTGAATTTCTCTTGTAGTTTCTGATTCTTGTGTGAGATTCAGGCCTTCAAGTTTAGATCTACTTCTTTTTGTGCACTTTATGTGTCTTTGTGGTTTACTTTTGGGGCATGAAAAGCTGGTTCTTCTAGGTTTCTGGTTCTCTCTTTTGATTTTATATTGGAGTGGCTGGATTGATTTTGTCTTCAGGAGTTCCCACAGAGGCCCAATTCAGATGAGGGTCAGATGATTTCAGGCTTTCTCCTAAGGTCTGGATCCCTCCAGGAACAATTTTGGCTTCAGGAATTTGGGGGTTGGACTGGCCTGGGAGCCTGGCCCACAAAAGATGCTGGTCTAAGGCAGCTGGTGGCTGTACCACCCAGAGATGCAAAGGCAGATGTGGGGGAGGCCCCAAGGACACGTGGGGACTGCACTGAGGAGCTGGGTTGGTCTGGATGCAAAGGATCGGAAAGAGGAAAGATCAGCTCCCAAGTCCCAGAAAGAGGCTGACAGGTGGTGGAGGCCCAGGGAAGCAGAGGGAGGTGAGGGCGGGGCCAGGCCCAGAAGCAGTGCTCCTGTGGCCCAGAGAAGGCACTGAGTTGGTCTGGATGAAAAGGATCAGGAAGCAGTATTGGTTCCTCAGGTGTCTGGGACCCCAAGACAAGGAATGGGAAAGGGCCCAAACTCGGAGAAGAGAATGGCTGGGGAGATGGGAGGGTGAATGGGGCTGGGGGAGTCAAGGCGTGGAGGGCGCAATGGACTTACCCTGGAGAGAGGCCTGTGGGTGGGAGAGAACTGAATTGGAAGACTTTTAATTACTGCTTCTTTCTCAGTTGTTATGGTCCTCTTTAAATTATTTACATAATCTTGATTTAACTTTTACAGGATATATCTAGGAATTCATCTATTTCTTTTAGATTTTCCAGTTTAGTGAATATAGACTTTTAAAAGTATATCCTTATAATTCTGTGAATTTCTTCAGTGTCTGTTTTAATGTTTCCCTTTTCATCTCTGATTTTATTAATTTGATTCCTCTCTCCTTTTGGTTTATTTGGCTAGAAGTTTGTCAATCTTGTTAATTTTTCCAAGAATCAACTCTTCATTTCATCATTTTTAAAAATTTCTATTTTATTAATTTCAGCCCTGATTTTGATTATCTCTTCCCATGTACTGTTTTTTTTAAAATATTTTTATTTGTTATGTTTATTTTATGTGTGTGTGTTGTCTGCATATATCCAAGTGTACTCTAGTAGTGCAATGCCTGTGGAGGTCAGAAGAAAGCATTGGATTCCCCCAGTACTGGAGTTACAGATGGTTGTTCGCCACCATGTGGGTGCTGGGAATCAAGCCCAAGTCCTCAGCAAATACACTTAACCACTGAGCTATCTCTCTAGTCCCCATCTATTTTTTGGGTGCTGTTTGTTCTTGGTTTTCCAAAGCTTTCAGGTGCATGATTAAGTTACTGATATGAGATGCCTCTAACTTTTTGATGTAGGCACTTAGTACTAGAGTACTAACTGTCCTCTTAAGATTGCCTTCATTGTGTCCCATAGATTTTGGTATTTTGTGTTTTCATTTTCATTCATTTCTCAGCAGCAATTGCAGTTGATAGCTGCTGGGAGAGGGAGAGTTTTCTTTAAGGGTGTGGTCCTTGGTAGGTCCACTGTGCTCCAGTGGATAGTCACACACCTAAGAGTACTAGGTATCGGATTTGATTTCTTTTTTTAAATTATTTATTTAATAACCACATGAATAGAAGTATTTCATTACAGCCTTAATATATTCAATAACAATTTCCAGAGCAAAGGTGCAGCTCTTTCAAAAGTGGCTGTAAATTTTTAGGTTGAAAATTTACAGAGTTGAATTGATACAGTTGTACAATATTGAACTCAGTATAAACCCTATACGACATAAAATTGAATGAGGTTTTAACCTTTAAAAAAGATCACCATTTCATTTTAAAATATACTATTTCATACAGAAAAACTAATTTTTTTGTCTTTTTGAGACAGGGTCTCCCTGTAGCCCCAGCTGGCCTGGAACTCACTCTGTAGACCGGGGTGGCCTCAAACTGACAGAGATCTGCCTGCCTCTGCCTCGCGAGTGCTGGGATTACAGGCGTGTGCCACCATGGCCAGCAGAAAAACTCATTTTTAATGCTACTAACACTTAGATGCTTTGCACATACATCTCTAATCTCTATGTATCTGATTATTACCAGTCACAGTCAGTTACACTTGGATCCTTGGCACCTGGGTATGGATATAAAGTCATCAGATAGATTTCAATGGTAATGTTTTTCACCTCTACTAATTAACATGAAGCAAATGTTTATACTTCTTCCTCAAATATAACTCATTTTTTAAAATTTGTTGATTTTGTGTGTGTGCTTAATACAGAACATCCCAAACAATCTTATTCATCTATATACCCACTTCCCAAATGGCACCCTCCCATAGCCACCCCCCCCAGTGGAGCCCATATACTCTGTCATCCCTGTTACTGTCCACTGTGTTGTCAGTGCCCCCATC
>NW_008353126.1:307565-323890 GCF_000622305.1 Nannospalax galili
ATTCCTTTAGATAAAATTGGGGTCTGCTGTTCATTTTCCCAGTTCTATGCTGGGTTACTCTCTGGGAGTCTCTTGGGCCACCCTGGCCAACAACTCGAAGGAAGGTATTTCCTGTCTGACTTTGTTTCTTGTTCTGTAGCCTTTAGCTATACACATAGACTCTTAAAAAATTATATTGACCTCTTTAATCTTTGGATATACTTTCATTTTGTGTGTTTAAGACCATACAGTTGGCCCAGATAAACCAATTTATTTTTACTCTTAAGGCCATTTGAGGATCTGTTCCTCAGGGGTCACATGGACTTGGGAGGAGCCTCTGGCTCCTTTCTTTTATCAGTTCCATCTTTGTGAAGATAAGCCAAAGAGCCTACTCAACCGTGGCTGGCTTTGCTTGGAAGCATGGAGGAAATGTTTTCTCTGTGTTGACCCTCCTCATTGTAGACTGGACACTGGTTCAAGTCCATTTGGTGGGGTCTCCATGGCCTCCTTCATCAAGAGGACAGGTGACTCACTGCAGTTACAGGACAGTTTGAGAGATACTCATAGTCCCCTGAAACTTAGTTGACCTAAGAGGGCAAGGAGCAAAAAAATGTCCTTTGTGTCCCTCTGACCAAATTAGTATAAGCCTCAAAGTATGGCTGTTAAACATCCAAGAAGGTTAGTTCCATCAGTCTGGTACTTTTAAATACCATGTGCCATGTAGCTAAAGCTTGGGCAAATACCAAACGTTCTCAGATAAACCTTGCATAGATATATATTCCTTGAGCTAGTTGTATGTATAATTTGTTAGTAGGTTGTTCAATTAGTATGGTTCCATCTGATTTTTTAAAAACTAGTTAGTCATTATTTATCTCTCACATTGTCTAACCCTTCCACCATGGTTTCCCCATTTAAGGTGCCCCCATTTTTCCCATTTCTCCCTTAACAATACCCTCCTCCTATGGTCCCTCCTCTCTTGATCGCCTTCTTTCCCTTTATCCCCTAGGTTCCTTAATGAGGATATAATGTTGGATGGATAAGGAAGGGAGGTGGATCTGGAAGGAGTTGAAGGGGTAAATATGATGAACATACAGTGCATGAAATTCTCAAAGATTAACAAAAGTATTTTAAAAGATCAATTGTCCTAAAACTTTAAAAAAACTAAAAGAATGATAAAGTTAAAAGATGCATTACATGCCAAGTAAAGGTAGAGGATTAGTAAATCTTACTACTATAAAAAAAGTTTGTTTAATTAGTAAGTCTTATTACTATAGAAAAGTTCATTTAATTGGCTTATTAGCTTATTGCAGATTTCCCTGGGAATGCTTGCATACCATAACCAAAGTCCTGGGTTTGATCCTCAGCACCAAATAAACTCAGTATGGTGGTACATGCTTGTAATCCCAGCACTTTGGAGGTAAAGACAGGAGGATCAGAAGTCCAAGGTTGTCCTCAGCTACATAGCAAGTTTGAGGCTTGCCTGACTTACATGAAATCCTATCTCAAAGGAAAAAATAGCTCGTTGCTTGTCTTGGATGATTTTAGAATTAAGTCCCAAGCCTTGTTTCCCTGGTACATTTCAGACCAAACCCTAACTCTGGCATTTCAGTTCCCTGTAATTATGAACCTTGTTGGTGTTTCCCTGGGCTAGATGGGGAGAAAACGTGCAGTTTTAGAAAATCATACAAACAAGAAGAAAGACAGTAGGAAGTGAGCTTGGGGTGATTACTTTGGTAAATTGTGTTCCTTCAGATAAAGCTGTGTGTCTTCATGATGCCGCTTTAGTTACACTGTCTGTTTACTGCACTCAGCCTGGTGAATGTTTGCTTAATGGCACAACTGTTTACATAGATATAAAGATTTTATTTGTTATATTTATAAATCTTCTTAACCATAAATTTGAAATCCTAAGAAAATCAAGCATGTGCCATTTTGTTGGTAAAAACATCTGTGATTCTCTAATGAATCAAAAGTCCTATGAGATCCTTTTATCCCAGTATTTCCTCTTACGCTGGTGAATGCCGTGATCATTTCACCAATGGTAGAACTGGATATATGCCCAAATATTGTGATGTATGGCTTTAACACCAGCACTCAGGAGGCCGATGTGGGGAATTTCTGTGACTTCTAGACCAACTTAGTCTATATAGCAAGACTGTCAATTTTTATTTTAAATCTAGGTGTCTGCCTTATTTCTAGAGTGTCCCTACCTCTCAGAGACATCCAGGAGCTGTGACACCTGTTATGAGGAACAAAGCAACCCTCACCATTTTGGATAAATTTCTAAATATAGAAATAGAAAAGGACAGACAATGAGGCAGTGAGCAGGCTGTCTTGCCTGTTGTCCCACAGGGTATCTATGTGAGGACATCATAGGCAGCATGGAGGACTGCATCACCTGTCAGCTCCATGGATGGCACCATAGCAAATCCATGTAGATTCATCAGGGGGTTCCAAGAAACAGGAGATAAGGTTTCCATCTGATTGTGAATTTTTTTTAAAGAGAGCCCTACTCTGTAGCCCAGGCTGGCTTGGAGTTTACTATATATCCCAGGCTAACCTTAGATTCTCAACAGTCTTCTTGCCTCAGCCTCCTGAGTGCTGAGATTGCAGGCATGGACCATGACACCCGGCCTATGTGTGAATTTAAGGTTGACTTCACCTGCTGTAAACTTAGATACATTTTTCAACATTTCTGAATCTGTTTCTTCATCTGTACTATAAAAATAGTAAATACCTATCTCAAAATGTTATTGGTAATGTCCCCTTTTAAAAAATTATTTAAATAACCACATGATTAGAAGAAGCATTTCATTACAGCTTTAACATATTCAATAACATTTTCTAGAGCAAAGATACTTCTCTTTCAAAAGTGACTGTAAATTTTTAGGTTCACAGTTGAATTAATACAGTTATACAATATGGAACTCAGTATAAACCCTATAAGATATAAAACTGAATGAGGTTTTAACCTTTAAAAATGATCTCTATTTCATTTTAAAATATACTGTTTCCTACAGAAAGGCTCATTTTTTAATGCTACTAATGCTTAGATGTTTGCAAATGTGTCTCTAATCTCTATGTATCTGATGATTAGTAATCACAGTCAGTTACACTCAGATCCTTAGTGCCTGAGTATGGATATAAAGTCATCACGCAGATTTCACTGGTAATGTTGGTCACCTCAAGTAAATTTTTATGCTTCTTCCTCAAATATAACTCATTTTAAAAAATTTGTTGATTTTTTTGTGTGCATATCATACAGAACACCCCAAATAATCTTATTCATCTATTTACCCACTTCCCAAATGGCACCCTCCCATAGCCTCCCCCCACCACTGGAGCCCATATACTCTGTCATCCCTGCTTCTATCCACTGTGCTGTCAGCACCTCCAGCTGTTCCCAGTGCTTGTCCATCTGGTGAATCTAGTCAGCAGAGTCTTTGTTCTTTGTTTTAGGAAGATTGGATCTTCCTCATCTAGCAGCAATCAGTTGCAAATATTCCTTTAGGTAAGATTGGGGTCTGCTGTTCATTTTCCCAGTTCTATGCTGGGTTACTGTCTTGGAGTCTCAGGTCACCCTGGCCAACAACTCAAAAGAAGGGATCTCCTGCCTGGCATTGTTTCTTGTTATGTAGCCTTTGGCTATACACATGGAATCTTAAAAAATTATATTAACCCCTTTAATCTTTGGTTATACTCTCCTTTTGGGTGTTTAAGACAATACAGTTGGCCCAGATAAACCAATTTATTTTTACTCTTAAGGCCATTTGAGGATCTGTTCCTCAGGGGTCACATGGGCTTGGGAGGAACCTCTGGCTCCTTTCTTTTATCAGTTCCATCGTGAAGATAAGACAAAGGTCCTACTCGACCATGGCTGGCTTCACTTGGAAGCATGGAGGAAATGTTTTATCTGTGTTGACCCTCCTCTTTGTAGACTGGACACTGGTTCAAGTCCATTTGATGGGGTCTCCATGACCTCCTTCACCAAGAGGACAGGTGACTCACTGCAGTTACAGGACAGTTTGAGAGATGCTCGTAGTCCCCTGGAACTTAGTCGACCTAGGAGGGCAACGAGCAACAACTGTCCTTTGTGTCCCTCTGACCAAATTAGTATAGGCCTCAAAGTATGGCTGTTAAACATCCAAGGTTAGTTCTACCAGTCTGGTACTTTTAATTACCATGTCCCATGTAGATAAAACTTGAGCAAAGACCAAACATTCTCAGATAAACCTTGCCTAGGCATATATTTCTTGATCTTATTGTATGTATAATTTATCAGTAGGTTGTTGGTCTACTGTGGTTCCCTTTGGTTACTTTTAAAACTAGCTAGGCATTATTTATCTCTTGCATTGTCTAACCCTTCCACCATGGTTTCCCCATTTAAGATGGCCCAATTTTTTCCCATTTCTCCCTTACTAATACCCTTCACCTATGGTCCCACTCTCTTGAGCTCCTTTTTTCTCTTTATCCCCTAGGTTCCTTGTATAACCTTCCCTCCCTTCTCCCCTTAAAATAACCCCATTTTTATTCATATCTCCCTTATTGCCTGTTTCCTACTGTTCTCTCTCAGATTCTTTTCCTTTACCTCCCTGGTTCCTTTTCATTATCCTGGTTTCTATAGTTATGTCTGGATACATACTCACTTATCAGCATTTGGTTCTATGATCCACATATGTGGGAGAACATATGTCAGGATTTTTTTTTCTCTGTGTTACTTCACTTAGTATAACAGTTTCTAGTTCCATCCATTTAGATGCAAATTTCATGATTTCACCTTTCTCTACTGTTGAGTAAAACTCCATCATATAAATGAACCACATTTTTATTATCCACTCATCAGTTGAAGGACACTTAGGTTGCTTCCATATCTTAGCTATTGTGATAAGAACAGCAACAAACATGGACATACAAGTGTCTCTGCAATAGGATGAGTTCTTCAGATATACGCCAAGGTGTGGTATAACTGGGTCAAATGGTATTGGGCCTTTTGCTAGCGACCCATTGAGCCATCACGAAGGGGCAGAGTAAAAACATCACTTTTGGGTGAAGTAGCAACTTGTGTTGTTTTACTTCAGTCAGTGTTGTGACAAGAAAAAAAAAAGATTATTAGTGGTGATGTTTGTAAAATACTGAGTATGGTCCCAGGAACATATGAAGTAATTAAGCCCTGAGAATGATCTTTTTCCAAGTGAATGGTCGAGAATATCTGTAAACTGTTAAGTGGAATCCAGACAGCGGGACTAGAGTTCAGTTCAACAAATGTGCACTGTTCATACACTAGTGTTGACTCACAGCCCTGGCTTCCTTCATTAATTTTCTCAACAAATACTGACAATGTAGTTACTTGTAAAAGAACTTGTTTATTCCTATGGATTGCTCAAAGCCCTAAAATACACTCTTCATTTCTTTTCTTATGAATGTGTTCTGTATTCAGAGAGATTTTTAAAAGCTAAATAGATATTCTAAAGTGGAAGAAGCCCATCTGAAAAGGCTACACATCATATGTGGCATGTATACACAGTGGGGTTTTATTCAGTCATAAAAAAGAATGAAACAATGGCATATGCAGAAAAATGGATGGAACTGGAGATCATAATGTTAAGTGAAATAAGCTAGACTCTAAAGCAGATGTGGGGCTGGAAGGATTGCTCAGTGGTTTGAAACATTTTCTGTTCTCCCAGAGGTCCTGGGTTTGATTCCCAGCACCCACATGGCAGCTAATAACTATCTGTAACTGCAGTTACAGGGGATTTGACCCCCTCTTCTGGCCTCTGCAGGCATTGTTCACACATGGTGCACTTACATACATGCAAGGAAAACACACACACAAAATAAAAATAATAGATAAAAAGGACAAATGTTTTTTCATATACGAAATCTAGGTTTAAATATATATGATTATATACATATATAGACATATAACCATACATATGACAATATAACCATACTATATGGCATGGAAGTAGAAGGGGTCTCTTTGACAGAGGATGGACTCGAGAGAGGGGAACAAAAGAAACAGAAGAAAAGAAAGACAAATTGTTGCATTTTAATTTTTAATTATTTTTAAAATATTTTATTTATGATTTTTATTTTATGAATATGTGTGTATTGCCTGCATGTAGGTAAGTGCACCCGTGTCATGCAGTGCCTGCGGAAGACAGAAGAGGCTGTCAGATTCCCTGGAACTGGAGTTACGGACAGTTGTTAGCTGCTGTGTGGGTGCTGGGATTTGAACCTGGGTCTTCTGCAAAAATAACCAGTGTTCTTAACCACTGAACCACCTCTCCAGCCCCAAATTATTGCATTTTCAAAGATGTATTGTATTTCTACTTGTGTGTGTGTGTGTGCGTGTGTGTGTCTGTGTCTATGTCTGCATTTGTGTGTATGTCTGTGTGTGTGTCTGTATATGCTCACTGTGTGTGGTTTCTGTGAAAATCAGAAAAGAACAGTGGAGCTGTACTGTACTTAAAGGTAGTTGTGAGCTGCTCCTTGTGGGTGCTGGGACCCAAACTCTGGTGCTGTGCAAGTACAGCAAATGCTCTTAACCACTGAGCCATTTCTCCAGTCCTGAAAATATTGCATGTTTACTCTCATATATAGATTCAAGATTTAACCATATATATTACATATAAGACAGGAAAGCAGAAGGGGGACTATTTGGAAGAAGAAAGGGCACAGCAGGGGTGTGTGGGTAGGAGGCTGAGGGACAGCAGTAAGAGGTGAATATAAAAATATATATTATATATATGACTATATAATGAAACTCATTCTGTACTCTAAAGGATTCATTAAAATTAAAATTAAACAAATATGCCTTATATATTAGCTTATTTAATCCATAAAATATCATCCTCATCAAATATGAAGAAATTAAATCACAGAAGCTAAGAAATGTATCTGATTAACAAAGTAATACCTAGCAGAGCAGGCATCTAAGCCAAGGGGTGTGGAGCAACTATCAGCAGCTCCCAATATGTTTCAGATTTAATTTATTTTTTAATTATGTGTGCTGTGTGTGTCCAGGTGCCCTCGGAGGCCAGAGATTTTGGACCTCCTGGAGCTGAGTTACAGGCAGTGTGAGCTGCCCAGTGTGGGTGGTGGGAATCAGGGCCTCTGGAAGAAAAGTGCATGCTGTTAATCACTGAGCCATCTCTCCAACCCCCACAGAATGTTTTAAATTGCAGGTTACAGCACATATTTGAGGTGGTGACAGCACTCAACAGTGCTGAGTAGAGTGGCACACACTGTAATCCCTGCAGTCTGGAGGCTGAGGCAGGAGCATTGCTGTGTTTAGAAAGCTCACTGCCACATCACAAGAAAGTTAAACTCTTAGGTAAGGAGACATGCAGAGCTGAGGCAGCTCCAAGGCTGTCAGCCATCCCTGACTCCTGCTCCATTTCCCTGGGGGCATGCTGTCTGTTGCACATTCTGGCTTCATTTTAGCCATTCCTATATTACATCCAAACTCAATGACACCCAGAGGCAGAAAAACACCATCTATCTGGAGAAACCTATCCCAGAAATCTTTAGCAGATCCTCTTTGTCCCTTACTAAGATTGTCCCTTACTGCTCTCTGGCCAGAGCAGAATTACATACCTACTTAGAGTCAGTTTGGGGAAAGGAGACAGACTACCATGAACATATTCTACCCACCAGACACAGCCCTGAGTAAGACTGCCAGCAGGATAAGGGAGAATGGGAATTAGGCAGTAAAATCTTTGCTCTGAGTGGAAACCAGAAGAACAAAAAAATGATTCTGCTGCTTTCCTTTCTCCTTAGACCTTGGAGCTTAAGGTGGACTACTCATCCATTTATCATTCATTTTCTCAGTGTTTATCTGATTATCTACCAGGTCCCTGGCAGTGTGCTGAACAATGGGGACATAGAGGTGAGCAACAGCAGCATAGCCTCTGCCTCTGGAAATGACTCTAGAAAAGCAGAGAATAGTTGAACAAATAACCACAAAAATGTATATAGAACCATATGTAATAATTCTAAATGTTCTTAAGAAGACAAAGGAAATGGTGTGACTTGAGGTTGTAACAGGAGATTCTGATTTAATGGCAAGGAAAGTCAAGGAAATCTCAGAAAGTCATTTAAGCAAGGCACAACGAATGAATGAAGCCAGGCGTTGCATGCCTGGCTTTCCAGTAGTTCCAGTAGTAATTCTGGAGGCAGAAACAGGGAAATGAGGAGCTTAAGGCAGACAATAGTTTGATAGTAAATTTGAGGACAGGTACATGACACTCTGGCTCAAAAACAAAAACAAAACAAACAAAACTAGTCCAAAAAGAAGGGGGCGAAAGAATGAACCTTGAAGGGACAGGATGAATGAAGACTGGTATAAGGAGGGGCTAAGTGCCCCCGAGATAAGACCAGGGAATAAGCAAAGAACAAGTCAATCACACAGGCATTTCATTCAAGAAAGACCCCCTCCAGAAATAGTAAGGGCCATCCCAGCAGATTGTTAATTAGCAAACACAGGGCAGAGGCCTTTCTGTGGGACGGTGATTTGGAGCGCTAGCTTCAGGAGCTCTTTGTGACACCCTAAAAAGGTCATCTCTGTTTCCAGTCCTCAGATGTTCTTTCCTGATCTAGGTCGTCATCACCTGCTCCTGGCAGATGTGTAGGGTATTGTTCAAACTATTTGTCAGAGATCAGAAGCCAAGAATTCAGACAGTTTGATACATAGTTTCAACGTCTCTTCATCCCAAGAGGAAGGGGAATACTGTAGGACTGAACGATGGCATCACTGAGCTCCGACGTGATTTGTTGGAGGAACAGACATTGCTCTCTTGGTTTGTTTTTTTGTTTGTTTGCTTCTTTGTGAAAAGACTAGATCAGATCCCGTGTACGGAGTAGGGCTACCATCAACCCAGAAAGCATTGCCATGAATGATTCCAGAGTACACAAATACTGAGCAGTCAGGGCTCAAGGGCATTTCCACTAGACTGGGTCAACTTGTCCCTGCCACATACAGGAGGAGGTCGAGAGGCGAGCAGGGAGGTGTCCAGAAGAAGGGCATCAGTGCATTTCCCAAGAGCTGTAACACTTCCACTTTAAGTTCTCCTTTCTAGTAGGCATCTCTTACCAGGAAGCAGAAACTTACGTTCTTAGCAAAGTCCATACAAACTATTCCTGCTCTCAACTGTCAAAGGTCAGGTCAATGTCCAAGTTAAGCAAAACGGCACAAAGGAGAAGAGTAGCAGTCTGTCTGAAGATAAATGTGCATAATTACAGGAGGGAAAAAATACTACTTTGGATCACTTATAGACTCATGAAAAGACAGTGTCAGAACTGGAATAATTCTGGAGTGCTTCCTGGAGTTTCTGAGAAACACTTGGAGATGAGAGCCTGGCTAATGACAATTCTTTCTGCATTTAAAGTGATGAGGTTAAGACCATAGTGAATCAAGAGTTAAAGAATGCATATAGTTTGGGACTCAACTTATAAATATATTCAATATATTCTAATCCTTACAACACCTCTGCAAGGTGATTTTGTTATCTCAGGAAAATGAGGCTGAGAGAAATGCCTAAGCCATGGACACAGTACAAGTGAGTGTAATGAGTGGAGCTTAAGTTCAGGTTTGTGAATCTCTCATGTTCAAGTTCATTCTGTTATGTTACCCTGCACCTCCCCCCCACCCTCCCAAAAAGGAAGGCTAGGATGGTTTTCTTCTGCTACACAGCCAGACTGGAGGGGACGGGTATGAAGAATAAAGCATCGGCTATGAGGGGAAAAAAACCCTTTTAACACAAACTGAAGTCTCTTGTGGTCTCTTGTGCTTTCTTTCACTTCCTTTCCTGTGAATTTATCACATTTACACCCATCTTGTTTTTCCTTTTCAGTTAAATTTCCTATTTAAAGTAAAACTTGGGGCCTTCTGGGGTAAGGTGGCAGATTAGAAGCTTCCTCTGTGTGACTTGGTGAATAAGAAGAGTCAAGATAACACAAGATAGACCATTTGTGAAGAGACAGCAGCGCCTAGGAATTGTGGAGAGATGATGGGGGCCTCTGAAAAGCATCAAAAACCAGGAAGGCGATGCAGAGAAAAGCAGGAAACCACCTTGTCTCCAGGTTGGGCTCCCCAAGGAAGGAACAGAACATGGACTAAATGCATTTTGCATTATGATGGCCATGAGCCTTTGGGGGTCAGAGGCAGAATGTTATGGTTTGAGCCTGGAATTTTCTTCACAGGCTCTAGTGTTTGAACAACTAGTCCCCAGCCTTTAGGAGCCAAGCCTAGTTAACAGAAGTAAATCATTGAGGGTGGGCCCTGAAATATATAGAGCTCAGCTCAGATTCTCATCTGGCTTTGGTTGTTTTTTGTTTTGTTTTGAGACTGAATCTTAATGTAGCCCAGGCTGGCCTCTCCTGTGTAGCTGTGACCTCGAGATTCTGATTCTCGTGCCTCCACTTCCCACTTTCTGTGATTGTCATAGTGATTGTTACAGGTCTAGGTCAACGTACTTGTCTCACATAGTTCTCAAAAGAAGAAATATAAATGGCCAGTGAATACATCTTTTTTAAATTTCAAACATTCTTAGCCATAAAGGAAATTCAAATCAAAACTACAGTGAGATTCTGTTTCACTTCAGCCAGAAGGATCATCAGGAAGACAAACAGCAAGCTGTCCAGAATGTGGGGGAAGAGGAAAACATACATACTTCCAGTAGGAATGTGAGCCAGCACAGCCACTATGGAAATCACCATGGAGGCTCCTCAGAAAACTAAAAATAAAATCACCTATAATTTTCTTATACATGCTTGGGTGTATTACCTGAAGGAACAGAAGTCAGCATATAATAGGGATGCCTGTAGTGAGGGGACAGAGTCACCTCTCCACACCACCACCCTAGGGAGTCACCGTAGACTTTTAGGGCTCTCAACTCAGGCCAAATTGGGGTTTGTTGCTTTGACTCAAAAAAAACCAAAAAACCGAAAACAACAACAACAACAAAACATTCAAGACTAGTCGGTACAGTGAGCTAGAGTGGGAAGTTTAAAGATATTTTTAATATAGGTTTAAGCATAAGGGTTAGGAGAAAGAGAAGTGTTAGGAAGAAAGTAGGGCATTTCAAGTGGGGGTATGCGCTTCCCAAGGGTGAGCAGGGGAAGGTAAGATATTCCCAAGGGTGAGCATGGATTCCTCGAGGGAGACTGAACTTAGCATTAGCAATATACATCATTTTGGTGTGTCTCACGTTACATCTCCAAAAGTTGTTAAGAAACCTTTTCTTTCTCCTCCCTTTTGATAAGAGAGCAATGTGAGGTGGCTCCAGAGACGCCTTGAATGGAATTATGATCAGATAAGGTATAACCAGGAGCCACTAGGGTTGCACAAGGGGTTCAGTAACGTCATTTTGCTGTAAATGGTGTTTCAGGTGAGATTCCTAGAAAATCACAGGTTTATTGCTGGGATGGGAGAAGGCCTCAGGCAGCTGGTAATAGTGCTGGGATTCTTGCTTCACTGCTGGCAAAGGCTCCAGTCCAACTCCAGGTCAGGGACTCCTTCCCTACTTCTAGAGTCCCCAAGATTTTCCCTGCCTTTCTAATCCTGCCTCAGGAATACCTACACAGTCTGGTTCATTGCTTGATTATTCATAATAGCCAAGTTACGGAATCAGCCTAGGTAACCATTAAAATGTGAATGGATAAAAATATGCTATATATACATATTGGAGCATTATTCAACCTCAAAGAGAAATGGAAAATGAAGGGAATGGAAGATCATCATATTAAGTAAAATAACAAATTTAGAAAGATAAATGCTGCATGCTTTCTCTCATATGTAGTACCTAGATTAAAAAAAAAACATGAAATAGAAAGAGGAATATATGACATGTCTGGAAGGAGGAGGGCCAGTTACAGGGGAAGGAGACAGGAGACAGTGAAAGAGTGGTGGGTATGACCAAACACTTGGTACCTGTGTTGGGACATGTCTTGATGAAACTCACTTTTTTATAAAAATGATATATGCTAGTAATAAAAACTAACTGAAGTAAAAATTCCACGGAACCCTCTTTCCTCTCCTCTCAGTCATTGTTTCCTCTGTTCCCTTTCCTGTTCCCTCTGCCTCTCTCTTCCCTCTGCCCTGAACACCCTTTTGTCTTTCTCATTGAATCCACCATGTTGAAAACAAATCTTTCTTCATTGTAGACTAGTGAACCTTTTCCTTTTATTTCCCATACTTCTGAGATATAGGTTATACTTCCTCACATCTCAGTCATTCCTCATTTCAGCCTAGCCAGTTTGCACCTTCATTTCACTACTACATCAATGGCACTCCTGATATTACTTGTAAAAATAAAATAAAATAAAATAAAACCTTGGGCTGGGGAGATGGCTCAGCAGTTAAGAACACTACCTGCTCTTGTAGAGGACTGGTGTTCAATTCCCAGCATCCACATGGCGGCTAACAACTATTCGTAACTCCAGTTCCAGGCGGTCCAATGCCCTCTTCTGACCTCCACAGGCATTACATGACATGGGTGCACTTACATACATGCAGACAATACACTCATACACATAAAATAAAAATAATTTTAAAAATCTCTAGAAGGAAGTCTCACATACCTATGAAAAGTTCTAAGGTCTTTAGTGCAAAGAATGACCACCTAGGGAATGCATTCAGAGATCTATGACCAGGTTAGAAATGAACAGGAACAACACTCCAGAGGTCCTATGGTATTCCCCAACCATTATTTCACCCTTCCTAAGAGTAACACCATCCTGACTGTCCATACTAGAGATAGTTTTGTCTGTGTCAAGCTTTATGTAAATTGAAATGCGTCTCCTTTGCGTCTTGAATGTTTTGCTCATCATTGTATTTTTGCAGTACAGGCATGTGATTTCCTGCAACAAGGAAGTATTCATTTTTACTGCTGCATAGTATGCCATTTTATAAATATACCATAGCCCATCTACTTTACTGTTAATGCACATGTGAGTTTTTTCCATGTTGAGGCTATTTCTCTTCCAAAATATTTTATTTATTATTTTTATTTTATGGGTATGAGTGTATTGCCTACATGTAGGTAAGTGCACTCGTTTAGTGCAATACCCATGGGGGTCAGAAAAGGGTGTTGGATACCCTGGAACTGGAGTTATGGATGGTTGTTAGCTGCCATGTGCATGCTGGTCACTCAGTGACCAGTGCTCTTAACAGTTGAGCCATCTCTCCAGACCCTAAGGCTATTTCAAATACAATTTCCGTGAATATTTTTGACCTTGTTTTCTTAGTGTACGCATACTCTTCTTGACCTGCTTTTAAAGGAAGAAAGCACTTTGTTTGGCAGGCTCTCGAATAGTTTGGGAAAATCAGTACACAGTAATAGTCAACTAGTTGAACAAGGTTTTCACATGCAGCTCCTCCTCTTAAGCAGAGCTGTGTAAGCCACAGGTCTCACACGAGAAGATGCTTGGGGACAGTAATGTCCTTTCATGCAGGAATCCAGAGAATAGGGAACCAAAAACAGAAACAGACCACGTAATTAGGTGCAAAGTTGCCTACACCCAGCATAAAGGCAACTCTTAAATGTCTGCTCAGAGTAGACAGTTTAATGCTAGGGCTGGCTTTCCAATTCCTTCCCAACTACAGAGTTGAGGGCTATGGAATCACCTGGAGATTTTTTTTTTTTTTTTTTGTCTGAAAGTTAAGCTCTTGGTGAACACAAAAAGTTCAGGTGGTCTCTGCTCATCCCTTCATGACAGATACCTACCTGCCTTGTGAAGCAGAGCCCCAGGCAGGGCAGATCCTGGAGAAGGAGCTTGTCCAAGTGTCATGCTTGATAGGTGAAGTTTAAAATCTGGGCCTTTTTGGAAGTCAGTGAAGGTGAGAAGAGGAAGACGCCTGGAAGACTGCATTGGTGTTAAGGATTAGAAGGAGTGACATGAGTCAAATTTGTATCACCGAGCACTTTTTAAAAAGCTTCATATTCTCTGACATTAGAAATCTTAGTGAGCCAGCGAGGCAGGGATTAGCCTCATTTTGTTCATCTGCAGACTAACGAAGTTGAAGGGAAGGCAGGGTCAGTACCTTAATCCACCTCTCCAGAAGGCACCTGGAGACCTGGAAAGGGACGGAGGTGCGAGCAGAGATGAAGGGGTTTGGAAGGATGCGATATCCAAAAATTCTCCACCTTCTGGGGTTAGTTCAGCGCCAGCTGGGAGGTGCAGCCCTCTGCCACCCCATGCCTAGCAGCCAGGGGCCCCGGGAAGAGCGCCCGCCCAGGTGCGCCAATGGGTTGGGCAGGAGCCCGGAAGGTGCGCTGCCCCGCCCCAAGCCTCCCCCCACCCCCGTGAAAGTGAAAGTGGCGGGGCCCTCGAAGGTCAAGCTTTGGGGGCGGGGCCGGCGCGGACCTGGGAGCGGGCGCAGGCATTCGAGGGCCATGGATGGGCTCGGCCGCCGCCTGCGAGCCAGCCTGAGACTGAAGCGCAGCCATGGGGGTTAGTGCGGGTCAGGGCGCGCGAGGGTGACGGCGTGGGGACGGCGCGGGGACCCGGGCGCAGGCATAGGACAGCGGTACTGGGACCAGCAGGGGTCAAGATCCTGAAGAAGTCTGGGAGCGATCGGGAGGGCTGGGCGAGAGTCAGGTGAGTCCAAGAAAGCCGGAGAGTGTCCAGACCTGCGGATTCCAGGGGTAGGCTGCTGACCAGAACTTGCATCAGTTGTGGGGCCCTGGGGACACGTGTCCTTCCATCCAGGAAGCTTGTGGTGCAGCCGCAGTGTGCCTCAAATGCTCAGGCTAGCCCTCCTCGGGGAGACGCTGCCCCGCCCTACTGGAGTGTAGCGTTTGTTTAGTTCCCGGGACCTAGCCTGTTCTTGCCATAGATATCTGCAAGCCACGAAAATTAGTCTCACTGAAGACCTTAGCACCCAGCAGGGGCGACGAGAATGTGGATGCCGGCTAGGCTGTGGTAGACTTGCTCAGCTGTGGCTTCTGGGTGTGACTGAGATTAAACCTACTACCCTATCCCTGTGACATGGGAATCGTTTCCCGGTCCATGGTAGATGATGGATTAAATTAGAAGTCCTTGTCAGTTTCTTTTTTTTTTTTTTTTTTTCTCAGCTGAAGCACTGGGAAAGGCAATTAGGATTCATTAATGTATCCATTCAACAAACATTTATTGTTGTGTATCAGTAGCGGGTGCTAAGGCTGAGCCAACCCTTACTTGACTCAAAGACTCTGCTTCTGAGCAGAAAAGGGCACTGGAAGGTTTTCAGGGGTCTTTCCCAAAGAGCTCATGTAGTCTAGTATTGACATGTGGAAAATGAGCCCCTCTTGTAAGAGGCCCTAGAGTTGGGGACACCCAGGGGTAAAGTCGTTGCTCCCTTCTGTTGGCCACAGTGACCTCTGACTGATCAGTTTGTCCTGTGTGCACTCCTGCCATCCTTGCTTTTCCTTCAGTCCTGTCTGGCCTGTGGCACCAAGGGGAGTGGTGTGTAATGGCTGGAGCAGAATGCAGAGACATGTCCTCTGTTCTCTGGAGACTCCTGGCCTGGTTTTTCTGGGCTTCCTAGGTCCTGGATAATCTTTTGAATGGCTTGGGCCTGCTCCCTGTGGCTGTTTTTCACATCCCCACCACAACATAAGGCTGGCCATTGCTTCTGGAGGTGATTCCTTGTGGTTGGGGAACAGGAAGACAAGCACTTTGCATGCTTGTCTTGAGAGGTTTAGCACCTGTCAGGTCATGTGGGTGTGCCCTCTTCATCTTTCAGACTGGCTTCCAGCTTCCTGGGGGATTTCCCCTACTCTTTCTGGCCATTCAGGCTCAGGGCAATTGTTTTGAGGGGTGTGAGTGTGTGTGTGTGTGTGTGTGTGTGTGTGTGTGTGTGTGTCACTGGGCCATGGTAATTATCCAACCTCACACTGGTAGGGAAGACAGATGTAGTAGTTTGTGTTGCCAGCAGCTCAGCAATGAGGAAACAAGGGCTTTTCAGATCAAGGTTCCCAAAAGTCCCCTTACCTTAAGTCAGGTGGCTGTGGGAGGGGCTTCCTGGCCAGCTGAGGAACAAGTGTAACCAGACCCATGGCTTCCCTAAGAAGGGTGGCTCCCTCCTCAATTAAAAGTGGGCATAATAATTTCATTCCAGGGCATTGGGGATTGAGATGCTTTATACTAAACTTGGGAGTTTGATGGATATTAGTTTTTCTTTATGCTCTGCTGCTGATAACCCTTTAGAAGAGGGAGAAAGAGAAAGCAGTCTTTTGTTAGATTTCTTTGGCCTTAGCCCAAAAGTCTGGATTTTTTTTTTTTTTTTTTTTTTTTTTTTTTTTTTTTTTTTTTTTTTAAAAAAAAGAGGACGATAAATCTTTCACTGTGATATATCAAAATAA
>NW_008353126.1:323920-377736 GCF_000622305.1 Nannospalax galili
GTTAGGTTTTTTTGGCCTTAGCCCAAAAGTTTGGTTTTTTTTTTTTTTTTTTTGCCAAGGATTTCTGAGTTTGCTGTTCCCTTGTTCCTCCTGATGAAACAGGAAGGAAATGGTCTGAAAATGCTGCCCAAGGATTTAGGAAAAGACATTTCCTGAGGTTCTGGATGATCAGGAAGATGATTCTAGTTCTCAAAGGTCTTTGCAAACTTTGTGGGATGTTTACTATGGAATATACTCAGAAGCCAGAGCCTAGACTTGGAGCTTTCCTAGTCCCCACCTTCCATAGATCCTGTTCGTTTTAAATAGCTTTGATTATTCCATGCCTCAGTTTCCTCTTCTGAATGAGACAGGTATCTGTTCTGAGACAGCCAGTGAGGATTGTGCAACAAGTCTGTACAAGTTGCAATAGGATGTGTGATTGCTTGGGTATCCTGGTTCATCCTCCTCACTAATCCAGCTTTCCTGCCATGCTATTTACTATGATTGGGGCTTCCCTGGGAGTCAAGGCTGGGCCTCTGATCTCTGGCTTTTACTAGTGCCACAAAAGTTCAGTCTAGAGCTCTTGGGAGCAGGGCAGCAGCCTCCGTATCAAACCACCCCACTCCCTTCCAGAGGCTATTAATTCTTTGCAGGAGTAGCAGAATGTGCACAAGATCCTTTTGCCTCTTCCCTCCCCTTTGAGCAACTTCCTGGCAAAAGTTCTTCCTCTTGCCCTGTGCATTTCCCTATTCAGGACTTTCTGTGAGAATCCTAGGATATTGATGGCTACTTCCTCCTCTAACCCCTTTTTCAATCTTTGACACAGCACTGGACCCACAATTCAGCTTGTAGACCCAGCACAGCAGGGAGAAATGTTGAGCAGGAGTTGGGGGGGCAGGATGGAGTTCACCCAGATGCTTTCTACTACCACTGCTGCTGATGCAATGAGTCCCCTGCTCTAGGCTGGGGACAATTTCCTGAGTCAGTGTTTCCCTTTTGGAAAGAGGGAATCCTCTGGAGCCCTGGAACAGTCCCGGTGAGAGAACTCTCTGCCTTAGCCCAGGACATGTTGCAGGGGTAAGGGTATCGCCATTGTAGCTATTCTGTAATTACCCTCAGAGATAGGCTTTGCTATATTGATTTCTAGGACTCCCTCTCTTGCTAGAAGTATTAATCCATTTAGATAATTATTGATCCAAGTTTACTTATCTTAACAAAGGCAAAGCAGTGGCATCTTGGCTGCAGAGTGTTTGGTTGGTCCTGTGATCTTGGTTGAGATCCTGAAGTCCTGGAGGTTCTAGAACTCAGCAGGTGGCCTGGTGGCAGTTTGCAGCTTTTGACCAAGTTGAGAAGTGAATAGTGAGCCATCAAGGATATGGGATATAAGTTCCCTGTTCTGAGACCACGAAGTTCCAGTGCCCTCAGTAGGATGCTTTCAGGCATTCTTCAGTGCCTGAGGTTGTAAATAAACTCCCTGCACCCGCATGCTCTGCAGACCCGGAATTCAAACCCCTTAGCACAGAAGCAGCAGGGCCTTGAGATGTTTGCTCATGACCTTTTCTCTCACCACACCCTGGGGCTGTTGGGAGGAGCCAAGAGCTGAGCTGCAATGCCAGGATGCTGTCTGTGTCAGTACCCACATTAAGCTGCCTCCTAGGTCCCGTCATATCCTTCTAGCACAACCACAAGGTGCACAGGATGGAAACTGCTCTCCCCATTTTGGAGACAGCGTGTGGGTCTACTAAATAGAGTTGTAACTGGAGACCAAAGCAGAAGGTTCTTTATCCAGCTTTCTGACCAGGCTGAAGGGGAAAGGAGAGCACTCATGTCCGGAAAACACAGAACGATGGAAAGAGAAGGGATAGGCCGAGCCCTCAGGCTTATTCGAAATCGCTTGCCTCAACTTCGAGCAGGTCAGGACTAGACTGTCTACTTCCTTTTTTAGGGTGATCTTCTTAAATGGGCTGTTTCCTCTTGGAGGTGCTCCTCCCTCTTTTTCTTTTACATGCAGACCTCCACATGGTCCCCCATGTGATCAGGCCAGGAGGATTCCCCTGTTGGTCTGCAGAGTCAGTCATGTCTGCTGGGAGGTCTTGGTGTGGTAATAGTCACAAGCTGTACCGACAGTTTAGTACAGGTTTACTCAGAGCTCAGGAAATACTGTCCCAGAACTGCTCTGGTAGGCAGACTGTACAGTATCTGGCATTGGGCTTCCAGGAGCCTCCACAGTACAATTCCTTGGCTTCTACATTAGTAGTTTCTTTCCTCCCTGTGGCTCCCCATGGTTTCAAGTTTCCCAGGTCAGGTGTGGAAATTGCCCACTTGGCTGTGGTCCTGCCCAGTGACTGGTGATGCTGGTCAGGTTCCAGGTATCTCATCGCTGGCAAGGCAGTATTGAGGTGTGGAACTTACCCAGATTCACACAGATGCCACAGAATGGATGGATGAGATACTGAAGGGACTCTTGCATCTCAATTTCAGGACCTTCACAGAACAATTCTGGGGAAGCTGTAACAGAACCAGAAAGGATCCAGGACCAGTCTCTACACAGTTTTACTGGGAGCCAGCACTTCTTTGAGTACCTCCTTGTTGTTTCTTTAAAGAAAAAGTATTCAGGAGATGGCTACGGGCCCACAATCACCTACCAGTTTCCCAAGGTAAGGACTGAGGGGTGGGGGACTGAGGATGGAGGCCGGAAGACAGAGGGTATTTGAAAAGTAGTGGTAGGGTTATACTCCCTGCCACCCTGCCAGGGCATGACATCTGAGCTTGGTGCTTGTTTCCTTCTTAGCCTAACCTGTTTTCTGTTATCGCCCACAGAATCTAGGTTTGACTGTTTTGTGAGGGAAGGACTGAATGTCTGTATCAGGGATGCCAGGCTTGTACTTAAAGGGCCTCCTAGTTCTTCCAAATGCCACCTCGGTTACCTTTCTCTTCAGAAAAGGTCAGCTTATTCCAGGATTCCTAAGAAGGCATACCCTTCCAGGTTGTGTGGGAGAGGGCCAAGCAGGCCAGGACAGCCCAAAGATCTGACTCCCCAAGCTTCAGAGTCTTTCTTGCCTCATCTTGTGCTGGGTGACGTGGTGGCTGCAGGGCTCTGTTCTTGTTAACCCCTCTGGTTGCAGGTGTAGTGACTGGGCAGGCTGCTTCTCTTCTCTGATGTGGTGTCTCTGATGTCACTCTCTCAGGGGACTGGGCTGGCTTGGGCCTTTCTGATCTTCTTTGAATATGTAAATCCTCACGATACTGACGTCCAACACAAGGTCAAGTTGATGTGGCCCAGAACAAATTGTTTCATCTTTGGGGTCATTCCAGCTAGACCTAGAATGCAGATTGTGTGGACTACCAACCGAAGGCACCGTTTGCACCTCATGCCAGTGGGAAAGCTTATCCTCAAATGGCTATAAAGCTTCAAAAGAGCCTGCCAGTCCTCTGACCTCTCCTTTTGCCCCTTTGTCTTTTCCTTGTAGCGGGAGAACCTGCTCCGGGGTCAGCAGGAGGAGGAGGAGAGACTTCTCAAAGCCATCCCTTTGTTCTGCTTTCCAGATGGGAATGAGTGGGCACCACACACTGAATATCCCAGGTAACCACTCAGCCTGGGGGTGGGGGTATCAGATTGGGAGGGTGAGGCATGTGTGTGGCTTCTGTGGCTTCTTCACCTGGTGTGTGATTTGAGTTCCTCCTGAGGAAACAACTTGCTTAGGGGTCCTTAAGGCCAAAGATCTGAGCTGTGACTTGACCTTTATCCAAAGACCACTGAGAACCTCACCTGCCCTAGGAGCAGTAGTCATTTCTGACTGCACTGGCAGAAGCCTGACCAAACAGAAAGTCTATGGCCTCTACAAAGGCAATATAGGAAAGGTCCGTACCTTGTGAACACTGGAAGTTGATTGTGTTACAATTTTGGTTGAGAAATACTCTCTCAGAGCCTCACTTCCTTCATCTTAAACTGGGAGAACTAATCAAACCTCCCTCGCCAATACGATACAGAGAATCAAATGAAGTGAGACAGTTAGGACTTGGCACTACTGAGCACTTAATAAGTTACTGGAGTGATTATGCTTATGATTAATCAGCAGTTCCCCTTTGCCCTCCTTTCCACTCCTCTGATGCCAACTTCATTCCTTGTTTTAGAGTCTAGTGAGCTTTAAATGCATACCATTTGTTGTTCTTTCTTAGGGAGACCTTCTCATTCGTCCTGACCAATGTGGATGGGAGCAGAAAGATTGGATACTGCAGGCGCCTCTTGGTCTGTGCTGCTCAGAATCCCCTCCCCACTTCTACAGCCTGTTCGTCTCCACAGCTGGACTTGCTCAGGCCTCAGCTGCAGAAACTCATGCTGTGTGCAATGGTGGTTGTAGGGAGAGTATAGCTTAGCTCCTGCAGCCATGTTAGTGCCCTTCTGGAATCACATAAGGACCTAAACATGCTGCTCCTCCTCTCCTACCCCGAGGACTATTGTCCCCAGGCTGTGGCTTATGGTCTCCACAGCTCAACAGCTCTATACACTGTAAGGGAATCCAACGGACTCCTTTCTCCTTATCTTCTCCAGCAAGGCCTGCTTGCCTTGGCCCCTGGAGCCTCCCATATGGAGTCTAGGATTTGAGGTCCTAGGTTCAATTCTTGGATCTCAGGAGGATTCTCTAAGGGGTCTTTACAGTGCTCACCTCTCTAGTCATCTCATGTCTAAGATACACTTGTGTTTGCTCACATTGACTTTCAGCTCATGTTGGCCACGAGGCTGAAATGTTTACCTTTGAGTTCCTGGCCTCTGAAAGCTGCCTCCCTCCTCCTCCTCCTCCTGCTCCTCCTCCCCCTCTTCCTCCTTTCCCTCCTACTCCTTCCCCCCTTCCTCCTCTTTTCCCTCTCCCTCCTTTTCCTCCTCCCCCTCTCTTCCTCAACCTCTCCCTCCTCCTCTTCTTCATCTCTGTTAATTGTATGAAATAGTAGGTTTTATTATGACATTTTCATGCACGTTTAGCATGAACTCTGATTATATTCACTCCCCCACTGCACTAGTCCCCTTCTTCTCAGCAAATAGTCACCTTTCTACTTACATGCCATTGTTTATGTCTTTTTTTCTTTTTTTGTAAAATTTAGATTCCACATATGAGAATGTGAATTTGTCATTCGATGCCTGGCTTCTTTTGTTTAACACAATGATTGCTAGTTCTAACCATTTCCTCCATGTCATAATTTCATCCATTTTTTTTTTTTTTTCTTTTTTTGAGCTGGCCTGGTACTCGATATGTAGACAAGGCTGGCCTTGAACTCACAGAGATCCGCCTGCCTCTGTCTCGTACTTACTAGGACTAAAGGCTTGCACCACCATGTCAGCACCATATCTCCTTCTTAATGGCTAATACTGCATTGTGTATATATACCACATTTTCTTTATCCATTGATCTGTTAAGGGATACCTAGGATAACTGCATAGTTTGGCTGCTATGAATAGTGAGACCATCTTCTTTTGATGTTGGTGACCATTTAGACCTTCCTGCTGTCCTTACCATGAATAGAACCTCTGTACAGTCAGCCCATCAACCCCCAGTCCCCAGCACTCTACCTTTTGCCCCATTAGCCCCAGGTGTGAGAAGCTTTTGAAGATACTGCAGCCCTGAAGGAAACTCTTGTCCCTCCCTAGCCCGCCGGCCCTGGCCCTCGTCTTCCCATAGTATACTGCATCATCAGCTGCATCGGCTGCTTTGGCTTGTTCTCCAAGGTAAGGGGAGGAGAAGATTCCTTAGGGCTTGTTAGGCAGGCCTGTTCAGCTTTCTGGCTCAGCCTGGCTGCCTGCCTTGCCTAGCAACTTGAGTCCTTAGTGGAGTGCTTTCGAGAAAGTACAGCCAGCATTGAGGATATGTGGGAAGACTGAGGCAGGGAAGGATTTGGACTCAACCTAATTTCAAGGCAATGTAGAAGACTATTCCCCTACAGAGAGTCATTGTTCCTACCAGTCAAGTAAAAAATCAGTTAAAGCTCAACAGGGGAAGAGCTTCAAGTTGTCTTCTAAGTTTGGGTTTTCTCATCTGTTAAATGGATCTAATGATCACTCACCTTCTTATCCTCCAAGTGAGTGTGAGGCTCAGATGAGCTGACCTAAGAAGCTCTTCATAAAAGGCAGAGCATCACGGAAGTCTGAAGGAAACTGTTCTGCAGTACTTGACCTCAAACTTGACCTGACTCCTTTGAGTCAAAGAGAAGTTGAGGTCTTGTGCTGCTGGGGCTAGAGTTAAGGCGAAAGTAGAGTCCCTGAGAATGGACATGGCCTGTCTTGTGTGGCCAGAGGACGCTGGGTGAAGGGGAGAAACACACCAGCTTTTTCTTGGATTGTGTTTATCTCTCTGTTTAAGTATGCTGAGGACTGGTGGCAGCCTCTGACCCTCAGAACACTCCAGTGAGAGTGATACCCAGAAAGTGAGGCTCCTAGGCTCCCACTCCAGGCAGTGCCTACACGGAGGATGACTTACTGGGGTTGTAGTTTTATGTTAGTGTTAGGAAAAGGAAGGCATATGAAAGTGAGAAGAAGGCTTGGACAAAGCAGGAAATAATAGATTATAAAGCAGAAGAGAGCCAGTTGGTGGAGGGACCTGGAAGATTCCTTGAGAATAATCAGGACCAGTGTGAGAGCCTTGGGGTACTCAGTAGCATCCTTCTAAGCCTTGCTTCCTGTGGCCCTTCCTCTGCAGATCCTGGATGAAGTAGAGAAGAGACATCAGATCTCTGTGGCTGTCATCTACCCATTCATGCAAGGCCTCCGAGAAGCAGCCTTCCCTGCGCCTGGAAAGACTGTGACCCTTAAGAGCTTCATCCCTGACTCAGGCACAGAGGTAAGTTAGCAAGTGGGTGATACTCATGGCTGGAGAGGGCAGGCTTCTGTGGCACCGCTCATCACTGTTCCTCCATTCACCAGGTTATAGTTAGGGAAACTGAGCTAAGCATTAGAAATATTGGCAGAGCTGAAAATCAACCCAAATTTGCTGAATTTTCTAACCTGATGTGCAACAGGACCTAATTACTCTTCAGCCCACTGGATTTTGTCTGTGATCAGTACATCATATAAGTTGAGGGTTTTGATGTTAAGTTTGTCCCTAGCTCCCAAATTTTCACTTGCTCTTACATCTTCCCTGTATTCTTTATGTGTCCTGTATCCCCACTTTATGGTCTCCTTCTGTCCTACTTGTTATCATCCATCCCCACCCCTTAGTCTCTGTCCATGTCTAATGAAATGCTTTTGCTCTAAGTCACTAAGTTCTAACAATAATTCTAAGTTACAAGAATTCCAGTCTAATTGCTGGAACTTTGGAGAGTCCCATGTGCACCTCAGACCTTGGCTTTCCCACAGGAGATGAGGAGTTGCTAGAAATTTCCAGTTACTGGCAAAATAAGTACTGAAGGCTTTATTCTGTGTTGAACTATGCATTTTCTGGGTGCACAGTGGTAACCAAAATGAAAATGGCCCCTGACCTCATGGGCTAAAGGTTTTGTGAGGAAGGGACACCAACTAAGTGAGCAAACACACCAGTGAGTTTACAGTGAAAGGCTGGGCAGTTGCAATGAAGGAAAAGCAGTGTGGCATGGGAAAAAGATGAGGAAGTCTTATGGTGATGGAAGTGGGCCTCTGAGACCTGAAAGAGGATTAGAATGACTAGAGGAGGGCAGTGCAGGGGAGACCCACCAGAGGCTTTTGACAGGAGGGATTTCTGCTCCAGGCTAGACCTTTTGGGCCAAGCTGAAGATTCCACCATGAGGTATTCAGAGCAGAAGGAAGCCACTAGTAGGATTTTAGCCTGGCAGATGAGCCAGGAGCAGATCTGTCCTGTGAGGAGCATGGGGTAGGCCTGGTCCAGCATTCCAAGGTCTGTGATTTTGCACTGAGGACCTTCCTGTCTGGTTTTCCTACAGTTCATCTCACTGACACGGCCCCTGGACTCCCACCTTGAACATGTGGATTTTAGCACCCTGTTGCGCTGTCTCCAATTTGAACAGATTATTCAGATCTTTGCCTCTGCAGTGCTGGAAAGAAAAATTATCTTCCTAGCAGAAGATCTCAGGTAAGTTCATCCACTGACTGACCACCCTGGCCTGCATCCCTGGGTTCATGGGAACACACAAGAGATTCTCAAAGGCAGTCAGACTATAGGATCCATGTAAACACCCTCCTGATTCCAGTTCCCAGATCTGTACTTTAGACCTAGAGAAACAGCTACTCTCACTCCCCTGCCTGTCTCCAAACTTCATTGCTGCCTGGTTTGAAGAGGGCTCCTACTAAATTCTGGGAAAGATATGGAGTGTTCCTGCTGAAACTCAGGCAGGGCCAGTCAGGGTTAATGTGGGCATGATTTTACCTTTTCAAGGCCAGGTTGGGATGAGGGTGGAGAACAGGACAGGAAGGCATATAATGATGTGGAGGGTAAGCTCATCTATCTATTTATTCACTAATTCAACAAGCATTTATTGCGTGTCAGCTGTTTGCCAAATGCCAAGCATTGGGAAGATAGCAAGAGGACTTGGTGTCTGCCCTTAAGGAGACACAAGATTATGTATTGGTTTTAAGCACAGAAATCAGCAGAATGAGTTTCAAATCCTGTTCTTCCACTTTAGCTATTAAGTTCCCCCTTAGACCTGCTTTTTAACTTCTTGAAATCAAGATTTCCTTATCTGTAGAATGGAAATGATTGGACTAGCCTCACCTGGTTGTGGTGATGATTAAAGGTGATGATGCACAGTGGTAGGTACCTAGCATCCTGCCAGGTGCAGACTGGTGAGGATGAGCTGTGAGTCTCAGTCAGCTCACAGCTGAGCATACCCCCATGTACAATGAAAACAGGGTGCGGTCATGCTTTCGTTCCTACCTGTGAGGGGCTTCAAGTCTTAAAAAGACATGGGGACACATGGCAGTCAGAGAAGAAAAAAGTTTGTCAAAAACAATAGATTGACCTTCTGTTCATATCTTGGAGAGTGAGAAATTATTATTTTTTGAGACAGGGTCTCACTATGTAGCTCTGGCTGGCCTGAACTCACAGAGATCTGCCTGCCTACATGAATGCTGTGATTAAAGGTGTGTACCATCATGCCCAGCAAGAAGCAATGATTTTGAGCTGAATCCTGGTCCTGATCTTTAAGGGAAGAAGAAAAAGAAGTTAGGGAAACAACAGAGGTCAAAGGGTCAGGCACATGTCATGGGTTTCAGAGGAAAGGAAGCATGGGTAGAGATTGGGGTCTGTGTATTCAGAATTTTAAGAACATCAGCAATGACCAAAAAATGAAGTAATCATAGGCTAATCCTTGTGTGTGTGTGTGTGTGTTTTGGGGGGGGGGGTGGCTCTTCCACTTCCAGGCCTGTATGGAAACAAGAAGTTTCTGTGGTGACTAGGGCTCAGGCTTGGCCTAGTCTTTCCCATCCAATTGGTGTTTGGGAAATGGAGGCTGGAGATCTACCTCCCAGGAGCAAACTTTCTCCAGGAAATATTACCACTCCCCACTTCCTTCCTACATAGTGTTTTCAGATCCTGGAGGCTGGGGCTGGGAGGGGACTTCCAGTCAGCCAAGCTTTAGCTAGGCACTCAGAGACAGACTTTCTGACTCAGGAAGTGCTAGCTTGATACCTAGTTTCCGCATCTGTGTTTTTATTGGCCTTGGATTTGGGGCAGTTTCGTTGGAGAAATGAAAAGCTATGAAAACCAGTGGAGAACTGAGAAGCTAGAGAGTTGGGCTGTGTGTGTGTGTGTGTGTGTGTGTGTGTGTGTATGCGTGTGTGTGTGTGTATGCGTGTGTGTGTGTGTGTGTGTGTGTGTGTGTGTGTGTGTGGCTGAGTTATGATTTGGACAGTAATGATATGAGAAGTGCTTTATTACAAAGTCTAGAAGAGCCACCTCTCTGTGGGACTTTCCATGGAGGAATCTCTGAATAGTGGTTCCTGGAACATAGGAATTTCCCAAGCTACCTCTGCACCAACCTGGTAGCTTTCAGTAACCTCAAGTGGCCACAGGAAGCCATGGGAGGTCAAAGCTGGAGATGAAGGTGGATAGACCCAAGAAGAAAAGGCTCTTCATCTTCACCAAGGCCTGGTGTTGACTGGCTTCCTTCTGTACTACACCAAGTTTCTTCAAAGCAGGGGCTATCTGTGTCCTTTGCACAATTTTGAGCTCGAGAGTAGAGGCACAGTCACTTTTGTTTAAATGAAGGAATCCTTTCCTTCTTTTCCTTTTCTGAACTTCTTTTATTTTTAGCCAGTAATGACTTGAGAGGAATAGCTAGGAATATAGATCAAAGAGGGCCCCACCCTGGAGAGTGGAGCCTTAACTCCTCTGGCTTCTGCCCTTCCCCTCCTAGCAACAAGTAGCTACAAGCTCTGTGACCATCATGGCTCCCACACTTGCCTTTTTGCCCAGCACAGGCCGCCCTGGCAGGAGCTGTTGTAGGTGCTGGGCTGTGAGGGGGTGTGAGGGTACAGGGGCATTGCTGACTCATTCTCTGTACTGTTCCAGCACACTGTCTCAGTGTATACATGCTGCAGCCGCCCTGCTCTACCCCTTCAGCTGGGCACACACCTACATCCCTGTTGTCCCTGAAAGCCTTCTGGCCACCGTCTGCTGCCCCACCCCTTTTATGGTTGGAGTCCAAATGCGCTTCCAGCAGGAGGTTATGGACAGCCCCATGGAAGAGGTATGCCGCAGTAAGGAGAGTGCATGGTGTAGAACCAGGCACACCTGGATTTGGATCCCCACTCTGTTACTAGCAGTTGTGGGATTTGGGAAAAGTTAATCTCTTTAAGCCTGAACTTCCTCACCAGTAAAATGGGGATAACGGTGTTTAGTTTGCTAGAGACTTGGGGAAATGATGTGTGTAAGGTCCTAGACTTATGTGGCACCTGACACATAGCTCATTTCATAAGTGTTGACTCTCTTACATGATTCCTCTGTGGGCTTAGGAGGCAAGATGCTGCTTATTCAAGGATCATGAGAATGTCTGGTAGTGACTAGTCCTATGGAGCAGTCTCTTGGGTGTCCTATTTTGCAGATGAATGACCACAGCTGCTCTGGACAATACACACCCCGCTGGAATCCATTCACATTCCTGAGGAGCAAGCTGTTTTGTAAACTATGGGTCTCAAAAATGCAGATATTTGCAGCAAGCACCATCTTTCTGACTAGCTTGGAGCTCAGTTAGATGAGGATATAGATTCAAATCCCTTTTGAATTTGTTGCTTATTTCTTGGTAATGACCCTGATACAGCAGAAGGTTCTGTTGTAAAAATGGACGCAATCACATGTCTATCCCTAAAGTTGGAAAAAGAACTCAAAACATGTGCTCTGACCCAAGGATAGCATGTTACTATATCGGAAACGGGACGACTGCTTGGGAATGTCAGCCCTGACTCACAGTGCAGAGACAGGATTACCTATTGAGGCATCTTGATGCAAGCTAGTAAAGAGGCCTGGAGCTACCCCTAGTGGGAGGATTTCCCCTTTTACACAAGAGATAAGTGAGGTCCAGAGAACCCAGTTGCTTAGATGAGGCCACAGTGAAACCCAGCACAGAAAAGCCCCAAAGTCCTTCAGTGGAAGGTGCTGCGGGGAAGGAGAAGCAAGCTGTTCCCTCTGCTCTAGTAGCTCTCTCCTTCCTTTGTACTGAGTGCACATGCCCTTTAAGCCACCCTTAGCCACATGACTAACTGGGGCAGAGTATTAGCCCCAGGTTTAGCAATAAAACTTAAAATGTCACAACCCCAGAAGTTATGAAACTTCCCTCCTCGGAAGCTAGAACTCTTCCCCTGACAGGCAGGCAGGAAGACAAATGAGGATCAGTGAGGCTCTGTCTCTTGCTCTCCAACAGCGTTGCCTTATTTCAGTCCTCTGCAGTTGCTCTGGGAAACAGCAGAAGCCCATATGGCCTCTGTGTGTGTGTGTGTGTGTGTGTGTGTGTGTGTGTGTGTGTTGGGTGTGTTAGGTTGTGTGTGTTGGAGGGTGGGGTTCTCTGACTTTCCACGTAAGCTCTTACTACATAGATAATAAGTCCAATATAGAAGAGACTTCTGGGAACCACCTCACAACCTAAAAAAAAAAAAACACCCAAAAACCAAACTTGACATGTACACTTCTCCAAGTGCCCCAAATGAACAGCTTTCCTTGCATGAAGGCATCTGAGCCTATGTATACAAGTAGTTTCAAGCCTGGACTAGTTCAGCTTTTCTTCCCTGATGATGGATAATTACAGTGCACACTGTTTTCTGCCAAACTTCCCAGGTTCTCTCTTTCCTTATATTTGGAAGGAGGGAATATGTAGGGATCCTTCACCCTAGTGTCAAGTCCCAGACAGGCCTCAAATGCCCAGGATTTAAGCAACTCTAGTACTCTGGTGACCCTGTCTAAAGAGTAGTTGAATGTTGGTATTTAAAAACAGTACAGATTAGGTGTGGTAACTCTTACCTATAATCTCAGCACACAGGAGGTGGAGGTAGGAAAGCCAGGAATTTGAGGCGAGCCTGGGCTACATAAGACCCTGTCTCAAAACCAAACCATGTTAGAGCTCATGAGTTTTCAGAAGCCAAAATCCTAATCTTATTTAAAATATTCTAATTTAAATATTGGAACTGGTCCAAGTATTTAAAAATACCAAGGAGTCAGCAGCAGCCTGCCTGTTTGTAGTTTGTGAGCTAGACTGCAAGATCCACAGGCCATGGTGGAACTGGTTGGGAACTCAGTCCTGTGCTTGTCTTACTTGCAACCTCTGCTTATGTAGTGTCCTTGCTTCCTTTCTTCTTCCTGTTGACCCTGGGCTCATGTTCTCTTGTGGAGTTTCCTGCAAGAAGGCCCAAGGCTATTGGAATTTTTTGTTTTACACTGGGTCTCCCAGTAGCCCCAGCTGGCCAGGAACTATATAGACCAGGCTGGTCTCAATCTCACAGAGATCTGCCTGCCTCTACCTCCTGAGAGAAATGCTGGTATTAAAGGCATGTACCATCAACCATCTGTTACCAGGGACTTTTTAATGAAGTGAACCCAGGGTCTGCAGCATGTTAAGCATGTGCTCTAATCACTTCCACTTCCAAGCAATCTGTGTGAGCTTTGAATAGAGCCCTGGGCAATTGTGCATAGAGTTGTTGCAAGCCTGGCAAGATCAAAACTCAACTGCCTCTGTCCTTGAACTGACTAGAGGACAGGATGCTCAAGGAGAGTTGGAGAGGGGAATGAAATTCCAAAGGCAGCCGTGGAAACTGGTTTGCTATTTCTCAGCACTGTGACCTCTAGGAACTTTAGGTTTATCTCATCTGCAAATTGAGTACTTATGTGAGTGCATGTTCATGATGTGTTGGGAAGCAATTACTATAATTCCCATGATCAGTAATTTTTTTTTTCTTTTTTTGAGACAGCATCTCTGTGTAGCTCAGTCTGGGCCTAGAATTCAAGGCAATCCTCCTGCCTGCCTCAGTTCAATTTTCCAGAGTTCTGGGGTTAAACATGTGCCTACCATGCTTGGTATGATTGGTGCTTTATTACTGAGTGACTACAGTTTCCCCCTGTGGTACTTTCCTTCTACTTTGGCCCTTTCTTCTGCTCCCTTTCTACACACACACCCCATTTTCCAGGAAGGGAACTCTGATTTCCAGAGAAAAATGAGAATTTCCAGAGAAATGAAAATGCCAGGCAGGAAACGGGCATCAAGTATGCTGATGTTGCTGCTACCTGGGCAGAAAGGACAGCCCTGGGCAGAAATGGAACTGTTAGGTGCTCTGAGGTCTATAAAGAGATAAAGACATTCTGTGTTTACTGCAGGTCCTGTTGGTGAATCTTTGCAAAGGAACTTTCTTATTGTCGGTAAGTGTCTGGGTTCACCTGGAGACCTACCACCAACTCAACCTTTCTAATGTCATGATGCTCCTGATCTCAGCCAATATTTTGAGGGAGAATTTATGCTACTATCCCCTCCCTTCATGAGGAGCCATGGGCAAAGACCCAGATGCCTCTGAGGCTATCAGTGACAGTGTCTTCTGAGTAACTAAGTCCACAGAGGCTGAGAAAATTTCTTGCTCACATTAAGGTTCAAACTGAAGGCAAAGATACAACTGTTGTCTCTGTATGGTGATTTGAGTAGGTGACTTCATGCATCCCTCATGCTCTCCGGGCATCCTCTCACTTACACCTCCTGACCAGACTGCTTGACCTTGACCCAACTCTGTCCTCTCCTAGGTTGGTGATGAAAAAGATATCCTACCACCAAAACTTCAGGATAACATCTTACATTCACTTGGTCCGGGGATCGATGAGTTAAACAGTAAGTTCTAGGCTCCTCTTTTGGGCTTCTCCAGGGAGCTTGAAGTCATGATTCCTAACCATTCCCTTCTAGAACTACAATGAACTTGTTCAGCAGCCTGGGCCAGAGGCCTAGATCTAAATATGAGATTTTGTTTTTCCTAGGCAATGGCAGAGAATCCATACCCAGGCTCCAGGTTTTAAGTTCTTTTCTTTTCTTCAAGACATAGGTTCACATTGCAGCCCAGGCTGGCCTCAAACTTGTTGCAATCCTCCTGCCTTAGACCCCTCCTAAAAGTTAGGATTACAGGTGTGACCCATCTTCCCAGGCTCAGGCTCCCATTCCAGTCTATTTTCTGAGAGCTTTGGGGTGAAAAGGAAACCATAATTAGAGGTGAATTGGGGTAATTTTGTCCCTGTATTACCTTGAAATGGTGTTCTATGTTTCCCGCAGCTTCAGAACAAATCAACGAGCATGTTTCAGGTCCCTTTGTGCAGTTTTTTGTCAAAACTGTGGGTCACTATGCTTCCTATATCAAACGGGAGGCCAGTGGGCAAGGACACTTCCAAGAACGGTCCTTCTGTAAGGCTCTCACCTCCAAGACCAACCGCCGATTTGTGAAGAAGTTTGTGAAGACGCAGCTCTTCTCCCTGTTCATTCAGGAAGCAGAGAAGAGCAGGAATCCTCCTGCAGGTACAGATAGCCCCCACCATCTCGTTCCAGAGAGGGTCTCTTTTTAGATCAAGAGGTTGGGAGTGTCTCTCTCCAGAGGCCCACAGAACTTGTACCAGTGGGATTGGACGTAGCCTGAAACCCAAGAACCTGCTTCAGGGCTAGCATTTCATAAAAATAGGTCTGCTCACCAGACCTATTGTCTTTTTAAATTCTAGAGCTAATTCTTCTTTATAGGCCTCTTTATGGGCAGAACCGAATACTCTGAGGGCTTTGGGACCCTGGCAGTCTGTGGATGGTAGTGTGGGGTCTTTCTGTTCTTTTGAGGTGGGGTCTCATTGCATAGCCTCACCTTCCTAACTGCTAGGATTACAGACATGTAATTCAACAGAGTAGACCCCAGCCTGCTCAGAGAATTTCTTAGGCTTACTCCTGAGTTCATCAGACTGCCTGAAAAATTCGGTGCCTCTAACAACTGTGTTTGAACCCACAGGCTATTTCCAACAAAAAATACTTGAATATGAAGAACAGAAGAAACAGAAGAAATCAAGGGAAAAGACTGTGAAGTAAAAGCTGTGGTGTGCAGGACTGTCTAGAACTATAGACCAGTTTGGAATTTGGGCCCTGCCAGTACGGCAGGAAGTTCTCAGTGAAGTTCTCAGTCTCTGGAATCCACGGCTTCTTTCTGAGTCCTGGTAACCTGGTCCTACTTCAAACTGGTGTTTGAGTTTGGGATTGTGGGTGTCAGGACCTCTCAGGACTTTGAGGGCTCTTACCCCCAATCTCACAGAACTGTACTCAAAGCTAAATTTTGGCAGAGATGACACAGTGGGAGACAGTAGTACAGGTGTTGTAGGTACTTGGTTCAAGTTTTTGCAACTCCATCTCCTGGGAACTACTGTTATAAAATCCTCAACAGGGAAAGCTGTTGTGGCCCAATGGCCCATGTACAAAATGGTAGTCTGACATGTGAGGATGAGAATAAAGATGACAATCTTGTTTTACGTTTGTCAGTACAGGAAGCAATGCATATGGGAATAAACGGAACAGGGGAGGACCTGGTCTTGGAATAGGGTTCAGCAGCTCCATGTCTAGTAGGAAGGGTAACAGATCTTGGTCAGAGTAGCTATAACATACAGAAACACTGTATGAGTCAGGTGTGCTCTCCAGAATCCTGACAGCAGAGGCTGCTTGGGAGGAGGCAGCTGTAGCATAAGGTAGCTTGAAGGGAGAAATTCTAGCCAACAGTAGCCCCTGAAGACCATTCTGGGGCCTTTATAAACAAACCAGACTGCCCATAGTCCACCTAGTCCTTGACCTTCAGTCTTAGATCCAACCTGAACTACTTATCTGGTAAGTCCAGCTTGATTTTCTAGCTAAAGGTGATCCTTCCATTGACATTTTTTTCCTTTGGGAGGAAAAAAAAAATCTTAAGAGTCCAAAGTATTTAGTGGTCACCTAGGCGCTCCTCTTTCTAGACACCTCCATTAAACAGTTTCTGTATAAACACTGCAAGAGATGGGAAACATTTTTAGAGACATCTTGAATTCTACCTTTAAATTTTATTTTATTTTTTTTAATGTGGCCTTCAGGTTTCCAAACTTGATATAAAGAATACAAGTGATACAGAGGGTGTGATAAGAGGCAGGGGCTGCCAAACTGAAGTTAAAGTGATGCAATCTGATTTGGGGAACCCACATACCTACTGCAGGTAGTATTTGTTCCACTGCCCACATTCCACACCTAACTGCAATTCTTCACAGCTTCTAAGAATCATTACTTTTAGTTTTATAGAAGTATTTGCTAAATCACTTATACCTTGAAAAGTTTCAGATCAAGAACCTTAGAATCCTGTGAAGCTTATGAAAATCCAGATTCTATCCTTTAAGTTGTCTTTAAAGATAGGATCTGGAGCCTGTTGTGGTGTAGCCTGTAAGTCCAGCATTCAGGAGGCTGAGGCAGGAGAACTGAGAGTTCAAACCAGCCTGAGCTACTGTGGGACCTCAATCCAGACTGAAAAATAAAAGCTGGAAATATGTTTTCCAAAAGCAGCACATCTTTGGTTGATTTTGATATTCCACTAGGTAAATGAACACAATAATAAGGGCCAGCTGAGGTTTTCTACAAAGGGACCATTGATCTGATGATGCTTATGACCTAGGGCTGAAGGATGCATACACTAATATACTTGAGTGCTTTCCAGATTCCCTTTATGCTGAAAAAGTTTCCAGAATACATGTATTTATTTCAATTAAGTCTTCAGCACCTTAGTTTATAGCTTTGGTATGATGTAGAAAACATTGGCTAGACTTCAGATCTATACCTACATTCCATTCTGGAGTACAGCAATACTGTTTGATAACTGGTATGCTACTTCTCCTGTCCAGCCTTAGCAATGAACACCCGCTGTGTCTGCTGAAATAACAAAACAACAGATATAATTTACTAAAGGGGGTTATCTGTTCTGTTTTTCTGCTTTGTTCTTGATCTTTTATATCCTTCCCCCCCGCCCCCTCTTTTTCCTGAGAGACTCTCACATATCCCAGGTTGGCCTCAAGCTTACTAGGTCATCAAAGACAACCCTGAACTTCTTGTTCTCTTTCAAGCACTGGGATTCCTGATTTTAAATGAGTCATGGGGTATGTGAGTGCTGGGGATCAAACCAGGGATGCAGGTCACGTTAAAGTAATCACCCCATCAACTGAGCTATATGCTCAGCCCCAAAAGAATATATACAAACTCATTTTGATGCGGGAATTGAAACTGTAACCTTGGGTATGCTAGACAAGTGAGTCATATCTCTAGTCTCTATCTCAAATGGTAAAACTGCTAGCAAACAAAGTCAGACATACTCACCTGCTACAGGTTAGCAATGACATTAAAAGGATAACTGTCATTGTTGATACAGATCTACAATGAAATGATCGTTAAAAGTTTGAGAAAGCATGGTTCTGGCTGTCTGACACGGCATTACAACCACTGTTTATTCCTGATTATAGAATAAGGTATAAATACAATTTAATTGTAAGGTACCTAATTTTGCCCTTAAGCATTTTTGTTGTGATCCTCTTTATATTACAGCAACAGAACATCTGTATGCAATGGAAACAGATGTAATTCACAAAGAACATTTAGCTCCTATTTCAAACTATAGTATCAGTATTGAAAAGGAGAGTGCCAGCAAAGGAGTGACTGCCCCCCACACAGATCCAGGCAAGAACGGAAAATGTGGGGGAAAGATCTCAGCTTCCAAAGACAGATAATGACAAGGGGAATGACTGCCACACAAAGAACCCACAAAAGGGAAAATGAACACAGCTCCACTTTTTAAAGGGTCCAGTAGTTTCTGTAAGATAGGAACGTCACAGGCATATCATGATAACACAGTTGATCGAATTTCCTTATTTATTAAAAATCAGGAATAAATTTTGCTTAAATTGTAAAAAATGACATTTAAGATGTAGTTTATCTTTCCTCTAAATAAAACTGAGAAAAAGGCTGGCTTTTAGATCATATATTTATTTAAAAAAATAAAATGGATTGACAAAGTTACCACATTATTCTGCATGCTAACAGGATTTCCCAAGCCTGTGAGAAACACCATTTCTTGATCAATAATAAAATCACTTCCTCAACAATGTAGAGACATGAAACCTTTCCACCCAAATTTAAAGTCTTTATCACCACTTTCACCTCACAAGCTAGTGGGATGTATCTGTCACAAGCTGAGCTCCTTGTGAAAGAAAGTTTGAGAAGACAAACAAGGATGTTACTAAAAGATGATGATTTGTTAAAACTATAAAGCAACCATCTTTTGGCCTGCAAATATTTTACACCAGAAATCACCACGGCTGGGGATGTGCTCCTCTGACAGTCTTACTCTGAATCCAGGATAATCACAAACACATGGCATTTTTTCCCTGCATGCTTTCTTGGGCCAAACCCTGTTTGACATGTTCCGTTTACAGGATGGGACTTGAAAAATTCCCATTCTCACACAGGATAGTTAGGGAGTGTTACCAATAATGAAGAATGGAAGTTATGTAACATTGATTATTATAAATTATTTGTTCTTATCCACCCCCATTCTCCTTAATATGTTCGGATTCTTTCCTGCAGAAAACAGAGCTTATAGAATACCAGCTACATCATTAGTGATGATTAGAGTGAGCTGTAGAGACCTTGATTCTGAAAACATGTATATGCAGGTGAGATGCAATCTGATTGCAAACACTGACACAGTAGCGAATCAAATCAAAGAAAGAGAAGACCTGAAAAGAGAAGAGATGGCTGATTAGATTCTTAGCACCTGCTCAGGCCTCCCTAAGCTGAAAGGGCAGAAGGATGGCTTCTGTTTTCAAAGCTCTTCAAATTCACCTTCAGCTCCATACAACTGAGTAAATCAATTGCCTCATGGTTGCTTCTTTATGGTAAGGATCAACAAATTCCTCCTTAGAGAGTAAATATTTCAAGCTTTTTATTATTATTTTATTTACTTTTTGATACAAGGACTCACGTAGTCCAGGGTGACCTTAAACTCACTCTAACTCACTCTGTAGCTAAGGATGATCTTCAACTTCTGATCCTCCTGTTTCTACCTCCCAAGTGCTGGGACCACAGGCATGTGTCACCATTCCTGCTCAATTTTTTTAATATGGTGCTAGTGATTGAACACAGGGCCTCATGTACTCAAAGCAAGCACTGTACTACTAAGCTACATCCCCAGTCCATTATTTCCAGCTTTGTGAGCTGTACTGTCTTTCACAATTGCTTAACCTCTGCCACTACAGAATAAAAGCAGGTAAACAGCTTATTATAAGTGGCTGGGCTTATAGTAGACAGACTGTGGACCCCTAGAGTGTACTCAGAATTTCTGTTATACACAATCAGAAATTTGGAATTATTGAGTATTAATACAAGTAGGACTAATAAGAATAACACACATGCAGACCCTAAAACATGAAATCATAAAGAACTTGCAACACATTATAAATGTGGATTTCCTCCATTTCTAGTCATTATTACCATTCTATAGTCTCTTAGGATAGGTTCATTCAAACAAGAAAACAAGTAGCTTACGAATTATGAAACAAGACAAGCATAATACCTACCAAGGCAATCCAAAGAACAATATATTCATCAATGAAGCTGTTAAAATACTGGTCCAGAAACAAAAGCGCTGGACCTATGAATGCTGTGTCATGCAAATGCATTTCACTTTTTGTCATGTGTGCAACCTAAGAGTAGAATAAAAACCAATGATATATAGAAATTTTCATATTAGAACAACTGTTAGCAATTTAGTAAATCAGTATTAAGCTCACATAGGAAGTTTCAAGACTGATTTAGCAATAGTTGGCTCTGTACAACTAAAAAACCCAGAACAAAGTTGTGTGAGAAAGGGAAGAGATCGTGTCAACTAAGCCCATGAAAAATGTTCACGGGTGTATTCAGTGTGAGTGTTCAGGCTGAGACTGAAGAGTGCAGTAAAACCAACCAACCAAATTAAACAGAGGACAGAATGATAGAAAGCTGAAAGAACTTCAGGCAAACTCAAATTGTAGTTTCAAGGGAATAAAAATAGCTCTTATGTTGATGTGAAGAGATTTTTATAGCAAACTCTTGGATTACTTAGGAAGCCACAGAATGAAAATCACATTCAAAAACCAAAATAAGATGAACATTTAAAACAAAACAGGTAAAAACTGAGGTGCTTACCACAAGCTTATTAGTGATTTTAGCTGACACAAAACCAAATGTCAGTATATAAAGACATGGATGCTTTTCAAAAAGCTGAACTGCTGACTTCTTGTAGATCATAACAGCTAATGTGATCACTGATCCAATGTGGAGAAAAGGAGAAAGGACACTTGTTCCCTGCACAGAGCCAAGAATTAACAGTATTTAATACTTGTCAGATACTACATGGATCTACCATAAAATACTTCAACCCAAACTTCCTAGATCCTCACAGTGGCTGTCAGCTAACTATAAGCTGAGCACCAGACTAGTTAATGAAAAGCAGCTACATGAATTGGTAATGCACAAATAGGACTGTACTTGGCAGATGAGGCTTATTTTTACACAGTGGATCATACTCTCTAAAATGTACTGTGTGTAGTATGTATACACAAAACGTGCATTTACCAGCATATAAAAGTAGGTATGAATATATACTTTTAAGGAAATTCTAAATTAACAAATGCTTTTATACTTTTTAAATGAAAAACACAGTAACTACAAAAACAAATCCTAACCTGCAAGTCACTGGCAATCTTAAGGCATACTCACTGCTATCGTTGACCCATTTTTGCCAACACCACCTGTGAAGATTACACGGAAGTAATTTGTACAGGAAAATATGGTCCCTGCCACAGTACAAAGTGCAGGAAAAATTTTCATTTGAATATTCAGCACTGGAATCTTTAATGGGTAGAAGGAAAGAACAATTAAAATATATACAAACTCAAGTAAAAAAACATATAGCCAAATATTTATGCATACTCCCAAATACTCTTCATTCCTTCCAACTTGGTCAATACTTCATGTAATGAAAATTTCCTTCTCCTCTTTATTATGAGCAATATAACACATTTCAAAAGATGAGATTGACTTCTGACATCAATGTTAGAAAAAAAATCCAGCTATGTTAATTTGCATAAGCTGAGTAAAACTCCATTGCTGTATCTGAGAGGTCTGGCAACAGTGAACTAGGCTGTCTTGTGACTTTTTCATAGAGGGCATGCCTTGGCATTTCTTTGTGTGCTTTCTGAATTCTACCTCTAAACCTGTAGTACACTTCTAGTTACTGTTAGACAGTATAGAGCATAAAGAATAGAAATATTTACAAATTAGATTTTGAAATCTGCAAAGTACAGAATGGAAGAGAAAAGTTCTATTCAGACGAGTTCCCAACTCTGAGCTGTTCGGGTACAAGCAGCTAGTAATAGTCAAAGGGAACTGAAATGGCATTCATATTCAGGAAAAACAGTCATGTACATTCAAACTTGCATAGCTCTACAGTTGTATTCCCCAAATTTTAATAGTATAAGTTTACGTCTCAGTAAATAATACATTGCTAATGCGACTGTATACTTAAAAGATGATTTACCTAAAGTAAGGTGAAGGGTGGGATTGAGTGGATTGAGACTAAGCATTTAACCTTGTAAGCACAGCTTCCCCCTCATTTAAAATGAAAGACACTTGTACTAAATTTGTAAAAAAAAAAATTATTATTTTTGTTTTATGTGTACGAATGTATTGCCTGCATGTATGTTAAGTGCACCCGTGTCATGCAAAGACTGTGGAGTCCAGAAGAGGGCTTCGGATCCCCTGGAACTAGAGTTACAGACAGTTGTTAGCTGTCATGAGGGTGCTGGGACTCAAACCTGGGTCTTCTGGAAGAACAGCAAGTGTTCTTAACCATTGAGCTGACACTTGTACTAAATTTTTAAGTCACAGAGAAGTTTCTTTTACTTTTTTCATCCCTTCCTTTGCTCTTCTGGTTTCAAACTTTGTTCAAAGTAAGATGGATTAGGATATATTTAAGTAATTATAAGAACAAGATCACAAGATAGGTAATGAGGCCTTACAATGAAAACATTTTAAATAGAGCTTTTTACACTATTCAGGACTGCTATTTTCCTACACTTTTAAATCAAACAGGATATAAGACATCACTTTGTAATATAAACACCAGTGAAACTGGCAAAAATAATCTTAATGTTTGGATACTACATTTCTTCAAAACTCTCAAGAACTCCCTTTGTTTACACAACTCTATGACCTCTTGCAAAACGGCAGCTCTCAAAAAAAAATGGAAATCAACTGTTCAGATGTGAAGTTGTACTACAGCAGTGTTTAATTTTCTAAAATAAAATAGGTCAAGTTAAAATTCAGCCCCAAACTTGGTACAACACCATAAACTGTCATTCTCCTTGCCTAACATAGCCTACAGTCCCAGTTCAAAGCCTGTTTTAAAGAGAAGGGAAAATAAACACCATGGTTACTTGAGTCTCCTGGAGATTTTTGTGCTCTAGTTCAGAAAACTAGGGACATTACAATCTACATCTGATGCACCTGGTTGGTCTCTTTTGCTACTTTCTGGTCTCCTGCAATCCTCCCACTTTCCCTCCACAGACACAAAGGAACTTTCTGGCAAAGGTAGAAAGATGACACTTGCCTAACAGAGTATTATTCCATTACAGGGGACCCCATATTAGGATCAGGGTCCCAGATGAGTACCCTGAATGAGTTGATCAAGTTAACAGCCAACTGTGTCACAACTGAACTGACTGAGCTTCATAACTGTATTTATAATTTGGGGAAACTGCTTTAGGATCATGGAAGTTGTTGGCCTTTGAAAGAAAGAATACACACAAACATTAGAAAAGCCAGGTAACTTGATACACTTAGGCTTGAATTATAAAGTGAGCAAGCAAATTAAGACCTTGGAGCAAAGTAGACATTTTAGGGCTCTCATCATTTCTGTCATGCTAATTAGATACATCCAAATGCAAGTTCCTAAACACAGGGTTTAGTTTGAATTAATTTTGAAAATTACAGCTGTGTGTGTATGTATGTATGTGTGTGTGTGTGTGTGTGTGTGTGTCTGTGCTCGCGCATGCACGCACGCCACGTAGGGCAGCAGCATGTCACAGAGCATGCCAATGGGGCTCAGAGGAAAACTTTCGGGAGTTGTTCTCTCCTTCCACCATGTGGGTCTCAGAGATTGAATTCAGGTCATCAGACTTTGGTGGCAATTGCTTTCACCAGTTGTGCCATCTCAGCTCCTGAATTGGTTTTTGTAGTCTCTTTAGGGTCCTGGTTATTGTAGGTTATCAGTTTATATTTGCTGAATGAAGATGCAGATCTTGTCCCTTTCACTGTGTATGTCAACCTCCTATTTTGTGAGACTACGAAGAACTATCCAACTTCTACCTTGAAAAGGTAATGAGCAACAAAGTGTGATGCAAAGTAAAAGAAAGCTGGAGTCAGAAAACTCCAAAATCTCATTGAGCGATCCCTTAAAAATGGACACCAATGAATCACTTATAAAAAGCATGAGAAGGGCTATTTTCACCCCACACTTGAGATCAAGAAGTGTAGGCACAGTCTTATCTTTTCCAATGTTTTTCTGCCACCATCTTACTAGAACTCATGAATGATACTCAAACTGTATTTACTCTATAGAAAGAGCTAAGGAACTGTGCTAAAAACACCTTTATCTCAAGCCTGCCTAGAATTTCAGTAGTCTTTAAGACTTGGGGAGACTAAAAATTCCCATCAGTTTTGATGTCTTTGAATAATCAGGGGGAAAAAAATCCTCTGGATTTGTGATGAGGGGTATGCACCCAAATAATACCAATGTACTACAACCGATTTCAAAAAGGTTAGAGATGAAAGAAAGTTTTAAATTCTCAATACTGCTACCAGATTACAATGGACATGTTTTGGTTAGATTTTAATATGTGATTCAACAGGTTTTGTAGAAGTAGTATCATTTTAAGAATAGATACTTTATTACAAAGAGTATGGGAATATGTGTTTATAAATCATTTTAATTTAAATGAATTCTATGAAAATGTTAGCATAATTACAGCACCCACTAAAAAGAAAAAAAAAATTATTTACTTAGAGAAATGTTCGGTGTACCTGAGGCAATGTGCTGACAGATACCCTTAGGGAATCAAGACATAAGTATAGACACCTGCAAGAGTTTCAGGCACTGCCATATAGTTAGTTGTATAAATCAGGTGCTAAACTTGTTTGCAAAAGGTCAAGTCAGAATGCTCATCATATGGGTTTTAAAATGCTTAAAACCTTATAGGAATTTTTTATATATGTTCAAGACATTCAAAACAATATTGTTTTGGATACATTTTGGTGTAAAACACAAAACCTGTAAAAATAATAATCAATACAGTCAAGTGAAGGTTGGGTAGAACTTGGGCTTCCTGATCTATTTTTAGGAAAACAAATCTATTTTTTCCTTCCTGTAAGGTTAAACTGTTGTTAAATCAAGCAAACAGCTGGAGGTGGTGACACACACCTTTGATTTCTGCACTTGGGAGGCAGGGGGCTCTGCTCTCTGAGATTGGGACCAGCCTGGTCTACATAGCAAGTTCCAGGCCAGCTGAGGCTACAGGGAGATCCTGTCTCAAAAAGACAAAACAAAAAAAACACCAACAAAAACAAACAAAAACTCAACCAAACCAATAACTCAGAAACAGCAAAAACAAACCAATTAATCCACTAAAAGGGAAAGTTAATAAAATTATTTTCTTTATATATTGGTCACAAAAGCCAACAGGTATCTACAGTGACATCTAAGGCACACAAATGGCATTGTGTACTTGAAAGAGTAATTTTAGCATTTTCCTGTTTCATTGCAGATTGTTTTCATTCCCTTATCTCTTCCATCTTTGTAAGCTCATTCTCCCCCAAAAAGCAATTGATATCTGGTAATAAATACATAGGGAAATGTATACTTAGGGAAATATACCAATTACACTTTCTGAAGTACCTAATTTACCATCATGAAGTGAACTAGATTAAAGGGAAAGACTTGCTCAGTAAATTTAATTTTTAAATTAATCTGACTTTTAAGAATTATATGCATTTAGGCTCATTAAATGTTCTTAGAAGAAGGAGGTACAAAGTACTCTGACCCAAATCTTTTTTTTTCCCATTTTTTTGAGACAGGGTCTCCCTGTAGCCCCAGCTGGCCTAGAATTCACTTTGAAGACCAGGCTGGCCTCAGTCTCATAGAGGTCCCCTGCCTCTGCCTGCGTGTTGGACTAAAGGCATGCGTCCTAGCTCAATAATTATTTATTTTTATTTTATGTGTATGAGTGTTTTGCTTGCATGTATGTTAAGTGCATCACATGTGTACAAGGGCAACAGATCCCTTGGAACTGGAGTTAACTGCCATGTGGGTGCTGGGAACTGAAGGTGGGTCCTCTTCAAGAGCAGCCAGTATTCTTAACCACTGAGATATCTCTCCTAGCCTCTCTGTCCCAAGTGTTGAAAAATACATTTCAACTGTGACAAGGAGGTACTTGCCTTAACCCCAGCATTCATGAAGCTAAGGCAGGAGGACAGTGTCTTTAAGACAGGTCTGACCCTATCTCCAAAAAACAAATCAAACCCCAAATAAAACAAAGCCCAAATCCAAATTATAAAAGAAGCACTAGCTTTCATTGAGTGCTTATCTAACAGGCATTATTTGATATTGTACTTATTAACTCACTTAATTCACAAAATAAATTCATGAGATTGATCCTATAGTCATCCTCATTTTGCAGAGGAGGAAACTAAGCCAGACAGATTTACCTAAAACATTAACTTGGCGGAACAGGCAGTGGAGCTCAATCAAATGGACAGCCTGGTCCCAGAGCTTGTGTCTTTGACCCTTATATATATTGTCTCAGAGTCTCATGGAAAAAAATTGGGTTTGTAGAGTGATATATTTCAGGGCAGGCAAAAAATAAAGCCCTGAGGTTTAAAATAACCCCAATAACACTAACTGAATTCAATAAGCACTTTTTCTTGTGTTAATTTATAATCTCAAATCCTAAACTTGTTACTCAATTTTAATCACAGAGAGAAAACCTAGTAGAGTCACAGTGCAGAAAAAGAATGAAAAGTAATTGAATCTTGTCTCTGGTTAACTTGCTTGTTACATTACCTGCTGCTTCCTTGCATGCAAAACAGGATGACAATTAACAACTCAGATTCTCAATGGCCTTCAGAAGTACACTTACTTTACATATAACACCAAATTGTACAATTCTTGTGCTCTAAAAAGCCTCCTATTGTTTGCTGTAACTTTCTTTTTCAGAAAAAAATAAATTTAAACATTACCCTTTAACTGGATTATTCTATATTAGAAAACACAAGCAAAAGATAACATGCATTATATAGGATACACAATGTGAACAAAGTTACCATCGATTGCCAAAAAGGTGGTCCTCCAATCACTGCCAGCAAATGCATGATTATTATGAAGATTTGCACTTCAGTCACATCAATTCTGATTAGGTACAAAAAGCCAAAAAAGCAGAATTACTTAAAAACAATTTCAAGTTAATTACTTGCAAGCAAAGCAGCATTCCTCTATCATGCACAATAGAAGACAAATCTCAAATATGGAGCAAAGGGGACAAGGAGGTATCCAAAATTTGTTGTGAACAAAGTCTTAGAAATTCCAGAGGCTTTTGAATTTAAATTGATAAATTTCAGAGCAATAAAAACCCTTTCTTTCCAAAGGAAATTGCCTAAAACTTAACCTTTCCCACCAAAAAAAGTATATGTGTATGTATTATATTTTAAGTATCAAGCAGAGCATTAACTACACTGCACTGGTATATGGTATAAAATCTTGAAATAGTCTCTGTAGTTATGAGCTGAAAAGAAATGATGAACTTTAACAGAAGTAGCATAAACCACTGAGACCTTGAAAAACTTAGAAATATTTATTCATTTAATGCCTGCTACACAACAGAGGTGAAAAAAATCAACCAAGTCTTAATTTCTCATTCTAAGTTAATTACCCTCACATTTCTATAAAGAGAAATGAAAGCAGCCAAGAATTAACTTTGAGATTGCTGAAAATGACTTTATAGTCAGGAAGAGACAGTGCAAAAAGAGGGTAATAGAAATTAGAAGCCTGAAAGTTTGGAGAAAAAAAAGAAAAAGAATTATGGGCAAAAAGATGGAAGAGCAACACATTCTGCTGACCAGCACTTCCCATAACCCTGAGATTGCCGTTCTTAGGTTACTGAATCCAAACACTTAATGTAAAGAATTGATCCTACATTGATATTCTAAAGATAACAGTTTGTGGAAGGTTATTCATTATAGAATTAGTTATGGTGGCAAATTTTCCAAAATTCCTTACTGAGGGAATGTTATATGTTATAGTACTTCTATACAATAGTATACTTTGCAGCTTTTAAAGAGGCATAGAACAGCAGTTCCCTAAGCAATGAAATGGGAAAGTGTCAAATATATATTAAGTGAAAAGAGTTGCAGAACGTGTAAAGCTACATTTTGTGAAAAGAAATCCAATGGTATTCTCTTTTATTTTAAATTGCATAACATATTTATGGAAGTATACATTAGAAACTAAGAACAGTAGTTAACTACTGGGGAGATCAGTGAAGGGACTGCTGGTGGTTGGGACATGTGGAAAAGGAGATTTTTCATTAGACACCTTTTTACAGTGTTAGCTTTCCAACAAGAAAACTTATTAACAGCAATCAGACTAAAAAAAAAGCAGGTATCAAGAGTAAAGGGGTTCAATTTCTATAGAACAAAGCCCCCGTTTCTAAAACTGATACTTAAAAGTACAAAATGCATAATGTGAGCTTAGGACATGTAAGCCCTCATGCCTGTGTTAAATAATTAGCTTAAAATCAGTTTCTGCCAACCAGAAACTACTGATCTTCATTTCCTGAAGGAATTTTTTTTAATAGATGCTTATTTAAACTTCAAACAGTGATGTAATTGTTTTTAATATACACATTTACTGAAAAAAGTTGGACTGAAGTAAGCTAAAAAGAATCTGTAGAGCTGACCTGGTGAGTGGTGGTGCCAATAAGGGGAATTACACTCAGTAGCAGACTCAGGAGACTGAGCAGGTAGGTGTGTCAAAGATGATCGATTCTGTCTTGGGTGAAGGAGGGCAGACATCTTACAACATTTTGCTGAACATGTGAAGCAGCCTTTTGGAAGGGGAAGGGCCAGAAGTATATAATTACAAAATGAAAATGTCTCAGAGAACCTCACACAATTATATTTGCACTATGGATGAGTTTAAGAGAGAAGAGGAAACATGAAAGCTCTTTTATAGTCTCAAAGTGGGATTTCTAGGGAAAGTTTTGTGGAAATTTTGGAAGATGGAATTTTCTAAACAATTCAGATACTGTCGCTGTAATTAAATTGACAATGGGAGAGAGGGCCAAGGAAAACTTACTTACCAGTTGATAGGCAGTTAAGAATATTTTGTTCCTATTTGCTTATCTGATTTAGAAGACTCCTCTGAATTCTTTTTATGAGGCCCATCTAGCACTGCTCTTAGAACTGTTTCTCTAACCTTTACTGGGAATTAAACAGGATACGGTATAAAGCTACCCCATGGTTGTAAACTAACGGAAGCAGGTGGCAGAAATGATTAATAATAAATTAAAGAGCTAATGATGATGTTTAGAAGATAGCTAGTAACATGACAGTCCATTCTGTCATCTTCCCAGAAACAGTGTCTCAGTCCAGGCTTAATTTACTGTGACTTAATAGGGTGGGCATCATTTTAATATTTGTGACCATGTAGGAAAGATCCCTGTCTAGAAGGGAGGCTATTATGTACAGGTAGCAATATAACATTTCTGTAATCACTTTAATTTTTCTAAAGAGTTATGTTACTTATTTGTGTGTGTCTCTGTCAGTGTATGCACATGTGCGAGCAGGTACATATGGAGAGGCCAGAAGGCTTTGGAGTCCATCAGAGCTAGAGTTATAGGCCTTTGTCTGAGGCCTGGCTTATTATGTAGGTGCTGGGATCCAAACTCCAGTCCAAGTGCTTATAACTGCTGAGCTCTCTTTCTAGCTCACTTTCTTTTTATTTTCATCATTATTAAGAAAAATGGAGAACAAGGGGTGACGATATTCCTAAATTCTGCGACTAGTCTTCAAAAACAAAAACAAGGAAACAAGAAAAAAAAAATCCTTGAAGGTGGAGCTCTGTGGTGTAAGAGGTTCCTGAACACCAACTGAGTAAAAAAAAAAAAAAATTATTTTATTTGTAGCATTGGATTTCCACAGCCTAAAGCTTCAGGGGAAGAAAATGTATTTTTTTACCCTTGAAGATGTTTCAACATCTTGACTAGTATTGATGTAAAATAGTTTCCCATTTCTACTTAATTTTGATACAAGTCATTAAAGGACAAGAATTCTCTCAGTGGCTGTGGATAACCGCAAATAAAAACTCCAGTCAGAACACATTTAAACTACTACAAACCAGAGACAAACACTGTTCAGAAGGCCATCACAAAAGGAAAATGGGGAAAGAAAGCAAATCAGTCATGAAATCTAAAGTTTCCCACACTTTTGATGGGGAATCTGGGTCAATGGTCAAAAGTCCAAGGTCAAAACAACCCTCAAAACCCATACTAAGCCCCATGGGTCAATCATTTCTCAGTGCACTACTCTAAGGGTCTGTTGATATTAGGACAAAAAGAGAACAAAGCAGGCATAGTGGCCTGGGCCTGTCATCTCAGCACTCTGAGCACTGCAAGTTCGAGGGCAGTCTGGGTTACATAACTAGACCTTAATGTAAAGAGAACAAAATGTCCTTCAATGACTGTGAGTAACTTTAACCTCTAAACAAGAGAACAATGAACTTCTTTAGTTGACATGAAGGCTGCAGGGGCCTTCAACGCCACAGACTGGCAGCTTAGAAAACTATCAGGACAGTTACTACAACAGAAGCAGAAAATAGCCTTTAAAAGTGAGAGGGAGTGCAGTAAGTCCAAACTATTTAAGTCTGCTGAGGGAATTTTCTGACTTGTCTTTTTTGTCCCAACTCATGGAAGACAAGCATTCAACTATTTTGCAAGTTTCATTTTAACTTTCAGTTTCCAGAGGGATAGCAAAAGTACAAATGTATTCAATTTGAGTTCTAATTCAACTCTTAATGAGGGATATAAAGGGATCTGTGAGGGCTGATAAGCATATTAATTCAACTTTTCCCAGAATTTTAACATGTCTTTCCCCTCTAAAATGAGATTATCTATCTTTCTTCTACATGTGACACACTCATTTCAAATATATACTTGCAGTTTTATAACCATTCCTGTTGTACCATAAATGATAAATATAACTGTTTCATATTGTGTTGACTACTAGCCTGGTTAACACAGACCGTTATCATATACTAGGAATAAATCCACAATGACAAACCCTGGTTTTTACAGTCTGACTTGTGAGCTTATGTTAAAAAAATCAATTTGAAGGAATCAGGAATCATATTCAGTTATTAGGCACAGATTTATTTGTAAATGGATGTAAATGTCTACTGAACTTAAGTATAACCAGTGCATGACATCCATTATATTCTTTACCAGAAATGCTATGGGTGAGGTTAGTTTTAGTGGACTGAAATGAAGATTAGCTAAGAATTCCAATATTCTACTTCTTACCCTTGATAAGGGGTGCATTGGGCATGACAAGCTTTGATTAATGTGAAATGTTAACCATACAGCTCTACAGTATTTTTTAATTTAAACAGAGAAAACAGAAATCTGTTTATTTTAAAATAAGTTCAATTACTAAAAACAGTATTACCTCACAAGCATGGATCCTCAGGTTTTCTAAGAATATTAAAAAGAGAAAACCCACAGAATAACTTAAGTAGAGAAAAATTAGCTCAAAGCCTCTAAAAAACAGAGGAAATGGAAGGGAGGCTCAGCTCTAAGGGGCAGACTGTCCTTGCCACCTCCGGAAGCAGAACAACACATCCTTTCTGCTCATTTAGTATCAATTCTGTAGTTGAAGAATTACTCTCTTATATTTCCTCTCAATCAATTAATTAGAGAAAAGAATCTGTTCGTTATAGGGAGTTATTAACACAAGCCTTAAAATATAAAGATAATGAGAATCTACTACACACTAACTCATCAAGCAGTGGGGATAAATGTTTCTTAAGCTTTTACTTTTTATTGTTGATACAGTTCAGAGTGAGGCTTCTGTAGGCAGTTTTTAAAGTTTTACCAAACACTGCTGGAACACAATAGCCAGTAAAAGTTTAAAAGCTAATGAAACCATTTAGAAACAAAGTAGTAAGAACTAAAGCTTTTTTTCTCCAACTCCGAAAACAGAAATGAGCATACCTAATGACTTAATTTCGGTGATTAAAGTCAATGATCACTGAACTAATGATTGGATAAGTTAAAACAATAAATATTAAGAGCAAATGAAAATATCTGCAAGACAATGTTATAAAAAATTATATATTTAGACAATTACAATGAGCATAAAGCTACTTGTCTTTAGATAAAGTATCGGATAGGACAAAGGTAAAGAGAGGCAGAGTAAATTCCATAAATAATTATGCAAACACATTTAAGTTCAATTGAAAGTGGCTTTTGTTTTGTTCCTGGAATTTGTCTAATGTACTCAGTATTCTCCACAGACCAAGGTCTTTACTATAAATTTGTGTCAAAGCTAGCATTCTTTTACTGAGTAATTGGGTTTAGAATGCTGCAGTACACCTTTCAGAAACAACTCCGCCAAGAGACTTGCTACTTCTATTATACTACTGAAGCAGTGTTAACTGTTTCAAATCTTTCTTTTGAAGGGGAGAGGACAAGAGGACTTACTGTAAGTCCTACCGGGTGAGAATAATTTATCAATTTTCACGTGGACAGTTCCTTAAAATTCCTCGAAGGGTACAATAATGAATCTAAGATCTACTCTTTCTTGTAAATAAACTTTTGTATTACATTTTAAAGGATTCTTGATTATCTAACTGGGAAAACATTTCCTAAAAGTCAGTCAGAATTACCATTCTAATAGTAGAGGAAAAAAACCCATAAATTTATACTTAGCATTTCATTAGGAAAATATGCATATACTGAAAATAAAAAAAATGAAAAAAGAAGGCATTCAAAGCATGTGATATGAAAAAAAGCTAAGGATAGTTTTAAAAGCACAAATAAGGCAGGAAAACATTAAAACATATGTACAGCTTCTAGCATAGTTGTTTTTCTAACACCAAGATCACTGTTAATCTAAGCAGCACCAGAAGAGTTAAAGGACATGCGAAGTAAGTTAAAATAGAATCTTTTCTGTACTAATATGGAGTTTCCTCAACCTAGGTAAAAAACAAAACTCTGCTTGTTTTGTTCTAGTCCCAAATAACAATACACACACAAAGGAAAAAAAAAGAAAAGAAAAATCTAATGGTGGAAAGGTATCTGGTAAAAAAAAAAAAATATTATATGGAACAAAACAATGCTAGGTACTACAGGTAAATGGGAGAACTGGCAACAAAATCAAATCACAGAGATAACACTTTTTCAAAAATTTTGTTATATGTACAGGGTGGATTTTTATTGCCCTATTATATTTTTAAATTATTTATTTTCTAATAACATGTTTATCTGTAAAATACCACCAGAAAGACGTGATTTTTCATTTCTTTGATTACTCTGTGCATGACAAAGGTGCTGTCTTTATTGAGTTCACGCCATTGTTCATTAGACAGCATGAATATTCTAGCAGTTACCATGAAGTTCCAGAACCAAGGCCCCACGGTTCCTGAGAGAAGGTGGCATAATACAATTATGATCTGGGACTCAGTAACATCGAATCTATGCATAAGGAAACAAACATTTCAAAATACTGAGAGAATTTTCTAAAGAACCCAACTAAAACAGGCAGCAAAAACTAGATTTCAAAGGAAGCATTCTCCTTAAAAAGACACCCAGACTAAACAATATAATTTATGTGCTACTATGCTCTCCTTATGCATACACAAATATTTCTTATTCAAATCTAATTAATAGTTTTAGAAATTAAACATACTAAAAATGACATAAGTAAACAGCTGGAAATAGCACTTAAAATATAGACAACTCTCAATTACCTAGGAATAATGAATTCTGCTAGGAGTGGTGAACTTGCCGAGTAATTATGCTAGTCACAGGTCCCTTCAGTATTGGAATCCATATAGACTTTCTTGTAGATAGGAGACAAATTCCTTGTTCCTGACTATTCTGCAGGTTTGGTTTTTATTTCTGAGTTGAGGGAAATATCTAACAAATATATCTGATTTACATTCTATTACACTATTTAATAAGGGATATAAAGGGATTTAAATAACATTCTGTGATATGCAAGTTAATCATCTTTGCTCAGAATCATGTCCTACCCCCAGGGTTGGGGATTAAACCCAGTCTTACGTATGTTAGGCAAGCACTCTACAACTGAGCTATTAACATATTCTCAAGCCCCTTTCCAGCAGAATCCATCCATCCATCCATCCATCCATCCATCCATCAATCATCTATCTTTCCTTCCTCCCTCCCTTCATTCCTCCCTCCCTCACTTCCTTCTTTCCATCCATTCATCAGCTATCTAGAGACAGGGCTCATACAGGAAATTTCTATGTTATCCAGACTGGCTTTGATCTTCCTACCTTTACCTGACAAGTACTGGGATTCTAGGCCTATGCCACCATGTCAAATACTCTTTTTTTAAATAACAGGGTCTCTAGCCCAGGTTGGCCTCAAACTCTCTATGTAGTGGAGAATGACCCTGAACTTCTCTCTGAAAGCCTCCATTTCAAGAGTGCTAGGATCATAGGCATGTGTCACCAGGCCTATTTATGGAGTATTAAAGATAGAACACAGGATGTTTCATGCATGCTAGGCAAGTATTATAGAAACTGAGTTACATCCATAGCACACTGGAAACTACTTTTTAAATGAATCTTTCTCCTCTAAAATCATAAGATAATCTATTTTCTTTCTAGCAGCCCCAATCGTACATTTACTCCTTCACTGCCCCAGACATTATACTTTTCCTACCTGTTACCTCAAAAAATTAGGTAGAAAAATGTGGAAATGAGAAGTGAGAAAGAAGAATACAATCAAGAGGGTTTGAAGCCATTCTGTCTCCAAACCAAATCAAACTGGCCCATCTTCTTGTCCTACTGCCTGATAAGCTCTACTCCAGAATCTTCTTTTCCCTCCTTCCCTAATTCCACACCAGCATCATAATTCTCAACTACAATGGATTAGTTTACTAATGGTTTAAAAAAGTAACATCCAGTTCAATCATTGTTTTTACTTGGTAAAGAACCCAAACTGCAATCTAATTTTTACACTAATACAAATATTTCTCTTAGAATAGCAATTTATAAAACTAAGTGGGCACTACTACGCGCCAAATGAATGAATCACTGCTGAGAAAACCTAACAGAGAGCTTCACACAGTGGTGGTGCCTATAATTCTAACATTTATAGGCTGAGACAGGGCAGTGAGTTCAAGACCAACCTAAGCTATACAGTGAGATCCTGTCAGAAACAATTACTACCAAAACACAGTTACAGATGAAAAATAGAAACTAAAAGGAAGATCTCTCATTTTTTGGTAATTTATATGATAAAGTTTTAAGCAAATAAAGAGATACAGATTGTACACAGATATAAAGATTGTAATCAATATAAAGTTTTTAATTCTTAAATAAAAGTGAACTAAACATTAAGAAACAAGATACAGGGCTAGAGAGGTGGCTCAGCAGCTAAGAGCACTGCTGCTCTTGCAGAGGATCTAGGTTTGGTTCCCAGCACCCATGTGGCAGCTCAATTCCTGTATCTCCAGTTCCAAGGAATCCGATGCCCTCTTCTGGCCTCTGTGGGCATCAGGCACACATGTGGTGTACATACATACATGTAGGCATTCACACATGCACATAAAAAAATTAAAAAATAAATATTTTTTAAAGTCATGTATGTATATGGGGGGTTGTATAGGAGAGCAAACATAGGAGTTTTTTGTTTGTTTGTTTGTTTTTAAAGACAGTGTTTCTTTGTAGCTATAGCAGGCTGAGAATTCACTATGTAGACCAGGCAGGGCTCAGTGTCATAGAGATCTAGCTGCTTCTGCCTCCCAAGTACTAGGATTAAAGGCATGCAACATGCCTAACTAAATCAAGGGTCTTGTACACAGTTGGCAAGTGCTTTACCACTAGTCACATCTCCAATGTCAATAATGGTCTTTATAAGGGCGTTTTCAAAAAGTTACTTTAGAAATTAGTTGGATAAGAAAATAAAGATTTGTCATACTACCAGTAAAATGCAGTTTAACTTTTTTTCATTTAACTATAGGAAAAAAATATACATTTATTTGTTTAAATAGATATAAACATTTTGTGGTATTATTTGTAGTTAAAGTAAATGCAAATTCTAGTGGTATAAACTGAACAGTGCAATAGAGGTACTGTGGAGATCAATAGTCTACTTAATTATAAGCAAGTACAATAGAAATAATACCCATAGATTTAATAGTCTGACTCTACAAGTAATGAGAACATGAGAGACAACCTAACATAAAACTCACTTGAAGACAGAGGTGAGGATGTAGTTCAAGAGAGCACCTGCCTAGGATGAGAAGGCTCAGGGTTCAATCCTGAGCTCCAAAACAAATAAATAAGCAAGCCAACAAATGAAAAAACACAAGAACTACTTGAATGAGATATACTGGCCTGAGCCAAGCATGGTAGAGCACACCTTTGATCCCAGCACTCCAGAGGCAGAGCCAGGCAGATCTATGTGACATCAAGGCCATCCTGCTCTACATGGTAAATTCCAGTTCAGCCTGGTCTACATAGTAAGTTCCAGGCCAGCTGGGGCTACAGGGAGATTGTCTCAAAAACCAAAAAAAAAAAAAACAAAAAACAACAAAAAACAACAAACAAACAAACCCCAAAACTCAGCAAACAAACAAACAAAAACCTCCCAACAAAAAGACATACTGGCCTGAGTTCTATAACAATTTCTTTCTTAGTTTATTTTTCCTTTGAAATAATAATTTAACAAATGTTCTGAAAGGTGTAGTGGCTTACTTATATAATTCCTAGACTTGGAGGCTGAGGCAGAAGGATGGTCATGAATTTAAGGCCTGCCTACACTACACAGTGAGTTCTAGAACAGCCTATAGAGTAAGACCCTATCTCAAACAAAATAGAGTTTTTACTTTACAGTATGGAAGATTTTTTCAAGGCTCATGTTTTGCCTAAGTATAGCTTAAATGATCTGTAAGCATTTCATTTATACAATGATTCTGCTGGGCATGGCAGTACATGCTTTTAATCCCAGCAACTGGGAAGCAGAGGCAGGTGGATCTCTATGAGTTCAAGATACAGCTTGGTGGTCTACATTACAAGTTCCAGGCTAGCTAGGACTACATGGTGAGACTCTGCCTCAAAATAATAAATATATTTCCAAACATACATCTATAGGGTATGAATCTAAAAACACCTAGATACAGAAGGCTTAAGACTTAAACACGGATGTAAGAACTCTTTGACTTAACCTTATCCACACTCATTTTAAAAATTATTTTAAAAATTACAAGTAAAGGTTTTATAATACTTTTTTAAAAAAATATTTTATTTTATGTGTATGAGTGTTATGCCTACATGTAGGTAAGTGTATCTGTGTCATGCAATGCCTGTGGAGGACAGAAGAGACCGTCGGATCCCCTGGAATTGGAGTTACAGACAGTTGTTAGTTGCCATGTGGATGCTGGAATTTGAACCCCGGTCTTCTGCAAGAACAGTCAGTGCTCTTAACTGCTGAGCCACCTCTCCAGTCCCAATACTTCTCTTTTTAAAAAAAAAAATAAATTTTACCCTTAACAGTTTTACAAACTAATGGGGTGAGTCAGTTATTATGAAAACAATTATATGAATGAAACTAAGTTTTTTGATGTGATAAACAGAAAGGAATACAGTATTTTTCACAGCAAGTACAGAAGGAATTCCATTAGTTTTTAATACTTCTGTGGCATGTGGCACCATCTATGTCACTAGTTACTAGTTCTGTCAACTCTTAATACTTTCTTCTGCTGCTAACCCAATCCTTCTTCTATTAGGTTCTCTAATTTCATTCACCTCCCTCCCCAATCTTTCATATCTAGGGCAATAAAACTTGAAAGGGCTAAGCTAGGCCTGCTAGATTCCTAGTGAACAGCCCTGGCTCATTGTGAGACAGGGGTCTGTCCAGATATGATAGGCACTTGGAAAGCATTTTTAGCTGTAATCACAGCACAAAATACAAAAAAGTATAGCTCATCATTTCAGAACTATGTATCCAAAGTGTATTTGCTTTCTCACAATGCTAGACTTTAAATGGAAAGTAATTATAGATGAATTAAAATCAGTTTTTTAAAAGGATTATTTATGTGTATGTGTACCCCCTTGTGTGTGTGTGCGTGCGTGTGTATGTGTGCGTGCATGCGTGCGTGCATATGTGTGTGTGTGTGTGTGTGTGTGTGTGTGTGTGTGTATGTATATGAGTGAAGATGCCTGCCTGTAGAGGCCAGAAGAAAGCACTGGATCCCCTGGAGCTGGAGAAACAGATGGGGTGCTGGGTCCTCTGAAAGAGAACAAGTATTCTTAACTGCTGAGCCATCTCTCCAACCCTGATGAAATTAAAATCTTACACTTATATTTGTTCAAGATACTATGAACAAACTTTTTTTTTGACACAGGTTTTCACCATGTAGCCCAGGCTGGCTTTGAATTTCCCTAGGTGCTAAGATTCCAGGCATGAACCATCATGGCCAGCTTCTGAAATTTCTTATTTGGTAAACAGCCTATTTTATAAGATTACTGGAAGTATAAAAGTCTGAATTTATTATATGTAAAAAAGAAGCCTTCAGGAGTCTTTTTACTCATGTATAAATATTACACTAAAACAATTCAAATAAAAGTGTTATAAAAATAATATTCCTGGGGCTAGAGAGATGGCTCACTGGGCTGCTCTTGCAGAGGACCCAGGTTCGATTCCCAGCACCCACATGGTGGCTAACAACCATCTATAATCCAGTTCCAGGGGATCCAACACCCTCCTCTGACCTCTGCAGGCATTGCATGATACAAGAATACTTACAAACATGCAGGCAATACACTCATACACATAAAATAAAAAATAAAATATTTAAAAAAGAGTAATATTCCTCATGTTAAGGCTACATTCAATGTCCTTTATAATAGAGTAAAAAGAAGATATTTTTAAAATTCCATTACTTAAATTGCAGTTGAGAGCTGACCTTGCTCTTTGTTAAGTAAAAATTTTTTACTCTCTTCCATGTATATGAAATTACTTGTATTTAATCCTTATATTTAATCCATTATACATTTACTATATATGGTCTTAAAAATATGTGAAATTGAGTCCTATTTTGAAGACTTCTTTGGGGAGCTATTTATGTATTTATATTGCCAGTGTATTGATAATTTGAGAATTTCTTAAATACAAGTACTTACGACAGACTTCCTTGAATGTTGTAGCCTGTAGCTTGCTTTTAATTTAAAAAGAAAATTCAATGTTGCATCAGTGTAGACAAACAATTTCTCTTATAATAGTTGATTTGAATTTAGTTGTTAACTTTACATTGGCTTCAATACAACTAGAATTTTCATTTGATTAAATTAATTTTGTGGCAATACTGGGATTGAACTCAAAGCTTCAAGTATGTCAGGGAAGCATTCTACCACTTGGCTATATCCTCAGCCATAGGTTTGTAAATTTTTAAATAGCACTGTAGGAAGCACTTCAGTCTCAGCGGCAGCTTCCTCTTACCTAATCCTCTTACCTGCTACCCTACAGCATTTTCAGTCTCCTATCTTCAGCTATCTTCTCTACAAACCATTCCTGTTTTCTTTTTCTCTCAGGATCTTTAATCTGTTTTCCAATGATCTCTTCTGTATGATTAATTTTTTAAATTACCAAAATCAGCCTTTAGAGTCTATATTTTTTTCCTCTAACCAGTTCCTTTCTCCTTTTCCCATTTGCTAACCCTGTTTCTAACTCTACTATTAGAAACTACTATGGATGATTCATATTGCCTTCAATATACACTTTCTGTCCTCACTTTGAGTTCTGTAGCACTGAGCACTGTTCTTTCTTAAAAGTCATCCACCTTTCGGTTTTTCATTCCAATATGAACCCTCCTACTCTGGCTGTTCCACTTATTTTCATAGGCTTCTTTCAAAGCCTCCTCTGTTTTCTGCTATTCTTAGTCCAGCCAGATGCATACTATCCCTTGCATACATTTCCTGGGTAGAACTTTCCCCTTAAATAGGTTTTGTTGTTTTTTTTTTTTTCCCCCCTATAGTGTCTTTCTCTACTTTCCATTCAACCTGCCAAGAAAGGGAACCGCGGGAATCACTGTAGCACCCATCCTCATTCATTCCTTACTCCTAGAGATGATCTCCATAGTTTCTACTTCTGATGTTCCTCTCCAGCCTAACCCTTTCCCTACAAGAACACTGCCACTCTTGTTAGTGCAGGCTGCATCACTCTCATGTTAATGATGCTGAATCTTTCTAACTGGTCTCTCTGCTTCGGTCACAGCCTACATGAGTTTTATTTTCTATCACATTTCCAGATTGATTTTTCTAAAGATACTCCTGTCATTTCCCAGTTTCAGGTCTTGAAAAAGTTCCCAGCAGATCAGTATAAAAGCCCACATCTCTTGGAAAAGCTGAGAGGGTCCCTGATGTTCTGAATCTTTGCCAGTCTTATCTCCTGCTACTCTCCTAAAGGCACTGTATGATCCAACCATGCGGTACTACTTTATTTCCTTAGTTAATTCTCTCCTTCCTTCTGATCCATACCATATGGCTGGTGTGCAGTAGTTGAAAGAGGAAGAGAATACATTAGGACTGGTTGGTAACTAAGGTTAAAAATTAACTGAGATTCAAATACCCAGAATACCCCCACAAAACAAATGAAAAACAATAATAACAATAAAAAGCCTGTGAGATAACACGCAAGGAAACATCAATGTGAAATCTAGATACAATAAACTCTGCCATTTCTGAAGAGTCATATCACTAAAACTTAAAACTGAATTATCAAATTATCTTAGAACTTTATTTTAATTTTAACATTTTGTGGTTTTACTTAATGCAGGGAAAGACTATGAAGTATTACAAGATAAAAATATGAAAACTGAGAATAAAGCAAGTATACACATTCAATTACTGCTTTATTTACACTATAACTCCAGCATTTCCTGGCCATTTCATAAACAGTTGACGAAGGCACACATTTTTCATATGAACATTCATGTCTCTTTTGATCTCTAATAATGAAAGATGTCATCTTCAGATGGGCCTTACACATATTCTCTAAAGCCCTTTGTTTTGAATTGCTCCAAGAAATTTCTTTAGAAGAGCATGTAAATTATTACTCAGCTATTGTCATGAAGATATTTTATGTTCTATTTAAAAGTTTTAAAACTTTTATTATTGTGCATATGAGCTATGAGATACATATGTGTGTATATGAGCAAGTGTGTGTGCGTGTGTGCATGTGCCATTTACTAATTGAACTATCTCACTGGCTCTTAAGTTATATTTAAATAAGTTCAGCAAAAATCATCTGAGCTGAGCCTATAGTAAGCAATTGAATTTCTCAGTATTCTAGCCTTTCCAAGGCCTATTAAAACTATTCTTAAAAGGGATCTTAAAAAAAAAAACAAAAAAAAACCTATCATGGAATTGAATAGGTTATAATATTCTCTTGCCATCAGACATTTTTATTTGACAATTCATGAAAATAGTCTTTTTCAGTTTTTTAAATCTTTAAATCTTAAACCACGAAACATGAAGTTAAAAGTATTATAAATAGGGTCTGTGATAATTAAAAAACAGATGGTGAATATCATCTTTAATCACATTCCAAGACTAGTTACTCATTAATCATTATGGAAAAGTACTGGTCAACAGGTAGGAGCTTCCCATTTAGGTAAAAAAATATTTGAATTTCATTTTTTAATTCTCAGACTGTAGTAGTGTGCATATGTCAAATGAATTATTAAAAGTTTAGCATCAAATAATAAAAGCTAAATTATAATACTGCTTTCCATGTTACTTTAAAAATGCTGGTTGGGCGGTTGGAGAGATGGCTCAGTGGTTAAGAGTACTGGCTGCTCTTGCAGAGGACCTAGGTTCAATTCTCAGCACCCACATGGCACTAACAACTGTCTGTAACTCCAGTTCCAGGGAATTCAATACCCTCCTCTGACCTCCACTGGCACTGCATGAAATGGGCACACTTATATACATGTAGACAAAACACTCATACACATAAAATAAAAATAAGATATTTAAAAAAAATGCTGGTTGGGAGATTATGACAACTTATTTTCAAAAAGAATAAAAAAGAGACACATGATCAAAAGAAAATAATTTTAAGTAATTTAAAAAAAATTATTAAGCCAGTTTTGTGATCTGATCACTTAATACCTCTAAGCAACACTCTCCATATTTGAAAGCAAAAAAACAAAACCACTATTAAGCCTTACTTACATTCCAAACCGCAATGTTCCAGAAACGTATGTTTGCCAGTGTGCACAATAGAACATGAACGTTCCAGCAAAACAACAAAAAAACATCCAATCAGGATTTGTCCCAAGTTGTACTGCAATACAGGTTCCAAGAACCACGAAAACTGCAGGAGAAAATAATAAAAACCGAATAGCACCAATAACAAACATCAGTTGCGCTGGAAATGATGAGGTAAGTTGTGAATGCACAATCTGCTTGAGTTATGTAATACATTACTTTTCACACAAAAATGTCTTTTTCACTAAATCACTAAGTTGAAGCAAAGTTCTTCAAAGCAACTAAAATACTTGGGTATTTTTTGAGAATTTTCCTTACTTAGTAATAGTGGAAATAATAAGTAGTAAAAAAGTTACAGGGGCAGGATCTGCTAGGAAGCACATGCCTAAATCTCAGGACATGAGCGACTGAGGCAAGAGCCTAGAGAAGTAAGGCCAGCCTTAGCTGTATTGGAAGGGCCTATCTAAAACAAAACAGAAAACAAAAACAAAAACAAAAAACAGAAAACAAAAACAAGGGCCAGAGAGATGGCCAGAGGGTGTGATGCTCTTGCAGAGGACACAAGCTCAAGTCCCAGCACCCATACCGGGCAACACAACTGCCTCTAACTCCAGCTCCAGGGAATCCAACACCCTATTCTGGCCTCCACCTGTACACACACACACACACACACACACACACACACACACATAATTTAGGGTAAAAAAAAAAAAACTTCCACAAAAATAATTAAGGGCAGATAGCCAAAAAGAAAACAAAACAACCGACCCAAAGAATTTAAGCAGCCATCAAAAAGGGATCTACTTGCTTCAGAATGGAAAACTGCCTTTTCTTATTTAGCTTCTAGGTCACATAGAGGAAAAAGACTTCCAAGAAAGTTTGGACCTCACACAACAATGTAAAACTTACAACATGTTATAAAATACAGACTTATCACCTACATTTCAGCTATGTTAAACCAACCCATGCTAGCACTAATTTTTTTTCTAGTCTTTCTTTAAATTGTCCATGTTGTTTTGATATATATGAACATGGGAACATGGTTACAAAAACCTGAGTGAACCTACTCTTCACCTTCTATAGTCATATGGTTATCTTTTGTTCCATTTGTGGGAGGAACCCCTAAAATCTACCCTTAGGAAAATTTTCTTTGATAATAAGACAGTATCATTAGCTGCAGTCCTTATGCTGTATGCTACATTTCAGGACTCATTCACACCAATCTTTTTATCCAGATCCTTATTACATATTTATAATCCAAGCATATAATTTTAAACATTCACATTTAATATTAATTTAACTATAAAGACAATGGATTACTACTCACCCACTACTGAACTCATACCTACAAGATTTTTTGTAATGGCAATTATACTGTAAAATTTAAAAAAGAAAAGGCGCCTGGCTAGAGATGTAATTCAGTGGTAGAGGGCTTGCCTAGTCTAGCATATACAAGGCTCTGGGTTTGAATCCCAAGCACTGGGGGAAAAAAGAGAAAAGAAAAAGGAAAAAAAAAAAGCAGCTGAAATCAACTTAGATTTAAAAATAAGTATAAATAAACTTAGCTTCTAAATTTTCCAATAATGTCAATAATGAATGAATCACAACCAGAATCGGTCTTGAAAAATAGTAAAATTTAATACAAAATCATGTTTTGAAAACTAAATACATTTTTTATTTACCCCAACAGTTTATCACATTATTTTTTATCAGTTAATAATCATTAACATTAAAAAAGCAACAATACCTGTTGATAGTGAATCACAGCCATGATCAAAGAGTTCTCCCAAAGGAGAACTACTGTTGGTTCTTCTTGCCTGTTTCCCATCTATGGCATCCAAAGACTGGTAAATGAAAAGGCCACATGCACAAGCAATATATGCCCACAGAGGTGCCTGTGAAGGAAATAGCAAAGTAAGAGTGTTCAGATGTATCAGTTACTGTGTGTGGCGAACATATTTTTTAACTGAAGATATTTTATTTTCATTTTAATCTTATTTATTTAGTCATTTATTTATTGATTGTGTGTGTGTGTGTGTGTGTGTGTGTGTGTGTGCATATACACATGTGGAGGTCAAAGCTTCTTTCCTTCTACCACGTGGGCACCAGGGATCAAACAGGTCATCAGCTTTGGTGGCAAGTATGTTTACCTGCTGTGTCATCTTGCTAGCCTGTTTTATCTTCACTCTCTAGAGAAGTACACAGGGTTGAAAACTGTGGAAGGTATGACTAAAGTGTTAAACACTGAAGAACTTATTGAAGTAATTGGGATTGGTAGGAGAACTGAATTTCCTGTTTTTAAGGTTGCTCGAAAATCTTGCTTAACTACAATAGATTCTCTGTATTGCTGGGCTACATAACCAGGGATTCAATCTACCAAGTTCTAAACAGTGAGCTATAAAAACTGCATCTGGGTGCAGCGATTGCTCAGCTGCGAAGAGTGAATACTACTCTGGAAGAGGACCCAAATTCGATTCCCAGGAAGCATGTTGGGGGACTCACAAATGCCTGGAACCCCAGCTCTAGAGAGATAAGAGGTCTCAGACCTTGGTGAGCACCTGAACTAACTCCCCCCCGCCCACCACGCCACACAGAGTTTAAAAAAATAAAGTAAAATTTAAAAACTATACCTGTACCAAACATATACAAGCCTTTTATTTCCCTTAAATAATACCATGTACCAGCTATTTAAGCAGCGCTTACACTGTATTAGGTAATAAAAGTAATTTAGAGATGGTTTTATAGACTATGGAAGGGTATGCATGGGTTACATGCAAACACTAGACCATATGAGAGGAGGTACTTAAATAAACTGCAGGCCTCTATATCTTTGGGAAGATAAAGATAGAACCACCCCATGTTCCCAAGAGGCGACTGTACTTTGCAGGAATTTTACAGAAATTTCATGAAACTATCTTTTCTTCCCTAATTTCTTCCCAGTATTTAATAATCTTCTAGCCAGGCATGGTGGCATGAAGCTATAATTCAGCACTTGGGAGGTAGAGATGGGGATTGGGCATTCAAGGTCATCTTTGGCTACAGCTATTTCAAGGACAGCTTGGGCTACATGAGATCATGATTTTGTTGTCCTTGTTTTGAAATAGAGTCTCATATAGTCCAGCTGGTCCCAAATCTTTTATTTAGTCAAAGTTCTGTATTTATCTCCCAAATTCTGGGATTTCAGAACAAAAACATTCTTAATTGGTTTTACTTTGTGAGACAGGGTCTCATGTAGTCCAGGCTAGCCTCTCCATGTAATTGAGGGTGGCTTTGAATTCCTGATCCTCCTACACCTACCTCCTAAGTGCCAGTATTACAGAAATGTGCTGGCATATCTGGAAATCCTGCATATGCAAACAAATATAACTCCAAAGAACTAGTGTAGCTTTTCCCAAAGTGTATCAAAGAAATACTTAAACAACATTATGTATAGTTAGCTTTTTTCTTTTTTTTTCTTTTTTTTTTTTCTTTTTTTGTCTTTTGGAGACAGGATCTCCCTGTAGCCACAGCTGGCCTGGAACCTGCTATGGAATCAAGGCTGGCCTTGATCTCAGAGAGATATGTTCACCTCCTGCCTCCCAAGTGCTGGGGTAAAGGGCTAGTGACATCACATTCGGCTATTTAACACTCCTGTACTGCAGGATTTCCTCTAGATCCCAATGTGCCAAATGAATACTGTGAATGTCAAAAACAGTAAACAATATGCTGATATTTTCACATTTAATGAAACTTGAAATTTTTTTGCTTTATTTACTTTTTAAAAACTTTTTTATTTTATGAGTGTTCTGCCTTAAGTGCACCATCTGTGTTATGCAATGCTTGTGGAAACCAGAAGAGAGCACTGGATTCCCTGGAACTGGAGTTATAGATGGCTGTTAGCCACCAAATGGGTGCTAGGAACCAAACTGGGGGTCCTGTACAAGAGCAGCAGCCAGTGCTCTTGACCACTGAGTCATCTCTCCAGCCCCCACGCAAGTTATTTTTAGCACAGTTTTTCAAGGGTTCAAGGAACACCACTAGGAAAATGATTCTCTAGTATACACAAAGCTTTGAACATTATATTTCAAATATTTATAGTCATATTTGTTTTATAGTCATATTTTTAAGGAATAGTTTCTCTTTTCTTAGAAAATGAATATTTGAATTTAAATATTTATTTTAAAAGAGTTTATATTTGGCTTACACTTTATAGAAGAATATTTTGTATCTTTTTTAAAACACTATTTTCTTATGCCTAGACCATGAAAAAGTTTTATTATCACATGCTATTTTCTTAGATAGAAGTTGTCAGGTTATACTGAATCAATACTCAAGAGCTGTAAACTATTAAGTATATTCTATACTGGAAAGGAGTTTTCTTTGCTAGAGACCTGTTTATAATCCAGTCATTAAAAGGTAATGATCTTCTCTTAAATGCTCATTCCTGCTGGTGGGATTGCAAATTTGTACAACCACTAGGCAAATCAGTGTGGAGAACACTTAAAAAACTAAAAATAGGCCAGACTGCCTTTAATCCCAGCACTTGAGAGGCAGAGGAAGGCAGATCTCTGTGAGTTTGAGGCCAGTCTGATGATCTACATAGCAAGTTCCAGGCCAGCTGGGGCTGCAGGGAAACCCTGCCTCAAAAAGACAAAAAAAAAAAAAAAAAAAAAAACCCCAAAAAAAAAAAAAAAAAAAAAAAAAAATTGAAATAATTCCATGCATTCTACCAAACCACAATGTAACTCCTTGGCATATACCCAAATGACTCGTCCTACTGCAAAGATACTTGCATAGCCATGTTTGTTGCTGCTCTTTTCACAATAGCAAAGAAATGGAAGCAACTGAAATGTCCCTCAACTGATGAATGGATAATGAAATGTGGCATATTTACACAATGGAGTTCAACTCAGTACTATAAAGAAAGATGAAATCATGAAATCTGCAGGTAAATAGGTGGAAGTAAAAACTGTTATAGTAAGTGAAGTAACAGAGACTCAAAAAAACAAGCTATGTTATGGTCTCTTTCATTTGTGGATCTTAGCACCAAATCCTTACATGTGAATATATATCCTAATGTAACAGCAGGAACCAGGAAAATGAGAAGGAATCATAGAGGCTAAGGGAAAAGAGGTGTCAGAGACAGGAGGACAGTAGGAAACAGGTGTTAAAAAGGGAGAAATGGGGTATTAAACTGAGAAAGGAAGAGGAAGAGTTATAGAAGGAACTATGGGGGTAAAGGGGAAGAAGGAGCCCAAGAGACTGAAGAGGATGGGACAGGTGTTATCAATGGGGAGATGGGGGAAAATGGGGGTACTTTACCTAGGAAGGGACTAGGGAGGGTTAGACAGGAAGAAAGGGGAGGAAGAATTAATGCTTTTGCGTGGTGTGAAAAACTAGAGGGAAATGCCTACTGAAAAATACACATACAATCTGTACATGAGTGCATGTATATAGCTAAAGGCTATATAAGAAGAATATATAGTGCCAGATAGGATAAACTTCCTTTCAAGTTGTTGGCCAGGGTAGTCCAAGAAAATCCCAAAATAACACGGAATATTGTCACAGGCTTGATTTCCTCCCAGAACTTGAAGGTAAGAGCCTATTGCTGAAGACAGGCCATACTTTAAATGCAGGACTTAGAACAATAGAGCTGGAACTGACCTGGAAGCTTCCTTCTTAGAGACTAGCTCTCAGACTTTCAGAGGACACTATACAAGCTGCTAAGGGAGAAAAATCAATCAATGGTTCAACTCCAGCTTTAAAGTTGAATATCCACAAAAATAACCGTTACAGCAAACTATCTCTATTGGTGCAGCAGTAGCACTTTTATCTTGGGGTAGTCAACAGCTGTCTAATTGGACTTAAAGCCTGCTCAATGGGAGGGAACTCATGTGTGGTACTGTAAACACAGACAAATACACATGGCTGGAGAGGCCATAGATTCTAGAGAAAATTCTACATCTGTCAAATCCCTAGATAAACATAATTTCTTACTGCATACTAAATATGGATCCCTAAAATTATACACAAGTAAACCCATCACCACTCATCAAAGAAGTTTCTTTTTGCAACAGATGGAGACTATCACAGAGTTCTACAACTCAAATGCAGAGAATAAGTGTATGTGAGATGCCCAGTCCTAAGTGACACATCTACAATGCAACCTCTACACCTAAGGCTCAGGGAACACACTGAAACAGGAGGTAGAGAGAATACTAACCTATCTCTCAACTCTCATCAGCAAAACTTTCTCATGTAACAGACAGCAATTAACACAAGCCACAACTGACCAAAGTGTAGAGAATAAGAGACAGAAGAGTGCATGTCCCTGCATAGTACTCCTATATTAAAACTCATGCACTCAGGGCTCAGAGACCATTGTAAAAGAGGAGGCAAAAAGATTGTAAGAGCTAGGGGTGGTAGATGATAAGAAAACATTTTTTGAGGCTTCTGGAAATTTGTTCACATGATCTTACAGCAATGATGACAGCATGCACAAGACCTATGCAAACTCAAACCAGAGAAAAACCCAGCATAGAATTGCAGAAATGGACAAGAAGCCACAATCACAACTGAGGAACTATTGGCAACTAATAACTGCTGGATGAGTAAGAGCTGGTCTTCTTTAAGGGAGTAATACTAGATGGGCTGATGAAGCTCCAATGAATTAATTCACACTGAGAGACATCTGGGTACAGAAACTTGACTTGATAAGCCTTAACATATATGACAGAATTAATTTATATGCATACAAATATATTCAGAGCTGGTAGGAAAGGTTTTGTTTGCTAAAAGGATCCATCCAAAAACTATGAAACACTGTTGTCTGAAAGGGGGGACTGGGGAAAGGATATTAAAGGTAGGTGTCATGGTTAATCTTCATGGCCAACTTGACTGGATTCAATATCATCATGGAAACATCTCTGGGACTGTTTATGAGGGTGTTTCCAGAAAGATTAACTGAGGAGGGTAGAACCACCCTGAAGGTGAGTGGCCCCATCCCATGGGCTGGGGACCCAGACTGAAAAGGGAAAAGGCAGAAAGCCAGCTGACCTTCAGCACTCATCTCTAACTGTGCCTCATGTTCCTGCCACCACTGCCTTCCCTACAGCAAACTGAGTCAAATAAACCCTTCCTTAATTTGCTTTTGTCAGGTACTTTGTCAGAACAATGAGAAGAGTAATGCAAGAGATAAAAGAGGAGGAGCTTACTTTTTGTTTGAATTTTTCTATGTAATGTTTTTCCCTTTTCTTTTGAACTGTGCAGTGATACTGTGGATATGGTACTGTTAATTTTTTTCATTTTTCTATGCTAAAAAGTAACAAATTATTTTTAGTGAGTTTAATAAAGGAAAACACAAAACTTGAAAACAAAAATAAATGAGCACTGCAACAACAAAAAACTTATGATTATGTCATAAAAATTGTACTTAAATTCAACAAAACTTGCTGTTGCTGTTCCTGAGATGTTCTCATTCTATAGTCTGGGTTAGGCTGGAACTGATATCCTCCTGCCTCAGCCTCTCAAATGCTGGGCTTACAGGCAATCATCACCACATTCTGCACATCAGATGTTTGATTCTTTCTGTTTTCCTGCAGTTTTAGCATCTTAAAATAAAATCATTATTAATAAGACAGCTCAATTCTAGCTTTCATGTATATGGTAATATTTTCTTATCTGTCCTAGGTGGCAAGCATAATTGAAGCATCCTGACATACATAAAGCTGCAAGACAAAAATCTACATTAGTCTGTGGTACTTAAAACTTAAGTTAAAGCTGGGCATAGTGGCACACATCTATAATCTCAGCACTTGGGAAACACAGGCAGGGAGACTGAAAGTGCTCACCTTGGCGTATATAGCGAGTTTAGCCCAGAATACAAAGTGAGATGATGTCTCAAAATACAAAAAATATAAAGTTCTTGAAAAAAAGATTTTATTTTGGAGTCTTAAATTATGTGTATGTGTATGTGTATGTGTATGTGTATGTGTATGTGTATGTGTATGTGTATGTGTATGTGTATGTGTATGTGTATGTGTATGTGTATGTGTATGTGTATGTGTATGTGTATGTGTATGTGTATGTGTATGTGTATGTGTATGTGTATGTGTATGTGTATGTGTATGTGTATGTGTATGTGTATGTGTATGTGTATGTGTATGTGTATGTGTATGTGTATGTGTATGTGTATGTGTATGTGTATGTGTATGTGTATGTGTATGTGTATGTGTATGTGTATGTGTATGTGTATGTGTATGTGTATGTGTATGTGTATGTGTATGTGTATGTGTATGTGTATGTGTATGTGTATGTGTATGTGTATGTGTATGTGTATGTGTATGTGTATGTGTATGTGTATGTGTATGTGTATGTGTATGTGTATGTGTATGTGTATGTGTATGTGTATGTGTATGTGTATGTGTATGTGTGTGGGTATATGCATCTGAATGTTGCCCACAGGGGTGAGAAGAGTACACTGGATCCTGTTGAACAGGTGGTTTTAAGGCACGAGATGTGGGTGTTGGAAGTCTAACTCCGGACCTTTGGAATAGCAGTCAGTATGTAGTCTTAACTGCTGAGCTGACCTCTCCAGCCCCAAAATGTAAAATCAATACAACAGCAACACAAAGCCTGCCAAGTACGGTGGCATATGTCTATAATCACAGCTACAGAGCTCTGTTTCAAAAAAACAAAACCAGAAAGATTTAACAAAACAGATCTAAGCTACTAGCTAATAAAGTTTAAATATTTAGTAACAGACATATCAAAGAGATATTTCAGTATTCCGTGCACACAGAGGTGGACAGTTGTATCTGCAAATGTGAAAAGGATTAACTCATTTTCTTTACCTGTCTACCAGAAGTTTCCATTTCCTAAGCAAAACAAATCCACCTAAACCATTAGAATACAGAACTTCATTCAGCACAGCTGTGGTGCACACCTTTGATCCCAGCTCTCAGGAGACAGAAGTAGGCAGATCTCTGTAAGATCCAAGCCAGCCTGGTCTATATAGAGATCCAGGTCAGCTGGGGCTACAGGGAGATCCTATCTCAAAAAACAAAAAAAGGAAACAAATGCTGAACTTCCATGAGAGGTATTGGTATCATGAAATGATGATTTATTAAAAAAAAGTCAAAATATGGAAAGTTCCTAACATACGTGCACAAAACTTCATGATCACTACAGGTAAAAGGTTCCAAAGAATCAGAGACAATAAGGAATGGAGATTTTTCTTGTTGTTATATACTCATGAGGAATAAAAAATATATGGTTCTATATATTACATATCATAGAGGTAATCAGGAATGGGAGGGGCTGTAGGGAAGGTTATGTTTAATTCTTTTTTGAACAATGAAACAATAATCAGCTTCTATTTATTAAGCATTGTATGTTAGGCATCCTGAGTATATTTTCATTAATTCTCATAATACTGCAAAATAAGATTTAGAAAGATTAAATGCTACTTAGAGAATTTACACATCATACTGACAATCATAGAGATGATAGGATCTCATAGGAAAGACAGCCATATCCTATATTAATGTTTCCAGAGCTGAGCCTAACAAGAATTTCTACCATGCAGCTGCCCTCCAACTGCAGAGCATCGGTGATAAAGTCATTTTTCACCTTGATTCTTCCCCACGGCAATTCTGAAAAGTTCTTTGAATCAGAGCACTTCCTATTCTGGAAATTTCCCTAAAGGTTTAGCTACCTAGGATTACTCCAATAAATCCAAATCACTTGAGAACAATGGCCAAGAAAAGTATTATAGGGAGCCATGGTTACCCAGTATATGTCAGGGTGTTCAATAAATGATGATTAATGGGTGAATCACCGGTTAAACTTGCTCTCACTCCCGGATCGTCTTTCTAGATCTTGCTTAGGAGTATTAGAACACTTCCATTAGACTCAACCACCTCTGTGCTGTTCCTTATAAGGATATATAAGATAAAAATACATAAGGACAAAAATCTTCTGGAAGTAGGGGTCAGGGCTTCAAGTAACTCAAGGTAAAATAGCTCAAAGGACATGTGATGTCATTCAACAGTTATACTGGATTTTGTTGACGAGTCCTGACATACAGCAAGATACTTGAAAAAAGAAGTTGGTATATGCCTGCAATCCTAGGACAAGATAGGGGGAAGGTCTCAAGTTTGAGGACATCCTGGGCCAGATAGCAAGATGCTGTCTCCAAAAAATGAAAATTATGGGGCTGGAGAGATGGCTCAGCAGTTAAGAACACTGGCTGTTCTTTCAGAAGACCTAAGTTTGAATCCCAACACCCACATGACAGCTAACAACTGTCTGTTAACTCCAGTTCCAGAAGATTCGACAGTCTCTTCCGTCCTCCATTGGCATTGCACGACACGGGTGCACTTACCTCCACGCAGGCAATACACTCATACACATAAAATAAAAAAATATATATATAAAAAAAACAACAAAAAAGGAAAATTAGAAATATATTCATTTGCATAATAAAAGAGGAATAAAAATTAAAATAAAATAAAATTTGAGGTGGAGGAAAATCCTGAAAGATTAAAAAAAAATACATGTTTTGTAGCAACAGTGACTACTAGTCACTATTCTAAGAGATGAATGTGCAAACAAATGGCCAGCTTAAGCTTGCCTTACTGCAATGAAGCCCTCACTGGCCTCTGACAATGATCTTTCTTTCCCAGCTTTCCTAGTGCTGGATCACAGGTATTCCACACTATACCCACGTGAGAAAAATTTTTGATAAGCCTTGTTTGTAGTCATGTCATCTCAAATACCAAAGATTTTCTTTGATCATTTTAAACTTCACTAAGGCTTCATTCACCTATTTAAAAAAACAAAAAAAAAAACAAAAACAAAAAACGCTTTTTTTTTTTCTGATGGGTCTTTCCATATTGATTTGTTTTTTGTTCTGGGGAAAAAACAAAAAACTCTTTTAACTCTAGCTAACAGTTACCTAGTAAGATAAAAAAAAGTATAAGGTACACTTCCTTTTTCTGGTTTCTAATAAGCAATACAGTATATGTAGGATGCATTTATGCAATTTATTAGAATATGTAATGGGCTATGTAAAAACAGTTTACAGACAGCTGTGAGAATATTTTGACTTTATTTAAAATGACCCAAGAATCCCAATGTTTCTGGAATTAACAAATGTTGCTGCTGTTGAGAAATTCCTCTTACCTGCTCTGTAGCTGTAGGACAGTAGAAGACTAACAAAATAGTTGTACAGATGTTTATTGACAGTCCAATGATGGTGATGAGATTTGGGGCAATCCACGAGGGCACTCTTCTAACTAGCCACTCCCAATATCCCTGCATTAAAGGCTCAAGCAGGGACCGTCCGGCACTCTGATACCTGTGCTCTTCTAGTCGTTTCAGTTGGTGTCTTGACAATGGTGGTGTTGGTAACTGAAACAATTTATTTAATACACACCCTGTAGTACTCATGTGCCCGAAGCCCACAGGGGACTCCGGGTGAGACTCTCCACATCGTTTCCTTGTTGACCGATGCCCACTCATGGATCTTGGTTTTCTTTTACTTGGAGACAGCAGTTTATCTTGTTTTATAGCCTGTTGCGGCTGTTTGCCTGAAAAAAGAGATACATTTGTCAGTTGCTACCTATATATTACTAGCAGTATATTAAAAAAAAAAAAAATTATCAACCTGCTAAGAGAATAACTCCAAACAGGAATCAGATACGGGGAACTAAATTTGGTTCTAGCTCTTATTGAATGCATTCAAATTTACTTTTAAGTAAAAATTGTCATGTGACTTTAACCGTCA
>NW_008353126.1:379959-385432 GCF_000622305.1 Nannospalax galili
ATTAAAAAAAAAAAAAATTATAAACCTGCTAAGAGAATAACTCCAAACAGGAATCAGATACGGGGAACTAAATTTGGTTCTAGCTCTTATTGAATGCATTCAAATTTACTTTTAAGTAAAAATTGTCATGTGACTTTAACCGTCATACACTTCCTGTTACCTTATAGCTTGTCTGATTTTCCAGCTCTATACTGTATCTTACAGTGCTTCTAGTACACAATGGAATCAAGTGTTAGAAATAGTCTATACATACATATATACATATATATGAACATTGAGATCTTAAGCTTTCAAATCAGTATTAATTAAAATAATAACCAAAATTAGAGGAATGACTTAATTAAAATGAGTCTTAGGCTATGTTTGTATGTATGTGTGTGAGGGGGCATTGGAGATTGGACTCAGGGCCTTATGAACATGAGACAAGTGCTCTGCCACAGTTACAGCTTCAGCCTCCTCTTCAGCTACATGTTTATTTAATGATAACAGTGAACATTTATTAAGCACCAATATTCAAACTAAGCACTCTCCATAAACCAATTTTTTTCTCACTATAATTTTAGAAGGGAGGGGATACTAATTACCTTAATTTTTACAGGAAAAAGAAACTAAGGTACAGTGAAACCAATTAACATGTTTAAATCATGTACCTGGTAAGTGGTGTTCAAACAAACATGGGACTTCTATTTAAGGTAAATTTTAAAAATGAAAGTTGGCTGGGTATGGTGGTGTACATCTTTAATCCCAAGATTCAGGAGGCACAGGCAGGTAGATTTCTGTAAGTTACAGACCAGTTAGAGCTATATATTGAGACTCTGCCTAACAAAAAAGACAAAATTTCTTTTTAAAAAAAAAAAATATTTTATTATTTTTATTTTATGTGTATGCGCTATTGCCTGCATGTAGGTAAGTGCACCCGTGTCATGCAATGCCTGCAGAGGACAGAACAGGCTGTCGGATCCCCTGGAATGAGTTATGGACAGCTGTTAGCTGGCATGCAGTTGCTGGGATTCAAACCAGGGTCTTCTGTAAGAACAACCATTGTTCTTAACCGCTGAGCCATCTCCCCAGCCACAAGACAAAATTTCTTACAGAGTGAAAGTGAAAGGAATACAAACATTCTAGTGAGATAAGAGGGCGCGCGCACACACACACACACACACACACACACACACACACGCACACACGCACACACGCACACACGCACGCACAAGCAGAGTGATCTGATGAGATGAATTAGCAAGAAAGCAAGGGTAAATGGAGTAAGAGATGGCTATTACAAGGGACTTTTGAGCATTTAACCCCAGAAGTGATGTACCTGAAGAAGAAATAATAGAGATAACATAATTATTACAAGTAATTAAGCAGTGTAAGAAAATAGAGAAGTATTTTTCAAGGTTAATAGCATAGACACACGTATTATTTAGAACAGGCAAAATAGTAAGAACAATAAAAAATTAGTGTGAGATCCTAATGGTTTTAAGATATAAGGCTTGGACTAAGGAGGCAAAAACGGAAATATGAAATTCAGTAAAGTTTAGTAATAACTTCTATTTAGAAAGCAGATTCTGAAGAAAGTTCTCAGAGATTCAGCATAAGAGATGAAGAACAGAAGAAAGGAGTCAACAGCTAGAGAATCTTGCCACTGACATCTAATGGGGTAGCTGGGGAGTTCATTCTTTTTGTCTTTTGGAGTGAGGGGTAAGAGGGAAACTAGGAATAGTGGTAGAGAGGAAAGACACACACACAATTTTTTCTTCTGAATGCCAGAGCCGTTCACTTGCTAAACAAGCATTCTATCCTGGAGAGCTACATACACACACACACACCTAACTACCTTTTTTTTTCCCTTAAGATGGCATCATGCTATGCTGCCCAGGTTGGTCTTTAATGCCTACATACATGCAGTCTCCCTGCCTCAGTCTGAGTAGCTGGGACTACAGGTGTATGCATGTGTATACATGAAGCTTTTAATTAGAGATGCTTTATGTGAAATCAAAAGACTACAGTTTGGGTGAGACGAAATTTCACTTAAAGCTTGAGTCTAAAGTCTTGGAAATGGAAAGTGCTTGAAGGGATTGTATATAGGAGAGAAGAGGAAAAGAAAAAAAGAATCCTATGAGAAACCCATCATTATAGAATAGGAGGAGCTGAGCAAGAAGATTAAAAATAAGCAAAACAAAAAAGGAAATAATATTAGCAGAACTAAAGGGTAGTGATAATGAACCAGGTGAGAGGTTGATCTAGATAAAAACCATCCAGGAAGCAATATGAAATTCCCTGATATGGTACTCTACGGGGTACAGAATGTGATATAGCGTCTGAGACATCCTAACATGGAGCCAGTATCAAAACATGATCCGGTGTCCCTCTTCTTCCCTCTCTTTGACAGGATCAGTTTATTCTGCCTTGGAAGGGTGGTCCTGAATCAGTAGAGGGAGAGACTAAAGAAGTGAAGGCCAGTGATGGAAGTCAGGGGTGGGTGGCAGCACAGCTGGAGGGATACCATATACTGGACATGTCAATACAATGTTGGGTGTAGCATACAGACCAGGGCTTCTTCCATATATCCCACAAATATTCAATTCCAAAATTTTAATGTCATATATGTCCTAAAGTAGTATCCAAATTCTCTGTCAATCATGTACCTCAACCTTTGGTTCAGAAAATAGTCATTGCAGTCAAGCTAACTTTCTTAAGTAAATCTCCAAAGACCTAAAGAATAATCAGAGCTACAATTTAAGCAACTTTAGCGCTGTGAAATAGCAATGTTTATATAAAGCATTAAACAAACTATTGATAGTATCACTTTAGATCAAGAAAGGCTAATAATCATCAAAATACTTAGCTTTATAGTAGCCAAATTTTTTTAAAAGATTTATTTATTTTATGGGTAGGTACATGCACCTGAATGTATGCATGCACACCACATACATGCAGGTGCCCACAAAGAGCAGAAGAGGGTGGTGGTCCTGGAGTTACAGGACATTGTGAGCTACCTGATGTGGACACTAGGAACTGAACCCAGGTTTTCTGCAAGTGCTCTTAACCAACGAACCATCTCTTCAACCCCCAAATTTTTATTTCTTTATTCTCTCACTCTTTCCTTCATTTTTTGAGACAGAGTCTCATGTAGACCAGGCTAGCCTGGAACTTTCACTCCTCCAGCTTCAGCTTCCTCAGTGCTGGTAGTATAGGCATATGCCACATGTCTGGCTCTTGTAGCCAATTTTTCTATAGCTCAACTGAATGATACATTTTATTTCTGGCAACCTATAATCAGCTCTTATAGAATTTCACTTGAGAGAGCAATAAAAGTTTAATCAACTCCATTTTTATTTTGTTGGCTCTGTGTGTTCCAGTCTTCTACTCTTTCTTTTCCTTCCTTTTTTCCTCCCCCCCCCTGCCCCACCTCTCTCTCTTCTTTCACAAAAGTGATACATACAGGTACTAGCCTGTTTTGGGAACTGAACTGCTACAAGCAACTGACCCTAATGGTTTTAAGTTTGAGCATTTGGCAGGTCTAGCTGACCAACTGAGTTTTTTCCTTCTGAGTTTTTCCCCTCATGACCTAATTTCTTTTAACCTTTTGTTGCTCTTTAAAAAAAAAAAAAAAAATCTACATTTTGACAATCAACTTTTGATCTGGTCATTATAAAGTCACAAAAGAGACACAAGAGTTTTTGAAGATTTCCTAGTCAACATTTCAATCTAGCAACATTGCTATGGAAAGCTACTAGCAACGCTGTAAATATAAACTCAGGCACAGATAGTCCCTGACACACAGAGGGCCCCTTTACTTTTGGTACATGCCAACAGCCTGAGAGGTTGCTGACATGGCCCTAAGTCCATCTCCACTTTACCTTCCTCCATCCCATGGGATAGTTACTGCCATGAAAAACAAACAAAACAAAACAACCCAACCAACCAACCAAACAAACAAACAAACAAAACCAGGAACATTTGAATTTTAGCAAATGAAAAGCAAATGTATGCCAAGAGAACAGACAGCCACAAGGGAGCTCAGGCAAAGAAAGGATGTGAGGATGAAAGTATGAAAAGGCAGAACAAATATTAAGAAAATCATTCTAACTGCTTGAGACGTTCCTATGGAGTCAGATCTAAGCCCAAAGGGGTATGCAGAAGTGTCTTTTCTTATTACAGTATAAGAAACTAAAATGTAATATAACACAAAACCCTCAAAAGTCAACAAAGTAAAAAACTTAAATAACTGCTGTCTAGCCTAGAAACTTATCAATCAAAACAGTGTTTATAAGAAAAGATTCGAAGTTTACAATGCATTCTGCTAATACGGGAATGCAATGAACAACACAGACATGGTCCTAGCTGCTACATCCAGTAGATAAATAAAAATTGGTAAACAAACAATAACATTACACAATATGATTGACATTATAAGGTAAACAAGGTGTTGGGTCAGAAAATAGTCAGAAGTAGACATTTTAAATAGACTGAAGGAGCTTTTATAGCAAACTTGGCCAAAGAGGCAACCAGGTATATTAAGAGCAGGAAGAATAGTCCAAGAAAATTGAGAACGAGGCAGGAAGGTTTGTCTTGTTCAGGTACCTAAGAGAACAAAAGAAGGACGGGAGTAAACCAGATGGAAGAACTGGATAAAATGAAGTCTGAAGTGTCAAACAAGGGTGAAGAGCTGAGATTTTATTCTGATGTAATAGAAAACCTACAAATTCTACAAATTTCATAAATAGATTTTCATAAATTATAAAAGTATTTTTAAACTGCAAAAAAAATCTGGCTGCCTGTTGAAATTCAGTTTATGATACTGATGGCTACTGGAAGGTTTCCATTTGTACTCAGTAAACACCCTCCCTCTGGATAATCTGGCTCTATTGTTCTGCTTTTTCATGTAGCCCTTATCATACTCTGAATGCTTTCTGTTTGTAAAGTTTTATTTTGTATTTCCCCCACAGTGCTCTGTAAGTCCCACGACCAGGGGTTCATGCCTGCCTTGTTAACATTTTTTCCCCACAACTTCATACCATACTTTGCACTAAGCAGGAAATCAATACTTACTGAATGACGACAAGCAAATATGGTTTGTCTAGTATTTAATGAGCACTTAGTCATTCTAGATCCAGAAAGACATGCCATTCTACACTTTAAAAAACTGCAAAAGGCTGGGGAGGGTGTCTTATAAGCAACTAAATTTTAACATGATGACAATAAATGTTTTGGGAGCCTAAAGGAGAAATCATGATTTGACAAAGCATTTTCTTTGTGCACACATTAATATACATGTCCAACAAAGTTACAAATAGATAATCAGAAACACAATACATTTACTAAAATTACAATCAAGTTGTGAACTTTCAAGTCTCCCATGCAGAAACTATATAACAGCATCCAGCCCACCTTACTCCTGTCATGGACTTTGGCAGGGCAGGGAGAGTATCTGACAAATCTCTCTCTCTGTCTCTCTCTGTCTCTCTCT
>NW_008353126.1:385504-441200 GCF_000622305.1 Nannospalax galili
ACCACATGATTAGTGGACTAGAACCTTAAGACCCACCCACCCACTGACATTGAGGAAGGCTTGAAAGTACCAGAGATTGAGCTATAAACACTCTGAGCTCTAGATAGCTCAGGGGACCAACATGGTGGAAGGTGAGAACCAGTTTCCCAAAACTGACCTCCATAAGCACACTATGGCACCACATACCACACACACACACACACACACACACACACACACACACACACACTACCACCACCACCACCACCACCAAAAACCACCACCAGAAAACTCCAACTGCTGAGCAGACTATAAAGTAAACTTACACAATGTCCAACCTGTTGTGTGAAATTCTAGAGCACCTATTCCATCCCCCACCCTGTATTTAAGGGTGCCAAGTTTGTACCTGCACTGATTCAGCAGTGTTTACAAGCCTTTCACAAGGATCTAGTAGAACATAGCTTTCCCACCTCTGCCACTGTTAAAGTAAAAAACTAATGGCTGACACTATTAGGGAGGGGAACACAGTATAAAGAACAATGAAGAACAAGAAAGAAAACTAATTAGGATCATAGGATTAGGCTCAGCATTAACAAATGATACATAAAATAAGTCTATAAAACAAAAGCCTTTTCAGTAGTTTGGAAGCTACGAATACCATGTAACATAGTGTTTTGCTGAAGTGAAATCTGGTATTCCTTAAAAAAGAAGTAATTTTTATTGGGGGGGGAGGGCAAAAGCCTAGCACTTTATCCATCCTTCTGTTTTCTTAAGAGCCCAGCAAGACTCTTATAAAGAACAAATACGCAGCCTAGAAAAGAAACTGCTATGCAATAAAATGTAACTGGTGCTAATTTGAGAGCAGATAATTAGTTTCTTACAAGGAATGGTTGTAATGATAGTTGTATAGGACCTTTAGTTTTTCTCAGCATAGAAAGAATACAAAGGAAAATGCTTTCAGAACTTCAATCTCTGGAATTATATGTGAATGCCAATATTTTAAGTTGGTAATGCTCCAAAGGTCTTACACAGTTTACCTTGTGTTCTCAGCCAGTCAATTCAATACACACGTATTTGGACACATTCCTGAGAGTTCTAGAGTAGGAATGGAATACTCTGACCATTTACAGATAAAGCACTTATGTGCATTGAAAAGCAACTATCAATTTGCCTACTATTGTAAACGAGATTCCCTAGTGAGGCAAGAGTTCTAGCAAAACCATATATTCAATAGCAATGATGCAAAAATGGCAAAAATGATACAGAAATGCCAAGCACAGAATAGGAAAAACAAAACATAGTTTAAAGGTAAAACTTGTCGTTCATCCAATCTGGGAACCCCGGAAAAGCCCAGCCCTCTCCTCCTAAGAACGCGGCTGAAATCAACCCTGGCTGGCAATCTCAGAGCCTGTCAATATGAGCTGAAATTTCTAGAAAAGTTGCCGAAGAGAAGCCCAAGCCCCGAAGCACCATCACCGCTTTCCAGACGGCAGGCCCATTGAATGTTGCAGGGTTCGTGGACCGGGCAGCACCGGGCCAGGAGGGTGTGGACCTGCCAGGCAAGGTCGGCTCCGCACAACCAGCGCCCCAGCCCTGGGCTCGCTCCAGGCCGGCCGCCGCCGTCCTCCCTACCACCAGTGCGGCCTGCTCCCGCGCAGGCGCCCGGTCACCTCCGACCCCGGAGCCCCCGGGAGGCGGCCGGCGCCCCTAGCCCTCCCCACAACCCCGCGCGGGAGGCCACCCAGCGCGAGGAAGGACTGCGTCCGCCGCGCAATCCGTTCACAGCCTCCCCGTCATGCCCAGCCCAGAGCGTCCAGCCCTCGCTCCACTCCTCCCGGGAGAAACGCGGCCCTCCGCATCCGTAACGGCCCTGCCGCCTCCCCACGACCCGACCCTCAGCCTTACCCTGACCCCACAGCACAAGCCTAGAGCTAGCAACTCTGACTCCAACCGACTGAGTGCCTGAACGGCGGCAGCACATTCACGACACTTTCGCGACTGCCGTAAAGAGCTGTGCGGACGGCGCGGCAGCGCGCCTGCAAGTGGCTCGGGAGCGCGCCCCAGGGCTCCGCCCTGTCTCCTGCGGGGGCTCAGGAGCCGCCGGCTCCGGAGGCATAGGCTCCTGCTGGCTGCGGTTGGCCAGGTGAGGAAAGCGGGAAGGTGGGTGTGGGAGGAAGACTGTGGGGAGGAGGGGGAGGGCACGCGTCCTATGATCGGTGCCCTAGCGGGAGGATGTGTCCGAAGGTGGACAGCGCCGGCTGAAGTAGTGGGCGCAGCCTGGGACCCTTCGCCCGGGCGGCGGGCGCGTGCGCCGCAGCCCCCTCACCTTGCCGCGTGAGTTTCACCGTGTCATGCGGCGGACAAGGGTGCAAGGTGACTGGAGTCGCAGGCGAGCCCCGGGGGACCCCAGCGTCGCGCGTGAATGGCAACTGGGCTTAGATCCCCGCGCCCCACTCTTTCTGGTTTTGGTACCTCTTCTTGCCTGCATGTCCCGGTGTTTGGTGCGAGGCTTGGTGTCTTGTCTTGTCTTGGCCCCGGGCAAAGCGACGGGGGAGACCTTTGCTCTTGTATTACTGGACTTAGTGAAAAAAGAAAGGAAGGAAAAAAAGTGCTTCTGTTTAGGCAACTAAGGAAGTCTTTTTCGAAGTCCCACAAAAACTCTGATTTAAGTACGTGATCCTTTTGTCATTTCTGAACTCTTATTTCTTGATGGTGGGGGCAGGGGAAGTTTGATATCTAGACGAGTGGTGACCTTGTGTTTACACTGGTCTGTCTGCTCACAGTTATTTTGCAGGGAGTGGTCCTCCCAAGTCAAAGGAAATGACTAGCTAGTCTTGGATCTTCTCACAGCCTTGCTCATTGGAAAAGCATTCACAGCTGCATGGAAGTAATTTTTCCACTTCACCCAGTTTCTAATTTGTAAAGCAGTACCAAAATACAACTTAATTTGTGTTGCTTTAACAAATTCTCCTTTCTCTTCTCTTTAGGAGTTAGTCGTTAGCCGGTATTATGTTTGTCAGGAGGCCATACTAGAGTTTAGAAGATTTTTTGTGCTTGGCTTTGGGACTGATGACTGTGTACCTCTGAATGAAGCTCGGGACTTTCTGTCTGTTCACTTGGAACACACAGAGTTTACTTTATTACTCCTTAGCTCTTACCACTTAGAAGGGACACACAAGAAGTTCCTATTTCCAGTGGCTTTTAAATGTTTGTGGAAAAAAAAAATTGTAACGAGTTCTGATTCATGACTCTTCAAAAACAAAACAAAACAAAAAAAAAAAGGTGAAGGAGAAATGCAAGAAGTTTTGCTAAACATTCTTACTGCTCTGTAACGTTTATTCCTGCATACTTTCAAGTATTTTAAAAGTTTTTTTTTTCTTTATTGGTACTAGACATTGAACTTTAGGCCTCTAACTTGCCATGCAAATCCTCTACCCATCCTTTGAAAAGTTTCTTGAAATCGTAATCCTTAAAATAACGAACTATTTATTGCCTGGGCATGGTGGCACACAGCCTTAATCCTAGCACTCAGAAGGCAGAGGCAGGCAAATCTCCAAACCTAGTCTGGTATACATAGTGAGTTTCAGGCCAGCTGGGGCTACAGGGAGACCCTGAATAAAAAAACAAAACTGTTCTGCTTAGCTGGAAATTACTCAGCCACACTTCCAGCTTTCTGAAGTGAAAATGCATAAGCAATTAGTAGTCTTCCTCACATATTCTGTGTACTTCATTTTCTGTGTTCTTACTGGCAAACTGCTAGTATTTTAAGCTCTGCCTTGCCTCTAAATTGTCATACATCATACTCAGAAAAAATTCATAGAAAGAACTTGTATCATGTATGAGTAGTTATGACTGTCAAAAATTATTAATAAATCAACCATTACTGTATTTTATACTTATTTCATGCTAAGAAACAACTCTAAATGATTGTTTTACAAATTAGAATACCGTAACTTGAGAGTTAAGTAACTTACTTGAAATGCAGTAACTAAAGGTGGTTAATGGTGGGGTTTTTAAAGAAAGATATTTTGGGGCTAGGGAAATATGTCTGTGTGATAAATGATAATAAAATTGACTTCCTAGAATTAAAGCATTATTTAATTCCAGCTGGTAGGCCACCATTTAAAAAGAATTCAGTTGAGTTGACATGGGTCCTGTGCTCAATGCCACCATTGCCACAAGTCCACATGTGCAAGCTTCCAGTGGCCTGAAACCTTCTGCTTCCCTGTGTTCATAAACCATCCCTGGCTCATACAGTCTTTCTACCCCCTCTTCCACTATGGTCCCTGAGCTGTGGGTGGATGAGGATCAATATAGGAGTCCTTTCCAAGGATATACACTCTACGATCTCTTGTTCTTTAAAACCTGGCCAATTGTGGCCCTCTGTGCATCACACTTTGTTGTGTAAGGAAGCTTTACTGGTGAGAGTTGAAGGATGCATTAGTTTTCTCTCTACCCCTTGTTCTGCTATGTTCCATGAGCTTTAGTTGTAGAGGTTCAGCTGTAGATGTAGAACCTAGTACTGGGCATCTCTCAGACATATATTCGCTGTGTCTGACCAGATGTGCAATTCTGCAGTAGCCTCTATCTGTTGCGAAAAGAAGCTACAAGGGCCCAGAGTGGAGGAGAGAAATGGGTTGAGGGCAGCACTAGACTGAGAACTGTTGGAGACTGATTGCTACTGGGTGAGGGAGTATGCCTTACATATGATCTTTAGTTGGGCTGACTAGACTCCAGTGGACGAATTCACACTGAAGGATGTCTGGGTACAAATGCTTAACTGGATAGGACTTAACATGTATGGCGGAATACATGAGGTCCAGTGGGGGGGATGGGGGAGGCACAGCCACGGGGAGGGGAGGTTCTAAATTTGATTAAGAACTGTTGTATGAGATTACAAAAACTTAAAAAAAAATCAAGCCAGGCGTGGTAGTCTATATAGTGAGTTCTAGGCCAGCTGTGGCTACAGGGAGACTCTGACTCAAACAAACAAACAAAAAAGAATTTAGACATCAACTCTTCAAAGCAAAAGATTCTGTTCTTAATCCTGTATTCTTGTGCTCATGCCACAAACACCATTGGTTCACTGGCTAAAATTTTACTGTTGAAATCATGTGGCTTGAAACAATAACTTCTTATTTTTTTGTATATGAATTTCAGAATTTGTAGAAGGCACAGATTTGGGAATTTCTGAAGACTGATTTTTTTTTGTGTGTGTGAGCTCATAAAACAGGTAATTTACCTTTCACATTCTAAATGAGGAACAAGTATATGTGGACCACTTTCAGTAGTACCTAACATCTATTAGTATTTAGTGTATTAGTTAGTTTGAATAAACCTCACTGAACCAGCTATTCTATTTAGACTAAGTGTTACTTAGAGTGTGAGACGGTTTAGTGGGTAAAGGCACTTGCTGCCCAGCCAGACAGCCTGAGTTGGATCCCTCGGACCCACAAGGTGGAAGGAGAGAACTAATTACCAAAAGGGGTCCTCTGACCTCCCCCCAATAAATGAATGAATGAATGTAATCTGAAAATTTAACAATTAATACTAAAAGGCATCTTTTCTTAGGTGTTGTCAGTGTGTTCTGTTCTTTCCTTGCTGCTGCTTCAGCGTCTGTAATGATCTAGCACAGTTCAGTGGAAGTTTTCCATGACAAAGAAATGTCCTGTATCTTTAGTGTCCTTGTTGGAAGCTACTAGACATATATGGATCTGAGCATTTGGATTGTAGTGAGTACAACAGAGAAACTGAAATTTTAAATCATTCCATGTACTTTTATTAGCTAATATATAGATGGTGCAGTCTGTGCTGGAAATATTCCTATTTTTCAAATGAGAAACTGATTCAAAAGAGTCATGAAGCTTGCCTAAGATTTTTTCACACAATTTTACTTTAAAAAACGTGTTTTGAGCAGAGGAATAGTTGTTAATTTGGCAGTACAGACAGAATGGATGGAGGGGAAGAAAAATAGACCAAGAGTGGAGAATCTGAGTTGAGTGGTTACAGTGTACCCTGGGAGGTGGGGGGTGGGGGGTGGGAGGATGGTTGTAAATGACTCTTGGAAGAATTTCAGTCACTTAGGGATAGTATGTAAGGGCTTTGGAGAGAACTTCCTCTGACAGTTACTGTGCAGTCCAGGAATCGAGTAACAGAAGGAAAATGATGATAACGCAGCTTAATGAAATAGAGAAACCAAAGCTGGTTACTATAATTAAGATTTAGTGTTGTTCATTCAACAACTATTGAGTGGTTACTATGGATAAGACCCTCTGTTTGCATGAGGGGAAGTGGAATCATGCTCTCTTCACTTCAGATATGCCTCGATTTTCTTGCTGTAGAAGTCAAGAGCAGTAAATGATGTGCAAGTCAGGTGTTCTCAGAAATCCTTCTACATGCAAAGAGATTGGTAAAGGTTATGTGTAGACAGCAACAGTCCTGCTCGTTTTTGTTTTTTTTTTTTCTGTGTATGTGTGCAGGTGCACATGTGTGCATGTGGGTGTGGAGGCCAGTTGACAGTCTGAGGTAATAATCTACTTGTTTTTAAGATAGACTCTCTCACTGACCTGGAACTTGCCAAGTAGGCTAGGCTGGCTGTCCAGTGATTCCCCAGGGATCTTCCCGTCTCTGCCTTCCCAGCACTAGGCTTACAACACCCTATCACATCTGGCTTTTATTTATATAGATTCTGGAGGTTGAATTCAAGTCCTTGTGCTTTACCAACTGAGCTGTCTTCTTGGCCCTTTGGTCAGTTTTGAAGACTAGGAAGGAGCTAGATATATAAAAAATAGTAAAATGGAGAAGTTATGCTTCTACTGGTAGGGCAAGCAGTATGTTCTGAAAATATCTTTTTCTTAAACTTCTAAATGCTGAGTAAGTTATATTAGCTTTTGGAATGTACAGCACATTTTGTAGTAAAAAAAGAGAAATTCCTCAGCCAGGCATGGTGGCTCATACCTGTAACCCCAGCACCCAACAGGAGGATGGAAAGTTTGAGGCCACCTTGGACTACATGTATTCCAGGCTGGCCAGAGCTACGTGTCAAGACCTTCTGTCAGTGTCCCACCTCCCGAAACAAGTGAGCTAAAAAGGGAAATCTTCAAGGCAGAGAAGTAAAACAAGGAGTTGATGTGAAGCCAGGGTGGTGAACCAGCAGCATGTGCTCTTTGGAAGCCTTTGGCTTATAGCAGAAAGAAGAGTGGTGAGGGACGAGGGACAGGCTTCCCCTGCTCTCTGCCAGAGTGGGAAGATAGAATTCCTGCCTCTGTGCTACCAAGCACATTTTCTAGTAGGCACCATTCTCATGGTATTGTATGCAAATAGTGCCTGGGTTTTGGTGGGTAATATTTTCATAAAATAAAATGCAGATATTTTCTCTTGAAATTACACAATTCATGTCTGCTGAACTACCTTTTCCAAATTCACCCAGATCTCAAGAGTCTATACACTTGGTGAAAGGAAGGCCAGAAAAAAATCTCCCCTTCCTGGCAGAGGGAGGTCCTAAAGAAATCTGTCTTGTTTTCACCGCAGGTCCAGGTGGAGGACTAAAGATACTGTCTGCAGCCTGAAATTGTGTAGAGTCACTGACTGAAGGTTCAAGTTTGCATTCTACATGGTCTGAAAAACTAGAAGCCAAGGAATTACCACAAAGTTGGCCCAGGTTAGTAGTATAGTACAAGGTGGCGGAACTATGTTTAGGACTATTTCACAAGTTGCTGGCAGTTTTGTCTTAAGCCCAAACCAAAATCATATGATTTTTTTTTTTATGAAGTTCAAGTCAGCAACTCAAACAGCAATTTTTCAAATTAACCATTCTATCACAGTCCAGTCAGTATATACTAATTTCATACTTATATGCTGAGGAATGACAGTAGGAAAATATTGTCTTTGTTTTGTTTATTATGTTTTTATTACCATTATATTTCTTTATGAGCAGAAGTCTTTCTGTGCCCAGTAAAAACATTGTGTTTCATAATGTAGAATAGTCTCTAGTCTGAGCTGAGGTGTGTTAAGCAGTGTTCATTGATGTTGTGTGGTATCACATCACAGTGCAAAGTACATATATTGTATGTTCGGAACCGGGGCTGTGAGGAAGTTGTGCAGTACAATGCAGGCAATACACATGCTTGAATTTTGATTACTTTTTGGTTGTTGTGTGTTCAGAACTTACCTCTTGTCAAATTTTTAATCACTCCCATATTCAGTCATATGACCCACAGTTTAAGAAATTGGATTTTAGAACATTGTCATGTTTAAAATCACCCCCAAACAAGCTCATAGTTGAAAGCTATAAAACACATGCAAGGTGTCTAGGGATATAGTTCCATTTGTAGAGTGCTTGCCTAGTATGTAAGAAATTCTGGATTTGATTCCCAGCACTTTGTAAACAGGATACAGTGGAACATGACTATAATCATGCTGCTTGAGATGGGGAAGCAAAAGAATCATGAGTTTATAAGCATTCTGGACTAGGGAATTCTAGGACAGCTGGGGTAGATGAAGACCTGTCTCAAAGAAAACAAAAACAAAACAAAAAGTACTGTAGAGCATACGCAGTTCTGGTCTGGCTACAGATTTCCAAGAATTCCAGCTCTAAAAAAAATACATGGAGGATTGACTGACCCAACAAGTAATAGAATTGGAATTCTACAGAATTGAGAAAGGAATTATGGGAAGCAGAAAATAGCATTTAAGTAATGACAAAGGACATGTACATGTTCAGAATTATTCTCCTAGAAACTTGTTCTGGAGAAAGCACCCACAGGGTCTTGGAAAGACACTGCCAGGATTAAATAGATGAAGAAAAGAAAATGTTGATAGGAAGCTGAGAACTGATAGGAAAGAGAAAAAAAAAACACCAAGAAGGAGGAGATTCTGATAATTTAGGCAGGAGGTTACTCAACTCAAACCTATAATGGTAACTATTAGGGACAAAGGGAAAGAAGCTTACCAAGATTTGAATGTACTAATTTTGCAACTAGTCCTATGATTGAAGTCATATGATTGAGATTTCATTTTTTAGCAAGTCAATCTGAGAGGAAGTTGATGTCATGGAAGATTGTGGAGAATTAAAGAATTTGATCAATATTTACAAAGATGATGGGAAATACTAGGCACAGTTACTTTTAAATTTAAAAATATTTATATTTTCAGAGCCGGGTGTGGTAGCTTTAATCCCAGCACTCGGGAGGCAGAAGCAGGCGGATCTCTGTGAGTTCAAGGCCAGCCTGATCTACATAGTGAGTTCTAGGACAGCTGGGGCTACAGGGAGACCCTGTCTCAAAAAGACCAAAAAAAAAAAAAAGTTATTATTTTTGAAGATTAAATTACCAAAAATTAAGTAACTGAAGATGTAATGTGATTCACATTATTGACTCATTATTATGTAATATCTTCAGTTGGAAATTTAAGGGAGAAAGCAGCATGTGGTATGTAGTAAAGTGATTTTTTTTCATCCCATCATACAGGAGCGGGGAATTTAGTAGTAAATAAAACAGTTACCTCTTGCTCTTACCTTGTCTGAAAGTTTAATGAGGAAGGCAACAAATGAGCAGTGACTGTTAAATGTGCTGAGTGTTCTTGTTGGGGAAGCACAGGCTGTTGCTTGAAACAGCAGGGACACTCAGCTGGAGCCAAGAAGTGTTGAGACTTGAAAAATGTGTAGAAGTTAAGTGGTAGGAAGTTGGGAGAAGGGTGATAACCACGTGGTAGTCAGCCAGATAGCTGTGTGGGGAGGTCTGAAGGTGGACCAGAGACTGTAGCACATTTGAAGGTCTATAAGAGGTGCGCTGGGGTTGTGTAGTGTAGTGATGGTACAACTCAGAGAGCTTGGGTTTGGGTTCTTTGTATGGCGTGTTCTAGCCCTGTAGCCTTGGGCAGTTCTTTTAACTTCTGTAATTCTGTTGAGCTGTAATGAGGTAATATATTGAAGGTGCTCAGTATCATTCCTAACCCAAAATAAACACTGCTTTGTAGTAATGATGAATATGACGATGAATTCTTCATTAGAGGAATTAGAAATGAAGAGTAGCTAAAAGTGATGATAGAAAAGTAAGTAGCGATCTGATGATAGAAGTACCTTATGGGCCATGTTAAGAACAAAATAATCTGTTAGGTATTAGGGGAACCATTGAAGATTCTCCATTGGAGAATAAGTTGGTCAGATATAGTATTTTAGAATTAGGAGGATCACTTAGGTTTTAGGGTAGAGTCTGGTTTGGTTGTGGCCTAAACTGGAGGAGGACTGAAAAATGAAGGAAAAACTAATCAGAAATACTTCTCTGTTCACCAAGAAATATTTGGGAATTTCTCTCCATTACAGTCAGTCAATCCATTCTTTACCTTACACCAGCTGTGTCCTTTGGTGCTACTCTGATAGTTCACCCAGAGAGAGCATCAGATCCCATTGACCGAGGGCTTAGTCCTATAAAACTGAACCTACGTCCAATGGCAGTCACAAGCCCCCAAGTTATTTTACCTGTGCTTCTGACCAACCAACTATAAGTAGAAGTTCCCATGATCTACTCTTTGGGTTTGATTAGTCTGCTAGAGTAGCTCACAAAATACCCTTTATCCCTTCTAAAGGGTATTACAGAGAATACGGCAAGGATAAGACGTGGTGAGAAGTGAGAAGCATTGATGCCTTCTCTGAGTGTCTCCCCCACAAGAGCCTTCACATGGTCGGCCATATAGAAGCTACCATTTGAATTTTTGTTTGATTTGGTTTGTTTTTTGGTTTTTTGAGACAAGGTTTTACATTGCAGCCCATGTGGGCTTACAGGTATGAGCTATCATGACCAGCTTGTTTGTTTGTTTTTTGATTTTTTTTAAATTAATTTATTTTTGTGTGAAAACCGTGGATTCATTTTTTAAAGAATTTTTGTATGCAAGGAAGAAGTCTCCTGCTGTGCCTCCCATCCCCTAACTCAGGGCTTTGATGAAGCCAAAATCTCCTTTGTGCTGTTCAGCTACTGGTCCAGCATCCAACCCTGGATTTGAGTAAACTTGATGTTGCAATTGCCTTTTAGAGCATAGATACAAATTCTTGGCTAGGCAGGCTGCAGCCTTGGGGAAGCCAAGCGTCTTAGTCCCCAGGAATTGTCTTAGCACCGTGGTGTATAGCCTGGTCAATCAGCATGCCTAATGAAGAGGACACATGCTCCTGTATGGTGCCTGCAGGTGCTGAGTCCAAGGCTCTGCATAGTTGTACTCATCTGACACCATTGTTGATCTTCACTGACCACTTTGGGACCTACGTGGCTCAGGGCTGGGCTGTCCATTTACATGTTACCCATAGGCAGGTCCAGAAAGAAGCTCTTTCTGTCTGAGGCAGGAAGTAGAAGAGGGATTTCTTAAATAGCAAGGCAGCTGCATCTCAGTCATGAGAACTCTGATGCCTTAGACATGTTCCTCCACTTCCCCTTTGCCATCAAAGTGGTCTTCTTCTAGCTTGCTACCTGTCAACTTCCTAATGTTCTCCAGGCTGCTACAGATCATGCAGTGGAGGCCCATGCATGTGGCTGGTCTGCCAGCAGTTTACCTTTCTTGTCCTCCTGCTCCTGGCTGTAGTTCTCCCTGGTCTTGATAAAGGAAGCCTGGGCTGTGATCTAGGTCGACTCCATGCTGGTCTTGTCATCTTGGTCTTCCTGCATTACTTTTGCATTTTAAAACCTCACCTTCCTTTGTTCCTGTCCCTAACATCCATAGTCACTACAAAAGCGCTGGGGAATCCATCTTCTAGGAGCAAGTCACAGAGCCCTCTTGGACACCTTTTATAAAATTTTTAGAGCTAGGCTTAGTGGTATGAGCCTGTAGGCTCAGTTGCTCCAGAGGCTGGGGATATGGCTCCATTGGAAGATGGCTTACCTAGTATACCTGAAGCCCTGGTGTTATGAGGTGACTCACCAGAGAAGACCACTCAGACAAAGTTTTGCCAAATGAAAGTTGTTGCTAGCCAGGGCTACTATACAAGGGTGTCAGAACCCAAGTGTGTAGCAGCATGCCATCTCTAGGATAAGCTTTCATACCTAGAGAAGCCATACAGGGGTGAAAAGTTTAAGTTCTCAAGCTTACAGGGGCAAAGCCCCATTAGCAATTCTATTCTATTAAGTAACAATTATTATTTTACAGAAGCAAGCCAAGCACAACCTATAGAAGCCATAAATTTTCAGTTAACAGGTGCTATCCAGGACACTCTGACCTGTTCCTAAGAGAACCAGGGTTCAGCTGACATGTGTTCCCATACCCTGGGCCAACTGCCTGATAATTCCAGACTAGAGTCAGCCTAAACTTTAACATGGAAGCTGTGGTCAAGAGGTGCCCTGTTACACTGGCTTTGATCCTCTGTACCATATATCAACTTTGGGTGTCGTGCATGCTTGTATCCCCAACAGTCAGAAGCTGGCTGGCCTGGAGTACATGAGACCTGGTTTGAAAAAGAGACAGAGACAGAAAGAGAGACAGACGTTGAGATGAGAGGGTCACTGAGTTCAGGAGTTCAAGGTTCAAGGTCACCTTGTCCAACGGAAAAAACCTAATGACTCCAAAACCTACCACATTTCTTGTTCCCCATGAAGGCCTGGTCCATAGGGTCTGACCAGGGGAACTCCAGGTCCACTGCAGAATCTACCACAAACTAACACTCCCCACTGTAGCTCAAGGGTCCCCTCCCTGCATCTGGTTGTCTCCTGCTGTGGCCTTGATCTTATGAATCACAGACAGTCCCCACCTGAGCCTTTAGTATATCTGACTTGTCCTTTTTGAGTTTTGAAGGAAAATTGCACAGGTATGATTGATTGGGGTACCAAAGCCCTGGTCCTGTACTATTGACCTACTCTTCCCTTCTAAAGACCGGCATCTCATTAGCATAGAAGACTCTAGCCAGTCCAAAAATTGCAGAGATTTTAGCCTCTCTCTCTCTCTCCCTCTCTCCCTCTCTCCCTCTCTCCCCTCTCCTCTCTCCTCTCTCCTCCTCTCCAGGAAATAGAAAAAGACCAAATACAGTTGACCCTCCATGTCTCTGTGTTCCATACCCACTGAAAATATGGGGGGGGGGTTGCACATTGGCAGAAGAAATATACAGATATTTTTCTTATCTAAACAGTGCACTATAACAACTGTCTGCTTTACATTTACATTGTTAGATTGATAATTAATCTAGACATGATGTAGGTATATGGGAGGGTGTGCCTAGATTATAGGCAAATACTGTGCCGTTTTATATAGGAACTTGGGTATTTTTGTATTTTGGTATCGTGAGGTCCTAGAACCAATCCCTTTGAGGATACAGAGGGAAAGCTGGATATTTCATGGTATCAAACAGGCCATTTAGGAGACTCTTCTAATAATCTAGCCGAAGACGATAGTTGTTAAGGTAGAGTGGTGGCAGTAAAGATGGAAAAGAGGTAGACTGGAAAGAAATAGGAGAATAATCTGTTTGGGACTTGGTGATATATGAGATGATGAGGTAGAAAGCAAGTTTCTGGCTCTGGTCAGCAGGTGAGTATTGGCTCCAATTACTGAAAAAGTGAGGAATAAGTCTGCGGATGGTGTGGTGATGCTTGCAGGGGGAAATAGCTCTGGGTAGGTGTAATGACTGGCATGGAGTGCTGGAAACTTATTTATTATTGTTTCTCTTTTTTTTTTTTGACTCGAAGACCCATTTGAAATGTGGTGGTTTCAGCAAGGCCTCAGTTTCCTTCCATCAGCCCTTGTAATTTGGACATTTGCTGCCTTCATATTTTCCTACATTACTGCGATAACACTCCACCATGTTGACCCTGCATTGCCTTATATCAGGTCAGTGAAATATATTCATCGTGTAGATGTAGTCCCCCACCCTTCCTCCATACTGGAATTGAACCTGTGGCTGGGTAAGTGTGCTCCCATTAAGCTGCATTCCTAGCCCATGAAAAATCTTTATGATTTGTTCATAGGTTACATCTAAGCTGACATTTCATTTCATGAATTCAAGTTTCTATGCTGACATTAAAACAAAGGAACATAAAACAGAACTTATATTTGTTTCTTTCTGTATAAAAGAGATCTATGGGGACAGTGGGATAAATCTGTGAGTTAGTTAATAGATTCTAAGCTCTTAGTGCCTTGCCTTCTAAATGAGTGCTTGAACTTGCCTCAGAACCAGGAATTGGAATTATTATCCCCTTAAAATTAAAAAATGCTTCAAGTTATAGTAATATAAGGAAAATATAATATATTGGCAAATACTGATTTATGTAGTATTTATTTATTTAGTAGTAAAGTGATGGTCTAAATAATGCCTTATGTAACTGGGTCCGTATAACATCCTTATGAGGTAGATACATTTATCCTCATTTGAGAAAGGAGATTATGTTAGTCAGCTTCCTGTTTCCATACTATATATCTGAAAGTATCAGCTAATAAAGGGGTTTTATTTTGGTTCACAGTTTTAGAGGTTTCAGTCCATGGTCAATTCGTCCTATTATTTTTACATTGTGACAGGCAGCACATCATGACAGTAGTTCATGGGAACAAAAACACTCATGTCATGACCTGGAAGCAAAAGCAAGTGAGGAGGTAGTCAGGGTTCTGTAATTCTCTTCAAGGGCACACACCCAGTGACCTAAAAACCTCAATAGGCCTAGTCTCTTAAAGGTTCCACCAACTTCCCAGTGCCTCCCTCTGGATGGAACCTCCAACACATACATGATCTGTTCTATTTGCTGTATGTAATTCAGTGATAGAACACTTGTTTAGCATGTGAAAGACCTGTTTCATGCCCGTCACTGCAAATTAAATAAAATAATTAAAAAAAAAAAAAAACAAGGGTGGGGAGATCTATACCATACAAGAAGGAAGGAAGGTGAGTGATTTACTCTATGGCACACAACTCAGTGAGCGATAGAGCCAAGATACACACCTGCACAGTTTCTCTCTCAGGCTGTGTTTGGTTTGTGACATGCTGGCTGGATATTTCTGACACTTGAGGTATTAACAGATGTCAGTCATATTTTTGACATCTCAAAACTACTAACAATTTTATTATGGGTACTTAGTTATATGTTGTGTTTATAAAGTTTTTTTTTCAAATACAGAAGCAGCAAGTAATTTTTCCAAAATAAAGCGATTGGGGCTGCAGAGATGGCTCAATAGTTAAAGAGAATATACTGCTCTTGTAGAAGACTCAGGCTCAGTTCCCAGCCCCTACCTAGGACTCATAACTGCTATCACTACAGTTCCAGGGCACCTGGCACCTTCTGGCTTCTACAGGCAACTGCACACACTTAGTACACATAAACTCATGAAAAAATACATAATAAAAATAAATACACCTTTAAAAAATGAATAAAGAGAAACTCTGTTCCCAAGTTCCTGCCCCTCCTGGTGTTGGATGGTTTGATTTTCCTTCCAGAGTTTGTATTGTCATCTGTGTCCATGCACGACTCTTGCTCCCTTTTCTTCCCCCCTTTCCTTTTTCTCACTCTTAACAGTTTTCTGGTCTCTTAATTTTCATTTATAAAAAATGATAGCATGTTTATTTAATATCCTTTCTATCTTTTTAACTCTTAGAAGTAACATGATAATAAGATCCTGTAGCATAATTTTGCACACTAGTGCTGAAATTTCAATTTCTAGATGTGGGATTGTTGAATAGACAAGATAAAAGTTTTAAAAAAATAATTTTATTTATTTTATATGTATAACTGTTTTGTCTGAATGTATGTAAGTGCACTCATGTCATGCAATGTCCCTGGAAGCCAGAAGAGGGTGTCAGATCACCTGGAAGTGGAGTTAAGGACAGTTGTTAGCCACCATGTGGGTACTGGGAACTCAAGTGGGGTCCTTTGCTAGAACAGCCAGTGGTCTTAACCACTGAACCATCTCTCTGGCCCTGATAAAAAGATTTTTAATCCGACCTTGCCAAATTTGTGCATTCACAAAGAGGATATGAGAAAAATTGTAATCATTATAAAATGGTTTCTGAGATAGTGAAGCTTAAAAGCTTTTATATAAGAGAAAAGTAAGTTGGGAGAAAGGTAGTGACAGCAGTCATAAAAATACCATTATTAAATATAAATTCATCAGGCCCTTGTGGGGTTTTTTTTGTTTTTTGTTTTTTTAAATATTATTTTTATTTTATGTGTATGAGTATATTGCATGCATGTATGTGAATGCACCCATGTCGTGCAGTGCCGCCCATGCACCCATGTCATGCAGGTCAGAAGAGGGCTTCAGATTCCCCTGGAACTAGAGTTAAGGATGGTTCATAGCCTCCATGTGGGTGCTGGGAATCGAACCTGGGTCCCCTGCAAGAGCAGTCAGTGCTCTTAACCGCTGAGCCATCTCTCCAGCCCCCAAGGCCCTAGTGTTTTAATCTGACTGATTCAACCTGGAGTCCTTTGAAATCATCTCAGAAAACCTGGATCAATTACTTTTTTTTGTCTTTGGCTAAATAGTATTTCTCGTTTTATGTTTGTTAAATTTGTTTTATTTCTTCCTTTGTTCACTTTCTGAAAAATAACCTTTCTAACACGTAAAATATCAACCTTTTAAAGGGTGATAGACCAGAAGGTTTAGTCTTTTTAAATGTCAAGTAAAGATGAGGGCATTCCTGTGTGTGTGGTTTCTGCACTGATGCAGTACCACACCAAAGGACAGACACGGATTGGGTGTACTTTAGGGATGGTTATATTAAAAAAAACCCTCCAATTTTTACATTTTCAGATGCCCTCTTCTAGTGGTGATTTGGCAAATGATTACTGCTGTATTCGAGAAAATGTAGCCCAAGGAAACAGTTCCTTAGTAATTCTACAAGAAGATGTGCTTTTAAGATTCATGAAGGCTGTCATTTCTTTTTCTATTTCCCCTTTCTGAGAGCTTGTCTTCTTTCATGTGAAAGCTTTCATTAGGTGCCACTGAGTGCGTTTTGAGTGTTTCATTTCTCTGATGGTCTTGCCTGTGATGTAAAGTACCCTGGATGCTTCCTTTGTTTCCTCCTTCTGCTCTTTTTATTTTTCTGTTAACAAGCTTGGTATTACTCTGGGCTCTTTCTGAACACTAAGATTTAAATTGTAGTACTTACTCCTCTCTTAGCTGCATTTCCTTGATCTCTGGGGTATATAGTTTTCACTAGATATCCTGCAAAAGAACTTCCTTTCAGCTTTTAGGTGCTAAGAAGTTTTATAGTCTCAAAGGATGGAGCCAAATGTAAATTTCATTTCAGAGGCAAATTTTACTGCAAAGTGTATTATTTCAAGTGGTAGATGTTCAAGTGGGATGTTAGCCAGCCGGGGTATAAGAAGACAATATTAGAATCTTTATTTTATTTATTTATTTAAAATTATTTGTATCTGTATTTGCATGTGAGTACAGTGTCCATGGAGACTAGAAGGGGGTTTTAGATGCCCTAGAGCTGGAGTTACAGGCAATTGTGAGATGCCTGATTTGGGAACTGAGAACTAAATTTGAGTACTCTAGAAGAACAGTGAATGCTGTTAACCACTGAGCCATCTTTCCAGCCCCAAATATCTATATTCCTTAATTAAGAAATGCTTGAACTTCACTGATATTTATTTTATTGGATAGTATATGTAAATATATTTTGAAGTTACGTGGTCAGACTTGTTTCTATGATGGTAGATGAGCATATATATTGGTGACCACTGGGTTGAAATTCTATGCTACTGAGATGATTTGTATGGCTGTCATTCTGTTTCAAAGCTGTTTCAGATTGCTACATCTCACTGAGCCAGCAATCTTGAAGATGCGTGCTATTACTTGCTTAAGAGTAATTTCCTAACAGGAGTGTTACTCAGACTACAACACTTAAGATTATGGTTTTCTTTTTTCATACTAAATATATATCCATTGTGGAAAACTTAAAAAGGAAAAGGAGCAAAAAGACTATATAATCCCTGTCCTAGCAAAGAACTACAGAATTGTCTATGTAAAAGATATGTCTTACTATTTTGTATTTAAAGCAAAAGACTTACAGAGTTGTAGAGTTGGAAGGAACAGTGGTTAGAATTCATGTTTGATACTGTCCCCTTCTTAAACCACTAATCCACATGTTCACCAAATTTTAATGATTCCTTGCCAGACATGACTTGACATTTCTTTTTTACTCTAGTACATTATGTTGGGTAAGATCTTGCTTATCTCTTTTCTGTAATACTGTGCTTCAAGACTAACAACTTTGTCTTTTTAATCTTTGTAGTAGTTTGAAGTAAAGGAAAGAAAGCAATTCTTGTTGGATGCCTCCACTCTGCTAGACAGTGTACACATGTTGCCTCACTTTTCAGGAATGAATGGTTTGGTTTTGCAAGGGAAAGAATAGTCTTAGGGCGCTGAGAGAATCCACAGTTAATAAGTGGTGACTTTTGTATCTGGATCTGCATATTCCACAGTATCTCCAGGGTGTGGTTAGTTCTGAGGAGCCTGGACCAGTGCTGTCAGTCACTGGCCTCCAGAGGAGTGGCCTAAGGTGATAATAAGAAGTACTCAAAGTGGGTGTTGCCCATAAGTTCTGTGAGGACAAGGGTTTGGATTTGTTTTCCTCTGTATTCCTGTCCCAGAAGTGATAAGTTTTCAGTTGATCATTTGATGAACATGTGTTAATTAGACTATTGGCAGACTCAATAACAGGTACAAAAAAGACAAGAGCTGTGAAAGGGCCAGTGCTGTATAGGGAATATTCTGGCAAGGCTGATACATTCATATTTAATTTTAGGTAAATGCATAACACATTTTTAACATATCAAGGGTAGTCTTTTTTAAGCAATCAGTTTCTGTTGATTTTTGTTATGTGGAAATGAAAGGATCTTAAATGATAGAAAAAAAGGGAATGGAGAAATGGCTTACACTTCCTGTTCTTCACAAGGCCTGAGTTCAGATCCCAGTCCTTTTTCTCTGGGTATCCACACAAACATCGCATTCATTCACACACACAGACACAGACACAGACAGATACACTCAAATAAATAAATAAATAAATAAATAAATAAATAAATAAAATCTTTTTTTAAATGATCGAAAAAATGTAGGCAAATATTTATAAGCTCAAATTATCATGTTCTCTATAAGTGTACTAAGAGTTGAGTTCAGGGGCTTTTAAAGTTAAAGGGCCTTAAATAACTCCTGTCACTCCTCATCCCTTAGAAGTACCACACGTGGATATTAGTGTGAGAATCCTATAGACTTTCTTTTTGTCTTTCAGTGACACGGGTACGGTTGCTCCAGAAAGATGCCTGTTTGGGGCAATGCTTAACATCGCTGCAGTTTTATGTAAGTAATGAAAGTGAGAGTGGTTCTAACACCCAGAATCGATAGTTCAATTGAATTGCTGTGCCCTTCTTTAAATAGTTAACACTGCTTACTTTCTAGTTATACTTGAGAAAGTGTTATCACTAAATTATGGATCACAGTTATGTTCTTTGTTAAAGAAAAAACTTAGGTAGAAATGCTAAATTATGAAAATATTCCTTGAAAAACTCTATAGGGCTTATTTGACTTTTTTAAACAGGGGTTGTAAACACAACAAAATATTCTTTGAGGTCTTAAGTCGTTTTCTTAAACAAGAAGTGGGAAATCAAGAGCTTAGGTAAAACTTATCACACCTAATTCTTTATTTAAGAGTGGAGATGGAAATGGAAATATGTTTTCATTTTTGTTGTTATTCTAATACCAGGGAACTTACTATAGTGTCTTAATTTCAAATTAAATGATCAAGTATTTTTTTCATCAAATATGCTCATTTTAAGTAATATTGTTTGTCCATTTAATAATTATTACTTGCTTGCATAAAAATAGAAATTAGTACTCCCTAGATGGCTCAGCAGGTAAAGGTACCTGCCGTCAAGAGCCCATATTGGGGGAAGGAGAGAACCAACACCCAGTGGTTGTCCTCTGACCATGCATACACACCATGACACACGCATACCTACATACATATACACATACAGAAAACACATAAATGTAAAAGGAAATTTAAGAATAGAAATTAGAAAATAATTCCATTAAAGAACTTGGTTTTCTAAGCTCCTCAGAGAGGTGTCTACAAAGGCACATGTGTGCTGCTCTGCCTTCCTCCATGCCTGAGTTTGGCAATGTTTCTGCAGTAGAAAGATTGATTTGGCCTTTTCTTGAAAAATCAGTTTGTAAAGTGAAATCTGCTTTTTTGTTAATTGCTGTATCTGATTGATCGTAATTGTAGTAATCTGTAATAAAATGTGAGAGTGAGGCAGGAAAGCTTTTTGTTTGTTTTGATTCTGCTCATTTCAACCAAATTCTACAGCCAGTTACTGTTGACTTTGATACTAACCCCAAAACACTTTGTGTTTTATGTAATTCTTGGCATGAGAGATTTTCCAGAAGGCACCACACTTATCTCCTAAGTTTTATACTAAGGATTTGAGACCCCAGGGAGGCAAATGCTGGCCCAGGCACACAGAAGTTGAAGCAGTTCTTTGATACAGTCAAAAGATTTCTTAAAAACAAATGACTTATGTTCCCCCTTATATGTGGCTCCTAGCACCAAATCCTTTTAAATTCCAGGTACTTTTAATAAGATGATGCTATACAGCAGTCCCTTCTGCATGAAATAACTACCATCATCACGACTTTGGCTGAGCCTGATCACTAAACATCATCACAATTGGTCTTGTTGACAGCTGTGCTCATTCATTAAAGGAGGGCCAAGCAGGGTCACTGGACCCTCACCTGAGTATCCAGCCACGCTTCCTAGCCAACTAGTCCAGCCTTGGGAGACAAAAGAAAAATGAAGAAGAACCCAATAAAGGGATGCTTTTGGAAGCCCTTGTCAAGAAACTCCAATGGATTCTCATATGAACATTTGAAAATTGCCCTGTTCTGACTTTTTTCTAGTTCCTTGTCTAGAACTTGTAATGCTACTTACTCTTGCCTTTACTTCTGCTTCACATCTCTGAGTATTCATGATTCAAGGACTTTCTTTTCCCCTTAGAGACATGAGTTATGCAATGTCAGAGTCTTTTAGATAGACCCACTGAAGGGGTACTCCAATTACCTCACTCTGTGTCCATGTTCAGCATGGAAGAAGCCAGAGAGATCTGAGTCCCTATTCCCTATTGGCAGTTTGGGTAACCCCTTCAGAGGATGGCATGATAAGAATAGGAGGTAGGAGTTGGCTAGGCAGTTAGGGTAAAAAGACCCCAAAGAAAAGTAGCCAGTTTCTTGGCTAAAAGTCAAAATGTCCTTGGTCCTGTTAGCAACATACGCTGTTCAGAAGGCCAAAAATGTCAAAAGTATTTGGGAGCTTGTATCTACCCCTTAAAAGATTTTAGGGGTACCTCTTCAAAGAGGGGAATTTTGGAGGGGAGGGTGTGGGCATGGATTTGATCAAAACACCTTATATGCATATATGAAATTCTCAATAAAGGTTTTGTAAAAGTTAAAAAAAAGAAAAACTAAAAGTTTAAAAAAAAACCAAACTATCGTTGTTGTTGTGAGTTAATCTTAAAAGGACAGTATGTGTTTCTGGGCAGCAATTGACCTTTGTGACCACTTCATTGACGGTTTTATCCCCTGGTTACTCATTACTTGTTTTTGTTCGGATTTTCTTTTTCCAGGTCTTGCCACCATGTATGTTCGTTATAAGCAAGTTCATGCCCTGAACCCTGAAGAGAACATTATCATCAAATTAAACAAGGCTGGCCTTGTACTTGGAATCCTGAGTTGTTTAGGACTTTCACTTGTGGCAAATTTCCAGGTTTGTTTTTCAGTCCAGCATAGGTATTTTCCTAAAGTTCATAAGTATGCATGTTAAAAGAGAAGGCCGGTCCACTCAATTATGTGCTCTGAACTGTTTCTTTACCTCAACAAATGCATTACTGCTGCTGTGTTATTTAACCCTCTCAGAAACAGCTACTTTCACTATTAGAAAAATTCATATTCAATCATTTGAACCAGTATATATTATAATTTTTCAAGATCCATAAGATAGTTATTAGACTTCATTGCTACTTAGTTGGGGATTACTTCAAGATCAAACAGAATTAATGTATATAAGACTTTGTTTGAATGAAAATTAATAGAAATTATGTGACCATCATTGCAGATTTAAGCCTTGGCTACTTTGTTTGTAATGTACCATTAACCTTATATCCTTATTTGGTTGTTTCAGCCAATTGCCTGCATTCCTAGGTCCCTGTAGCTGTGAAAGTGAGGGTGGGATATATACCTTTTCCAACTTTTTCTCAGAATTCTTAATACTAAAGTAACAGCCAACCTTCTCCAAATGAAGTCGTGTGAACTATAATGGTGGAGATACGTTGTTAAGCAGTTCCATTGTGCATACATCATAGATTACACTTATGTAAAGTAACGGCTATGATATCAGTAGGTAGCTTAATCTTACAAGACCATCATTGTATATTCAGTCCGTCATTGAGGGAAAGGTTGCTGTAGTAGTCCGTGACTTTTGTAAACTTCCTAGTTTCCTGTCTGTGGACATTCTCAGGAGTCACTGGTTGCATGCTGGATATGTGGTGCTCTTTGGTTAATCTTTGTGATCTTTAAAGTTTTAGTTGAGACATTTGATAAAGTGTTTAGCATCTAATAACTAACAAACACCCATTATACAATACAAATGTGTGTGCGTATTTTGTCTTAATTTAGCATCTTATTCTGCTTCTGATTAGTCTCTCCTGATTTCGGATTTGAGGTAATGGTTAGTAAGAGATTGACCGTTCCTTATCTGAAATGCTCAGGATTGAGAGTGCATCAGATATTAGAGGGGGTTTGTTTATTTGTTTGTTTGTTTGTTTGTTTTGGGGGGGGTGCTTAGAAAGTGTTTAATTTTAAAGTGTTTGAATTGCTGGATTTTGGATTAATTTTGAATTTTAACTTGTATAATCACTCTAAGTATAGTCCAAATGGCTATTAGTTAAGATAATGCTAGCTGCTGTAACAAAGAAACAATGGCTTATCACAGGAAGACTTATGTTTTATATATATAGAGAGAGAGATGTAGATAGGTAGGTAGAGATAGATAGATAGATGATAGATAGATAGATTAGATAGATAGATAGATAGAATAGAGAGAGATATAGATAGGTAGGTAGAGATAGATAGATGATAGATAGATAGATTAGATAGATAGATAGATAGATAGATAGATAGATAGATAGATAGATAGGTAGATCTCCTGTGAAGGGTTTGGTTTTGGTGGTGGTTTTGTTGTTGTTTTGTTTGGCAGGCACCTTTTCCCACAATGGCTTAAAGCATAGTCTTGGTCCATCTTTGAGCTCTAACATGCTCTAGGACATAATTGTCTTCTGGATCCTGCTGACTGAAACAGCAGAAAGGGTGTAAAAAATGACAGCTCCTTCTTAAATCTTCAACCTATGTAAAAAGTTATTCTTCAGTGGCATTTATTAAAGAATGGCTCAGGCAGACTTCTATCTTGATAGGTGAAGTTACAACTTTTACAGGAGTTTCACTGAGGAAGAAAGGTTGGGCTCAACTCTGAAGAGAAGAATGGGAATTTATAGTCAAAAAGCAGAATGAGGGTCCTAAGAGGGAACACATAGGATAAGAAGGAGCACTGACTGAGAGCAGACTGAGGTGATTAGGTACCACCTGGGGGGGGGTGATAGACTGTGGAGCCTGATTAGGGTGGTTGGGTACTTAGGATATGGGATTTAGGCAAGATTCTTGCCTAAATTAGAAATGTGGAGATAAACCTTGAACCGCAGATACCAGGCCTAGTTGAGAAGAAAGTTCAGAGGAATCTGAGTGGAGTTAGATTGAGAAGAGAGTCTTGGTTATCTGGCTGTGGGTCACATCATTTCACTAATTCTCATTTTCTCGAAGTGCTCAGTGGGGCTTGGAGTGACTTGAAAATGTAGTGCTGTACGTTGGTGTTAAGGAATATAATCTCCCTATGCTATGGAAGGGGAACTAAAATTTTGGTGGACAGTTAGCTAGCTGTATGTGATAAAAATAGAATTCTGCTTTCCCTAGTTAGTTTCTGTAGCTCAGCATTAAAAATGTTTTATTTAATTTTTAGGGTATAGATAAAAAATTTTTGCTATAGTTGTTCTTTGTGAAATTAAATGGATCCCAAGTATATACCCAACCCAATAACTCTAGTCCGAATTCCTGATAGTGTACATATGGGCTGCTTTTCTACCGTGTCCTAATTTCCTGTAAGTTTTTTTTACTGACTTTGTTTTGTTTTCTGCATTTATCCTAATTTGCTTTAACTACACCATTATCATTTTGGATCAGCTTACTCACTCTCTTGATTACACCTCCTCCTTCAACTTTGGACCTCTTACATGTCCTGTTTGTCTCTCACTGATGACTTTTTCTTTTTGTTAGGCCTTTTTTCCATAGACCCTAGCAGCCTCAAATACCAACTAGCTCTTTCTGATGGAAGTTCTTCCCACTTATTTAAAGTGTTGAGTATTACCTGCCTTTTCCTCCCCCCTTTTGTAGAAGCAAATTTTAGTTGGTTTATATGGGAAAATGTACGTAAATGACGTTTATAAATAGCCTAAAATGAAGTATGATGGTTTGGCAGAGCTTAGGAGTGTGTTTTGAATGTAGTGATGACGTACTGTTTTTTTCTCGTAGGTATTTCTTGAATACTGCTGCTTCTCATTATTTCTATCTCCACTTCCTTCCATACCAACTCCTTTTGAACATACTTACTTTTCACCCTTTTTAACATGGCCCACTCCACAGGTTCCTCAGTGCTTCATCTGTATTCACTCTTTTTTCCCTTTAATCAGTTCTTGATTTTTTTTTTATTTGGTTCCAAAGTGATCTCTCAAGAATATGTCTTTTTCTCACCAGTTCAAAAAAGTAGTCAAAGCACGGTACATTTATAGAGAATATTGAAATGAATTAAGAATGAATGCAAAATTAGCAAAAGTCATAATTCAGAGGGTAGGAGTTAGTCACATTCAAGACGATGCAGTTTGTATTCCATTGGTACGGAGCGCTTGCATTATCATCTGTAAGTGCTGTCTCTCTGTGTATACTTTCTTTACAGAAAGGTTCAGCATAGCCTAGTCAGAGCCCTACAAATTCACTCCTTAGGACCAGCTAGTTGCCAGAGGCCCTAGCTTTCCATCAAAAGAGTGTTCAGGAATCTCAGGATCTTCTCCTTTGTTTTCAGTCATTAAAATTATGAAACTCAATGTAAATTATGTTAAGTTCCAGCTTTGTATACTTTTATTTCAATTTTAAAAACAGGAAATACTCTCCATTCTTTATTTTTTACTTTTTAATTCAAAGATTTTGCTTAGAAACTATATGCTGACATTGATTGGGCTGTATCTATATTGAGCTTTATCTCTATAGAACATTCCAAGCCCTCAAGCATAGCTGCCCCTCTCTAAAAGATAATCAGTGCCTTTGACAAACAAGCTATAATCCCTTACTTCTATACAATAGCATTCAACCAAGGAAATGTAGACAGACTGGATTTGTGAATTGGTACAACTCATTGTAAAGAAGGAAGCAGTGCCTTCTACCAAAGGAAATAAATGCCACCAGTTTAGAAAAGCAACAGTTCAACCGTCTTGGATTAAAAAATTTGATTGTAGAATTTTGAGAACTGCTGTCACTTTTAAATAGATGGGCTATACAGTGTTAGAAGTAAAATGTGAGTGAGTGCTGAGTACCCATAAGATGAGTAAGGTAAGGGGAAGCATAATTAATGATAATCCCTGTGCCATAATCAATATCAATCAAAGAGGTGCCAAGAAGGCCTTAGGTTACACTTAAATCGAAACTCCCTGCTGACACTCTCAGCTATGCAAACCCTTCTTAACCTGAACTGCTCCTTTCCTGTTATTACTGCCCTCTCATGTGTACTATAGAGCTTCCCTTTCCTGGTTTGTTATTTGTTGTTGTGCACCTTCACTAGAATGTGAATTGTGAGGGCTGCATTTTTGTCTATTTTGTTCACTTATCTATTGACAACTTAAAACTGTCTGTTATCTAAAAGGCACCCAGTCAGCATGTTAAATAGGTTTAGAAAAAGAGTAATTGCTAGCCATTTTCATTGTTAGCACATGAAATCACCTGGTTTTCACTGTAATCTACAGGTATATGTTATATAGTGTCAGAGAAAATGCTTCGGGAAGTAACTTGTAGTGTCTGCGGAGCTTCTCCACTCAGTAACTGTCCTGTTGAAATCTTTGGCCTCTGCTTTTAAATCCTGGATTGTCAGTGTGGTCTGAGTTTCTCTTACTGATTTCTTTTTCCCACCTCTCAGAAAACAGCACTATTTGTTGCACATGTATGTGGAGCTGTGCTCGCCTTCAGTATGGGCTCATTATATATGTTTGTTCAGACCATCCTTTCCTACCAAATGCAACCCAAAATTCACAGCAAACAAGTCTTCTGGATCAGACTACTGTTGGTTATCTGGTGTGGAGTAAGTGCATTTAGCAGTATCCTTTGCTGTAAAATGTGGCTACAATTCAGAGACCAGAATTGCAAAATATGTATACAGTAGATACACTGTAAGTAGCTCTTTTTTTTAGTAACTCTAAGCTTGAAGGACTTTGTACTTGAAATTTAGAATGAAATTCAATAACTAAGCCAGGAACAAAAATAATTTTAAGCATAATTGTACTTCAAAGAAATGAAGGTGTTAGTATGCTCCGTATACCAATTATTCAATGGAGATTGATGTTAGAGCTGCTTGAGCAAAGAGGGAAGGAATTGAAGATGAGAACCATTTCATACTGATTCTCTGGGTTCATTTTTAGTTTTATTACTGCTGTGCGACATTGGTTCTTTAAGGAAACAGGTTTGGACCTTGGCAGCAAATGTGTGAGCTAACTTTTAAGGTGATTTTTCTGTTGGATCTACAAGTTTAAACCCAGAGGTCTCTCAGATTCTTCCTTGACTTACTTTTTTTATAGTGCTGACTTGCTCATCAATTTTGTACAGTGGCGATTTTGGTGCTGATTTAGTACAGAAACTGCACTGGAACCCTGAGGATAAAGTAAGAGCTTAAAGTCTATAAACATATATACATATACACATGTTTTTTGGTGTTGTTGTTGTTTTTGTTTTTTTTGAGACAGGGTCTCTCTGTAGCCTCAGCTGTCCTGGAACTCACTATGTAGACCAAGCTGGCCTTGAACTCACAGCCTGCCTCTGCCTTCTGAGTGCTGGAATTAAAGGTGTGTGCCACCACACCTGGCTACTTAAATCATTTTTTAAAAGATTTATTTTCATTTTTTATTTATGTGTCTCTTGTGAGTGTATGCCACCTGTGGATGCCTGGGCAGGCCAGAAGCATTAGATCCACTGGAGCTGGTGTCACACACAGTTGTGAATTCGCAAATATGCGTGTTGGGACCTGAACTCAGGTCCTCTGGAAAAGTACCATTTACTCTTACCTGCTGAGCCATCTTTCCAACCCCTGTATAAATAAAAATTTAAATTAGTATACAAACAATAAAGATACCCCTTATTAAAGTTTAAGTTGAGTACTCTTGAAATTTTCCTAATGGTATTTTATGAGTTTTGCGTAGACACACACACACACACACACACACACACACACACACACACTATACTGTGTATATGTATATATGCATGTGGAAGCCAGAGGACAACCCCAGCTGTGGTTCTTCAAGTGCTGCTGCTTATCATGTTTTCTGAGACAGGGTGTCTCACTGGCCTGCAGGTTTTCTACTTGGCTGTGCTGGCTAGGCGGTGAACTCCAGGGATCTGCCTGTCTCCACCTCCTCAGCTCTAGGATGATAAGCATACACCACTGCACCTGGCTTTTTAATGTGGCTTCTGGGGAGAGACTGCAGGTTCTTGTACTTGCATAAGTACTGTACCAACTGAGCTCTCTTCAGTACCTCCCTCATATATACTTGAAAAAAAATTAGTGTTGGGTCTCAAACCCAGTATCTGTACAGGCTAGGCACAACTTTATTTTTTGTTTGTTTGTTTGTTTGTTTGTTTTGCTTTTTTTTGTTTGTTTGAGGCAGGATCTCACCATGTAGCCTAGGCTCACCTTGAATTTGCAATCCTCTTCCCTGACTGTCCCAAATTCGGGGATTACAGAGGTTTGTTTATGAATCTTAGGACTTTAGGAAAAACAGCAGCTCCCTGGATATAGAGCAGAGATTTAGATTCATCTTAGTTATTTAGTGAAGTTTTATTTCAAGTGAAACTATGGAAGCAGGTATCAGGAGGAACTCCAAATGTCTTTTCTAATTCTCAAGGCATATCCAAAAATCAAGGGCTCACCAGGCATGATGGCAACACCTTTAATCCCAGTACTCGGGTTTAAAGTACAGAGGCAGGTGCATCTCTATGATTGAGGCTAGCTTGCTCTACATACAGAGTTCCAGGCCAGCTGGGACTACAGGGAGACCCTGTCCTCCTCCAGAACAATAATAAACAAACAAAATCAAGGGCTTATTTTCAGAAGGCAGACTGGGCCATAAAAACTTGAGATTTTTTTTTAATTGGAGAAATACTGTAGATTATGTGAATAAAACTTCACAAAAGTATTCTTTCTCTCACTCAAGGGTTACGTGCTTCACATGGTCACTACTGCAGCAGAATGGTCCATGTTGTTTTCCTTTGTTGGATTTTTCCTCACGTATATTCGTGATTTTCAGGTAAGAAAACATGATACTGCTTCTGTGAAGTCAAATTTCCTTCAGGTAGAAACCAGAACATCTCATTGGCAAATCTGCAGGTGCTTGTAAAACTGCGCTGTTGAGAATTTGGCACCAGAGAGAGTGATATTCAAAGAGTACTCCTGGTAAAATTGTTTTGCGTTTGGGGAGAACTGTGTTGCTAGCAAGGTTCAGCCTTGATAGAAAATTACAGAGTATATCTTAAGACATTCTCTGATAAACTTCTAGTTTGGATATATTCATACAGGCACAACCCTAACAGTTTTTACTACATCGTAGTAAAAACCTAAAGAAAAACAGAAAATTTTCTAATAGAAGAGGTGGTGTCCCCTTATTACTTGGTGGTCAGGTCGTGCTACTTTTGGCTGTGTAACTATTTTTGTTCTCCATTAGATAGATTTATATCTGTAAATCTTGAACATATTGAAGAGGTCATCTCTCTTTATGGACCAAACTTCCCTATGTAATTTTCTTTTCTGTTCCAGAAAATTTCTTTGCGGGTGGAAGCCACTTTGCATGGATTAACCCTCTATGACACTGCTCCTTGCCCTGTTACAAATGAACGAACACCGCTGATTTCCAGAGATTTCTAATGAAAGGATAAAATAAATGTGTGATGATTATGATTCTCAGGGATTGAGGAAAAGTTCACAGAAGTTGCTTATTATACACTGAAGTTTTTAATGAGGTAATCAATGCAGACTGACATTTATGAAGAATGGTAATCAGGAGACATGTAATAAGCCCTTTGATAAGTTTTCTTAAAGGATGTCATTACAAAGAAGACTATTTAAAAACATTTATCCCAATAATTTTTTTTAATCTCAGAAAATAAAAACCAAAGGACTACAACATTGTAGTTTTTTTCTACTTTATTAAAGAGAAACAGTTTGAACTGTACCAAGTAGGCTGGGTAACTGGCCTTAAACATTTTGTAAGTTATTGTAAAAGAATCTGTTAGTACTTTTATGAGTGACATTTTCAGTGATCCAAAATAAGGAGCATTGGTCAGCAAATCATTTCGAATTAGGATTTGAAGTTGAAGTTGGACTATATTAATATATTTCTTACAGTGCTTAAACTTCTAGTGTTGTTCCAGCATCGCCTCGTAAATATGACTTGACCTGAACTTCATGTGAATTCTTTGGTAGATTAAATTTTGCACAAGAGATTCAATAAGTATTGAAGTGATTATGACCACAAGGCCAGGTACCATACTAATTGATCTGTCATGCATGCTTACAGTAGTTGCATAAAGCCTATGTCTCTGGGACTGTTACATTCATAATGACCAGTGAAGGGAAGAGACACCTATAGCAAATTTGCTACCATTATATTCTATATTAATAAGGAAAAAGCGTTAATGGCTGATGACATGGCTCAGTAAGTAAAGTCACTTGCTGCTTAGCCTGACAACCTGAGTTTAATCCCTGGCTCCCACGTAATGCAGAGAGCTCAACTCATGTGAATCCCCACATGCATACTGTGGCATGCACAGGCACTTACAATAAATGAATATAACAAGATAAATTTTGATATTCCTAAATAAGACTGATAAGTCTGCGAATAAAAATAGATATGATTACTAACAAGCAAAAGTCTCCCCAAACTGCAGTTAGGTGCTTCTTGGATTTTCACTGATAGAAAATTATAATTACTAATAAAAGTAGTCTTAAGCAGGTAGATGTTGAGCTTTTTTAATGGAATGTGATCTTTAAGAACCTAGATTTTAGAGAACAGACTCAAATCAGAAGCAAAAATTAAAACCAAGGTACATGTGATACATGCATCTATCTTTTTCTCTTGTCATACAAATGATTGTATAGTTTCTACTTGATTCTCTCTGCAGATAATGATTCATAGATCCCAATAAGATTAAAAGGAAGAATGACCTAGAAAGTGCCCAATGTCAAACTAGTTTATAAAAGAATCTTTGAAGAATACTAACCTAGTTTATATTTTTAGAATAGATGGGACTAAAACCAGAAGAAAAATGGTAAGAAGGAGCAATTTAAGGGAAAATGTTTATATATTGGAGCTATAGACTTCTAATATAAGTAAACTGTTAGATATAGGAGTCAGAAACTGTTTCTGAAGAAACATTCTAACCTAATAAGTAAAGAGTACTTACCTATGCCAAGCAGCAGTGTATAGGGAAGACATTTCAGTAAACAGTGGTTGATTGATCACTAGGGGAGAAACTTCCATACAGATCATGAAAAGGTATTATGCCTTTCAGTAATCGTGATGTAACCACACATGGAGGGTATCTGTTCCTGATTGTTATCTATCAATAAATCAAGTTAGGAAGTATCTGCAGGGTGGCGAAATGGATGTTAATAGACTCAGTCATGAAACTAAATATGGGGAAGGTGGCTAAGGGAAAAACCTAGACTTGTTAATTGCCCCATAGAATATTAACCTTAGAGATATGTATCAGACAATAAAGAAATTGTTTTAAGATAGTATTTAAATTCTGCTAGTTAACTTGCCCTTAAAAATAAGAAAAACTGAAAACAATGGGTTTAAGGAAGAGATTATAAATCAAGAAAAATATGGACTATGTGTTCCTCCCAAACCTTAAGGCTGACATGATGATAGACAGTGATAGTCTTCCTCTAAATATCCCTTATCGATATGTCGAATACAGTAGTTTGGATAAAATAATGACTTTTAAAAATCTGTGTTGTGTCTGTGTGTGTGTGTCTGTGTGTGTCTGTGTGTGTCTGTGTGTGTGTGAAACTTTAGCTTTCCAAATAGGTCTTACATGTACACATGAGCAATACTAAATGGACTTAGTATATATTATACACACGTAATAAGAGTTCATCAATTTGAGAGGGAGTGGGGGAACATGGGAGAAGTTGGAGGGAGAGAAGGGGAGTAGAAATGATGTAAATACAGTACTCATGTATGAAATTATTAAAAACATAAATAGTGAATAGAATTATCAGGTACCATGAACTGAGAGTGAAAAATCTTATTTCCTCTTTGTCTTAGATTTACAGGTGATGGGATTATAGGAGTGTGCTACCATCCCTGGCTTTTAAGGGTCTGTAAGCCACTGTATCCTCCAAAGGACCTGTTAATTGACTAAAAGAGTTGTCCTGAGGCTCAGGAAGTCAAGGAAACAAGTATATTATAAAGAAAATGCCCCAGATATCCTAAAATTTGCAATGATGATGTAGTGCACAGAAAAATTTATTGTTTAGGAAACTAGCAGTTCAGCTGAAAAGTACAAAGATTATAATAGGATCTCACCAATGCTCAGACCCCGATCTCTGCTGAAAGCATGTTTGTCACTTGTCATCATCAAATGGAATGATGAAGTGTGTCACACTGTAGCCACAAAGGCCAGGTCCTCTCCATCAGCAGAGCAGATTGATTCAGGCTCCCAGACACGAATGCCTGGGCAAAAGAAGGGCATACTGTTTGCTGAAGGTAGCTATTAATGTTTTTCATAGGCCGGGTGTGGTAGCACAGGCCTTCAATCCCAGCATTGGTGAGATATAGGCATGCAGAGCTCTGTGAGTTTGAGGCCAGCCTGGTCTATATAGGGAGCTCCAGGCCAGCCAGAGTGACATAGTGAGACCCTGTCTCAAAAAAGAAAAATGGGGGGAAAAAAAAGGAAAAAACTAATTTTTTTTCATACTATTGTCTTTTTGTAGAAGATATCTGGCAAAAATAAAAAAAAAAATGGCAAGACGTAAAATTTCCTGTAGGGAGGGAGCAGTCAATATAAATCAGAGTTATCAGAGGTTGATAACTACAGTGATAAAGTACTGAAAGATGTAGACGAGAAAGAGGAGAATAGGTATGAAAACAGAAAACCTCAGCAAAGATAGGGAAATTTGTACAGTTCTAGAACTGAATATGATTTAAGACAACCCAGCAATTGATCAGTAAACTTGGAGACAGCACAGTTGAAAAATATATAAATCTCATAAAAGGAGTAAAAATAAAAACAATATCTGAAATTTGAAGGAAAAATCAAATTCTCTAGCTTCTTTGTAGTTGAGTTTCAGAAGGAAGAGTGAAAAAAGGATAGGGAGAAAAATTTGAAGAGATCTTGACTAACGACCTTGTTGACGTTGTTGGAAGTTGACACAGAAAAATCAACAAAGTGAAGAGTGAATCAAAAAATAGTAATTAAAATTGATGAACTCTTAGCAAAACTGAATAGTATCTCCCCCAAAGTTCATTGCCTCCTGCAACTGCAGAGTATGATTTTTTTTTAGATGGAATAATATAATATAATTAATATAATTGGTTTAGATAATGTAATTAATATGATTAGCTTAGTTTGTACTACATTAGAGTGGACCCAAACCTACTGGCTAGTGTCCTTATAGGAAGGCCAGAATATAAAAGAATATAGAAAAGGTCACATGAAGATGGAGGCAGAGACGGGAGAGACATAGCTGCAAGTCAAGGAATGCCTAAGTTTGCCAGAAGCCAGGCAGTATTTTCCTGTAGTGCTTTTAGACAGAGCAATGAAGCATTTTCCTGCAGTGCTTTTAGAGGGAACCTTGATTTTGAACAGTTATCCTCTAAAACTTAGGGACAAATTTCTGTTATAAGTTACCCAGTTTATAGTAATTTGGCATGGCAGCCTACTAAGAAAACTCATCAAATTAAAAAGGGAAGCATGATGAATGTCAAGTCAAAGGAGAATGTATTAGGTGGGCTTCTCTAAAAGAACAGAATCGACAGAATGTGTATAAAATGTAGAAAAGAGGCTGGCTAGAATGACTGACAACCAAACAGTAGGGGCTCAGTAGTAAGTACAACAATGGCTGTACTTTTTATGCTGGAGAGGCTGCTCAGTGCACAGAGCCAGATGCCTCAGCAGTCCCAATTGGTGCTGAAGGACTGGAAGACACTGGATATTCACTGGTCTTCAGTCCACACTGGACAGAAAAATCTAAAAGACTGTTTACTGAAATATTAAATTGGCAACTACAAACCTTGCCAAAAAGAAAATTCAGAGTTCTCATTATTTCTTTGGAGAATTCTGTAAATATTTAGGTTACAAGTAATACTAAACTCTGAACAGAATTGAAAGAAAATAGCACAGTTACCTGTGATCTTAAAACATTAAGTGAAAATTATGAGGAATAAACAGTTGGTAAAATTGAAATTTTTTATTGTTTTGAGTCACATGATAGAATCTTTTATCAGCTCACCTGGCATGTGAATTATCTTTTTGTTCATTACATCCTGCTGTTTATACTACCTTCCCATGGTATCTAGTGGCTGTCTTGTTTATGGTATATTTTATTTATTACAGTGCTTGTGATCATGGAACTCTTACTTTGCTGAATAATGGCTCAACAATAGAAGTGCAGTAATACTGGAAACTTAGGTATTCCAGGGGAGGCTTTAAAGTTCTTCTTCCAGATAAAGATGATTAATGAGGAAAGAAAATAATATGCGGAGCTTGCTGAGAACAACTCTGTTCATGACATTGTGAAGAAGGGAAAATAATTTCTTGTTAATTTTGCTTTCACTGTAAACTAAAAGTTACAGCTGCTGTGCATGGTGCTAAGTTGAAAAGGCTTTGAATTTATGTGCATACATGTAGAATAAAATATATAAGGTACAATATTGTTTGTTTTTAGATACCTAGTTGTGATCCTAGAATGTTTCCCCAAAGGATAAAGGAAAGTACTATAATTAAAAGTTGAAGGTGGCAACCCTTATGTTGAGGACTTTTTCACAGGCCTATACTGAGATCCGTGAGGATGAATAACTCTGAGGAGAGGCCCCATGCCTACGGCCTTACATATCTACCCAGCTGTTGCCCCAGAAAAGTGTTTCTGAAATACCCAATGTTAATTCAGTATTTTGAAAAGAAAAAGTTGAAGGTGACCTTAATTGTTTTTCCATGTGTTATTTAGTTTGAACTTGTTGTTTTCAAATAACTAGCCAAAACAGTATGGCATAACATTTACTTTTCACCTATTTCTCTCAGGGATAATGTTTTGTATAACTGTAGCAAAATACTGGAATTAGGAAACTACCAGTGATGCAATACTCTTATCTAGGGTTAAAAGGCCCATATTTACCATTTTTACATGCATATGCATGTGTACATGCATGCCTGTGGTGTGTGAGCATAATTCTGTGGCATGTTATCTTGTGTATAATTGTATGACCACAATCAAGATACAGAACTGTTGTATCACACAGGAAATCTCTCATCTAACTCTTGAACAGTTTTTTAGTGCTGGGCATTAAACCCAGGGCTGGAATGGTGCCAGGCAAGTACCGAGCTACTCACTCCACCCTTCTTGATGCTAATTTATGTTTATTAATATTCTTCATCTCCATACACTTGAAAACCCTAATCTCTCCATTTCTATAGTTTTATCATTTCAGGAATGTAATATAGGATGATACAGAAACAAGAAGGAGTTGTTAATCTTATCGGGCAAAGTAGACGTCAAAAGTAAAGGAATAAAGGAGGTCACTTCATTGTGATCGAGAAAACAATTGACCAAGAAGACATTGCAGTCATATATATATATTTGACCAAACTCTCATGCCCCCAACTTCATGAAAAGAGTACTACTGGACTTCAGGTCACAGATTAGCTCCACCTCAATAATAGGAGATGACTTCAATACCCCACTCCCTCCAATAGACACATCATCTGCACAAAGAATAAACTGAAACATCTGAAGTAAATGATATGCATAAAATGGACCTAACAAACATATACAGAATATTCCACCCAAACACCAAAGAATGCACATTCTACTCAGCACCCATGCATGTTTCTCTAAAGCAGACAGCATACTAGGACACAAAACAAATCTAAATGAATACAAAAAAAGTTGAAATAATTCCATGTATCCTTTCTGACCACAGAACAATAAAGCTTAAAATAAGTAACAGAAGAAGCTCTAGTAGGTACAAGAACTCATGGAGATTAAACAAAATATTACTACTGAATGATGACTAGGTCAAATAAATCAAGAAGGAAAGAAAAATAATCCTGGAACTAAATAAAAATGAAAAAAACAAAACTATTGGGGCATATTAAAAGTGGTCCAAAGATGGAAATTTATAGCTCTAATCACCTACATTAAAAAATCAGGAAGAGTGCAAATAAATGACGTGGCCATACAACTCAAGAATCTGGTAAAACGTGCAAATCAAACCCAACAGATGAGAAGAAATAATAAAAATACAGAGCAGACATCAATGAAATAGAAAAAAATTAAGAATTTAAAAAATCTAAGAGCTAGTTCTTTAAAGCATAATCAAGATAAAACCTTAGCCCAGCTCATCAAAAGAAAAAAAAGCAAACCCAATTCAACAAAAATCAAAGGTATAAAGGGAAACATTACAATTAATACCAGAGTAATCCAGCACTAAAAAACCTGTACTCTGTTAAATAAGAAAATCTGAAAGAAATGGATGGCTTTTCTAGATTTAATCAAACCACCAAAGTTAAACTAAGAAGAAATCAACCACTTAGACCCATAACAAATATGATTGGAACAGAAATAAAAAGCCTTTCAACTAAAAGCCCATGGATTCACAGCAAAATTTTACCAGACCTTCAAAGAACAACCACCATTAGTATTTAAACTATTCAAGAACAAAGAAACAGAGGGAGAATTCCCAAGTTCCTTCTATGAAGCCAGCATTACCCTTAATACCAAAACCAGGTAAAAGGACAACAAAAAAGAAAGCTATAGGCCAATATCCCTAAAGAACTTCAATGCAAAAATTCTCAACAAATGCTTGGAAAACGCACACACATTTCAAAATGATCATCCACCATGATCAAGTTGGTTTTATTCCAGAGATGCAGGAATGGTTCAGTTTAAGTCAGTAAGTATAATAAAGCATATAAACAGATGCAAATACATTTTAAAAAATCACTATCAATAGATGCAGAAAAGGTTTTGGCAAAATTCAATGTATATTTGTGATAAAAATGGTAGAGGGAATTGGACTAGTGGGAACACACCTCAACATAATTAAGGCTATATATGGCAAACCCACAGCCAACAAAATACTAAATGGATTACCTATTAAGATACCCATTAAGATAATGGAAGATAGTGGAGACAAGGCTCTCCACTATCATCAATTCTTTTCCATATAGTGCTTGAAACACTAGCTAGAGCAGTAAAGAGAGGGAAATTAAAGTGGTACTAATTGGAAAAGAAGAGGTCAAATTATCCATGCTTGCACATGATATACATAAGAGATCCCCAAAATTCCACCACAAAAGTTGAAATGATCAACACTTTTAGCAAAGTGGCAGGATACAAAATCAATTTACAAAAATCAGTAGCCTTTTTATATACCAATAACAAACAGAGAAAGATAGCATAGAAATGCTCCCATTTACAATAGTCTCAGTAAAATAAAAGCCTAGGAATACACCCAAAGATATTAAAGATCTCTTCGATGAAAACTAAATCTATGAAGCGATTGAAGAAGACCCTAGAAGATGGAAAGACTCCCTGTGTTTATTGATTGGCATAATTAATATTGTGAAAAATGACCATGCCATCAAAAGCATTTTATAGATTCAATGCAATCCCAATCAAAATCCCCATGACATTCTTCACAGAATTAGAAAAATGCACCCTAACCTCCATATGGAACCATAAAAGAGTCTGGGGATAGCCAAAGCAATCCTGAGCACAAAGAGCAATACTGTAGGGGTTACCATACCAGATTTCAAACTATATTACAGAGTTATAAAAACAGCATGGGATTGGCACAGAAACAGACATATAGATCAATGGTACAAAACAGAAGACCCAAACTACATGAAATTTCAGATGCCTGATATTTGACAAATATGCCAAGAATATACACTGGAGGAATGGTGTTGGGAAAACTGGATTTCCACATGTAGGAGAATGAAGTTAGACCCATATCTAGCACCCTGTACAAAAATCAACTCCAAATGGATCAAAGACCTAATGTGAAGCCTGAAATGCTAAAACTGTTGGAAGAAAACTAGGCAGTACCCAACAAGATGAAGGTGTGGGAAAGGACTGTCTACATTCGACTTTGCTCGCTCAGGAATTAAGACCAACAATTGACAAATGGGACTTAATTAAACTAAAGCTTCTGGACACCAAAGGAAACAACCAGTTTAATGAAGAGGAAGATCTATGAGAGATCTATGCCAACTATAGATTTTTGCCAACTATACATCTGATAGGAGATTAATAATTTCTAGAATATAAAAAGAGCTCAAAAAACAGAAGAAAACATGACCCAATTAACAAATGAGCTAACAGGGAGCTGGAGAGATGACTTAGTGATTAAGGGTACTGGTTTCTCTTGTAAAGGACCTGGGATCATCCTCATTTGTGGATCTTAGCACAATTCCCTTATATGTAAGTATATATCCTGATGCAACAGCAGGAGCCAGGAAAATCAAAAGGAAACATGGAGGTAAAGGGAACAAAAGCTTGAAAGAGGGCTAGTAGGGAACAGATGTTAACAGAGAAAAGGGGAAAATGGAAGTATTCAACTGGGGAGGGAGGGAGGAGGGAAGGACATTGAGGGAACCATGGGGGTAAAGGGGAAGAAGGAATTTGAGGCAGGTATTGATCAAGGGGAAAATGGGGTACTTAAACTGAGGAGGGAGAAAGGAGGTTAAGGAGAGAGAAAGGAGAGGTGAATAAAGTTTAGGTGCTGTAAAAGGCCAGAGGGAAATGTATTAACTCACCCCCCAAAAATACACATACAATAGCTGAACATTAATTAGTGCATGTATATACCTGAAAACTATATAACAACAAACAGTGCCAGACAGAAGCCTCCCTTTGAATTGTTGGTCAGAGTACTCCAAGAGACTCCCGGAATGACAGACTATTCCCACAGCCCTTGATCACCTCCGAGAATCGGAAAAGGTGACAACTGCTGAAGACAGGACATGCTTCAGACACAGGACTTGGAGCAATGGAGCTGGAACTGACCTAGAAGCCTCCCTGAAGACTAGCTCTCACATTTCTAGAGGATACTATGCAAGCTGCCAAGAGAGAAAATCAATGATCCAGTATACAGTGTATTCATTCCCCTTCCCCTCTACCCCTGTCCACTACTCATACTGTCTAATAATTTTGCCTTGTTCCAGAATCATATACTCCTTCTGAGTAGCTTCTTATGCTTTTTATATGCACTTATGGCTAGTCCATGTTCTTTTTCATGGTTTGACAGTTCATTTTAAGACTGAATAATATTCCTAGTCTGACTGTATCACAGTTTGTCTTTTCATCTACTGAAGATCATGTTGATAGCTTCCAACATCTGGCAATTTATTTAAAGCAGCCATAGCACTGCCATGTTCAGGTTTTTGTGTGGGCATACATTTTCAACTTTCGGGAAATAGTAAAAAGGATAATTAGTGATTCCGATGATAAAAGTTTGCTTATTTTTGTAAGAAGATATCAAACTTCCATCTGGTTGCATTTAGTGGTATCATTGCTTTTGGATTTTAGCTTTTCTAATAGTTGTGTTGTTGTGAGGTGGTTTACCAGAGAAGACCACTCAGACAAAGTTTTGCCGAATGATAGTCGTTGCTGGCCAGGGCTACTGCACAAGGGTGTCAGAACCCAAGCGTGTAGCCCTGATCCATCTCTAGGGTAAGCTTTTATACAGAGAAATCGTAACCAGGGGTGAAAAGTTTTAAGTTCCTAAGCTTATAGGTGGACAGCCCCCTTAATGATTTCTATTCTATTAAGCAATAATCAGTATTTTACGGAAGCAAGCCAAGCATATCCTACAGAAACCATAAATCTGCAGTTAGCAGGTGCTTTCCAGTACACTCTGCCCTGTTCCCAAGACAGCTGGGGTCCAGCTGACATGTGTTCCCATACCCTGGGCCAACTGCCTGATAATTTCAGAGACTAGAGTCAGCCTAAACTTTAACATGACGTAGCTATGGTCAAGAAGGTGCCCTGTTACAGTGTAATGGGATCTCGTATGGAGCATATTTTCATGTCTTAAGGTTGTTGGCTACCTTCCTATCATTGGTATACTGTCTGTTCACATTTTTCGCCCGTTTTAAAACATTTATCTTTATCTTATGTGTATGAGTGTTTGCCTGCATATGTATAAGGTTATTACATGCATGCAGTGTTTGGGGAGTCGAGAAAAGGGCATCAAATTCAGTGGAACTGTAGTTATGGGCAGTTGTTAGCTGCCATGTGAGTGCTATGAATCAAACCCAGATCCACTGCAAGAGCAGCCAGTGCTCTTAGCCATTGAGCCATCTCTCCAGCCCCATTACCCACTTAAAACAAAAACAACCAAAAACAAGAGTTATTTGTTTAATTCTTGTATGTTGCAAGACTCTTTTTCTTTGAGACAGAGTCTTAGTATGTAGCCCTGGCTGGCCTGGAACTCACTGTGTAGACATGGCTGGCCTGGAACTCAGAGATCTGACTGCCTCTGCCTGTCTTGAATGATGAGATTAAAGGCATGTACCACAATGCCCAGTGCAAGACGTCTCTAAATGTTTTTATTGGCAGTCCTTTATTAGATGAGTCTTTGGCAAATAATTTCTCCCCAGCATATCTTTACATTCACTTAACAAGCCCTTCATAGGTCCTACATTTGAAAATTTTATCGTAGACTAGCTTATCAGTTATGTTGTAGATTGTGCCTCTGGTGTTGACAGCCCTCCATCTCCACAATCATCTAACTTTCTAACTTTTCAACTATGCTATTTTCTAAGGTTTTTTTTTTTTTTTTTTTTTTAATCTTTTTTTGAGACAGGGTCTCCCTGTAGCCACAGCTAGTCTGGAACTCACTATGGAGACCAGGCTGGCCTTGATCTCATAGAGATCACCTGTGAGATCTGCCCACCTGTGCCTCCAAGTACAGGGATCAAAGTCGTGGGACATCACACAAGGCCCTTTTAGGATTTTTATAGTTTTGCATTTCATTTATGATCCATGATCAATTTTTGTTTTTGTAAAGAACATACTGTCTGTGTCTAGGTATGATTTTCTTGTCTATGGATACCCAGTTGATCCAGAAGCATTTGAAGAAAACATGCTTTCTTCCACTCTATGATATTGTTTGTTTTACTCTGAAGAAGATAAACTCCTCTAGTTGTGTAGTTCTCTTTCTGGGATCTCTTATGTGCCTCAACTGACGTATTTGTGTATTACTTCATCAATACCATACTATTTTGAATGCTTAAACTTTATGACACCTCTTGAACATGAGTAGTGCCAATTTTACAACTTTTTGTCTTTTAATATGTTTGCTACTTTAGGTCTTATATCTCTTTAAATTTAAGTATCATATTCTTGATATCCATAAAATAATTTGTTGGGGGACTATGGTTGGGAGTCAGTCTATTGGCCAAGTAGGAAAAACTAATATCTTGACATTATCAAGTCTTCCTTTCCATGAGCATAGACCATCTTCCATTTAGTATTTTACTGTTTTTATCAGTTTACATTTTTTCTTCATACTCCTTTCCTGCCATTTTGCCCAGTGCCCAGTGTTAGGGTCTTGTTTCTATCCCACTTTTGACTTAGAGTTTGTTACTTTAAGTACTTTGAATATGTTAATCCTCTACCTTCTAGACTGCAAAGGTTTTTAAGGAAAAATGTACTTAAGGTTCCCTGTTGTGTGCTGAGCAGCTTGTCTCTGCTTTTTACATTCTTTGCCTTTCAGGAGTATAATCACACTGCGTTTCAGGTATGAGTCTCTGACTTTATCTTTCTTGGTGCTTGTTAGTGTCTTGGGTGCTTAGATTCGTGTCTTTTATCAGATTTCTCTGTTTCTCCAGTTGTTTGGACTATTCACCTTTCATATCTTCTTTCTCTTATACTCTCGCAGTGCTTGTTAATCTCTCAATGATATTCCATGTGTTTCTTAGTACCTGTCCACTTTTCTCTAATATTTTTTTCTTTTTGTCCTAAAGATTTGGCATTTTCCATTACATTGCATGTGCCAATTAATTCTGCCCTCTCTTAAATCTCTCTTTAGGTCTTTCTAGAGAAGTTTTATTTGAGTTGTATTATACCAATTTGCCTGGAACTCACAATGTAGCCTAGGCTGCATCTCTCTAATCCCACTTCCCCAAGTACTGGGACTAGAGATCAGCTTTTATATGGGTGCTGGAGAGCCTAACTCCTTGGTCCTTATGCTTGTGTATTAGGCACTTTAGCAATGGAGTCATCTCCCCAACCCTTGTTATTTTGTTTGTTTGTTTGTTTAATTGTTGCATGTTGTCTATTGTTACAAGGATCTGCCTGAACTTGACCCTCTTCTTAATCTTTCTAAACTTATGACTTTTCCTAGGCATGTGTAGTGATTTGCTGCTTTTGAAAATGAATACCAACATGTTTCTCAAAAGAAGAAAAAAAAAGGAAAATGATGGAATTGTTTTTTAATATTTTTATTTTATGTGTTATGCCCGCATGTGTGTAAGTGCACCCATGTCGTGCAGTGTCAACAGAAGGTAGAAGAGGGTGTCAGATGCCCTGAATCAGGAGTTATGAACGGTTGTTAGCTGCCACATGAGTGCTGGGATTCAAACATGAGTCTTCTGCAAGAACAGCCAGTGCTCTTAACCACTGAGACAGATAGATGGAATTTTTTAAGTGTTGGAACTTTAGATATTCTGGAAGTCATTTCAGCCAATAACTTCCACGGGCAGACCTTAATCAATGAGTGAACAAGAGTGGCCATCATCCTTGTCTGTGGTGGTCAGGGCACAGATCTGCAATACTTGGAGGACTGGGTCCTTTTTGTGTGCCCTGTGGCCTACAATCTACACGTGCTGTTTTAGGAACTCATGCACAGCTGCCTCAGGGCTGAGGGGTAGAGAATAGTAGCTGCTACCTGACACTCAGCTAAAACTGACTTACCCACAGTTTACCATCCAGGCCTTTCCCCAGAAGTTGTAAGCCTTCAGTAGCTTCCAGAATTCCGAAAGTCACAGCAAACAGATTTCTCCAGGGCAGTTGTTGCCTAGGTTCAGGGGTATGTATGTTTCTGATGCTTTTCAGACCATGTTCATGGCCCCGCCCCCAACTCTTTGTTGTTGTTGGGTTGGTGGTGGTGGTGCTGTCATTGTCACTGTCCATGTGAGTGCACTGGGGATGGAACCCAGGGCCTTGTACTTGCTGAACATATAGTCTGCCACTTAGCCATAATGCAGCTATGGTTCTTCCTTTGAAGGATAATTTCTCAGGACACAGGATCCTAGGTTGGTAGGTTGTTTTCTTTCTAGGTTTCTTGGCTTTTTCCATGTCCCAAATAGAAGAAGGATGCAAAATCACTGTTCTTGTTTGCTTTGTTTTGAAGAGAACTAGGATTAATTCCAATCTTTCCTCCTTTGCGGTCAAGTGGTTTCTGGTTTTTCTAGATGTTTTTCTTTGATTTTTCTCTACCTTATATATATTTAGGCTTATCTTGCTTGATGTTCTCTGAATTTCTTCAACCTGTGATTTTTGTATCTGACATTCAATGGAGGGTGTTTTTAGCCATTAAATACAAGTATTTATTTTGCTTGCTTGTTTTATCCCTTTCTCCTCCTTTTAGTATTCCCATTATGCACATTATAATTTTTGTAACTGTGCCAAAGTTCTTGAAGATTCTGTTGCCTACTTTTCCCATGAGAGCTCTGAGAATATTAATCATAGCTGTTTAAATTGCAGGCCTCTTGATTTACCATCCCTGCCATATGAGTCTTGCTTGATGTTGTACTCTTTAAAACCCTGATGCTTGACTTTTAGTGCTTTAATGTGTCATTTTTTTTGAAAGACATTTTGTGTAGGTAAGGGAACACTAGTTAATAAGCATTTAGTGATGTGGGAAGGTTTGGAAGAAGAGACACACTCTGTTGTCCTAATCCTAGTCCTGCTGTCCAGTGACTCTGTCCTCTGTAATGTGAACTTTATTTGTGCTTCTGTTTTCCCTTCACTTAGATTGGATTGGATGGCTGCAACAGACTGGAATTTAGTGTTTCCATTCTTTCATATTGGTCAAACTGATTAAACTCCAGTAGACCAGACTGATGAGACAGTTTCCTTTGAGGTAGACAGTGTTAAGCATGGGATACTCTAACAGATTTCAAAGTGGTTTCTTTCTCCTTTTCCCTTTGCTCAAATTATAAGGAGTTCTTTAATATTTACCATGAAAATCTAGTAGACCTTCTGAAGTAAGAACTCACAAAAGTATTTGAAGGTATTCCCATGCTCCAGCCTCCCTGTGGTATATAATGCTCAGACTTGTTCACACTTTAGACTTGCCTCCAGCAATTAATAAATTACAGTTTAGACTTTCTTACCTGGCTCTGGTTCCTACAGAGGTTTCTTTGCTATGAGTTTCTTTTTTGTTTTCTGTTTGTTTGCTTGCTTTTTCTTCAGTGGGTTATAATCCTCTGTATCTCCTAGATGACTCTCCATTTTTGCCCTGTGACCTCACTTGGCTGACAGACCTTTAAAAAGTTGTTGACATTCCACTTTGTTGAGCTTTTCATTCATTCAGATAGGATGGAAAACTCAGCATACTAGCCTGGAACTGGAACTTAACCAATTTTTATGTTCTAGCTATGTATCTTAGTCCTTTTTTATTTCCCCCCGATGTATCAGTATCAAAGACAGGGTAAATTACCAAGAGAATAAAATTATTTCTAACCATTCTGGAATCAGGGAAGTTGAAGATCTAGAGACTGCTTCTGATGTGGTGTTGCAACATCCTAACAAGGTAAACAGCACAGAGAGAAAACACACGTGAGAGGAGGAGGGCAAACGGGCCAAAGCTATGACAACCTGATTTTTATGGTCTTCTCCAGAAGTCTGTTCCTCAGTTTGTACTGTTGTTCATATATTCTATGTGTGTTTCTTATATGGTGTATACACATTTGTGTACACATGCATGCACATGCAGAGACCAGAGGAGAGTATGTATCAGGTGTTTTTCTGTTGCTCTCCACCTTATTTGAGATAGGGCTCTTGCTGAAACTCACTGTTTCAAATAGGCTGGCTGGCCACAAAGCACCCCAAATCTACCTGTCTCCACTCCCCAACTCTTTGGTTATGGGTGAAGCTATGATTGACTTTTACTGGGTGCTTGGGGGGTTGAGATCAGTACCCCTTGCTTTCACAACAAATGCTCTTACCCACCATCTCCACAGCCCTAGTCATGGATTTGTATTCATTTTTCTTTATTCTTTTCTCTCTTCCTCTCCTTTTAAAATTTTATTTTGAAAATAGTTTCTTGTGCATTTCACATAATAGATCATAATCAAATTTACCCCCCCACACATACCCCCCATAGCCTCCACCCACCAGATTTCATGCATTCTGTCATATGTTAAGTCCTATCCAGTCAAGCATTTGTGCTTAGATATCTCTCAGTGCAAGTTCATCCACCTCATCTGCTGACTAGGAGTCTAATCAGCCTATCTATAGACACTCCCTTAAAGAAGATCTACTCTCCCTCACCCAGCAGTAATCTGCCAGTGCTTCCTAGGTGACGGTTGGGGCCTGTTGCCCATTTCCCTCGGTCTATGCTGGGTTTTTGTCTGATTGAGTCAGCATGGGTTTTGTGCTTGTTGTCACCATTGTTGCAAGTTCATGTGAGCAAGTTCACAGAGGCCTGAAAACCTCTGTTTCCTTATGTTCATGCACCAACCCTGGCTCTTACAGTCTTCCCCCTCCCACTTCCACAACGGTCCCTGAGCTGTGAGCAGGTGAGGATTAGTATAGGAGTCCTATCCAGGGACATACATTCTGCAATCTCTTATTCTCTAAAAGTTGGCCAGCTGTGGCCTTCTGTGTGCACCACACTCTGTTGTGTGAGTTTCTCTCTTTTTAGCTTGCTTAATCTTTATTTTTTGTACTTCAAATTTGTTTTTCTGCCAGTTCTATTTTATTCTTGAGCCCTCTGGTGGTGAGGGAGGTTTTTTGTTATTGTTGCTGTTGTTTTCAGTTTTTGTAAATTTTAGCTCCCCAAATTTTCAGTTTTGTAAATTTTTTACATTTTTTTCTTTTTAATTCATATTCTCTGTTTGCTGTGACACTGTCATCCCACCTGCCTTTACTTTTTAAACAGAATCCCACTATGTTGCTTTTGCCAGCCTGAAAATTGTTAGGCGGCCCAATTTGGCTTCATACTCGTGATCTTCCACCTGTGCTAGTCACAGGATTACAGTCATGTGCCGCCACCCACAGCTCCCTGGCTTTTTAAAGCAAACCAACCATCTTTTAGTTTTGTCAAACATATTTATAAGTTACTTTGAAATCTTTAATGTGACACGTGAATTAACTTTGAATACATTATGGTAAATGAAATAAGCCAATCTCACAAGAGTAAATAATGCAAGGCTCTGCTTATTTGAGCTATAGATTAGCTCATAGGATAGAGTCTGTGTAGACTAACAGTGGCTGCACCACACTGGAGAGGCTGAGAATCTGGTAGTCGCTCAGTCCACGAGGCTGGATGTCTCAGTAGTCCCAATTTGGCACTGAAGGTTTGATGAATACCAAAAGATTGGCTAGTCTTCAGTCTACAGCAGCAAGACAAACTCACCAGTGAGAGAGAAGGCAAGTGGCAAAAAGCAAGCACTCTCCTCTGCCATGGCCTTTTATATGGCTACCATCAGAAGGTAACACCCACGTTTAGGGTATGTCTTCCAGCTTAAGATGATGCAATCAAGAAGATCTCTCTCATTTCAGTTAATCCCAGAACCAGTCAAGATGACACCCAGGATTAGCCATCACAAGTCCACCCCTTGTCAACTTAACACCCAAATTATCAAATGAAAACAATGGTGAGGTCTTAATTTCACCTAACATGCTATGACTATCCCATCATATAATGACCAATGCTTTATATATCTTAGAGATAAGGTCTTTGAGGAATACTTAGTCCTTTAGTGTCTCATAACCCAATATGATCAAATAGGTTCACAACACTTAACCACTCAACACATCTCAATTATACATTCAAAAAAGAACATAAGTATCTGCTTAGCATATCTGTGTATATGCACAAGCCTATTCTTAACCAAATAGGACAAAAACATGTGAATTACAATCCACATCTCTGCAACTGGTCATATGGCCTAAATTGATATTTGTAACTATCTTCCTCTACTACCCATTCTGTATTTCCTCCACCGTCAGCAAGCACCTCTGTAAGTCTTGGGTCTTTCCCTGGAGGAGTGACCCATACTTTCATCCCTGAAGGGTCTAGGCCATTTGTTGTCCTGTCTGGGTTATGCTGTTGCAGTTTCCCATTGACTTTAATCACAGGACATGCTAACACCAAAAGTCACCCTAAAGAATCTCTTGCCTTCCAGATATAATCTTCGTTACCTCCATTGTGGAGAACTAGTCCAGTTCTCCCCTGGTAGTCTGGGTCAATCACCCCTCCTAATGCTGTTATTCCTTTCTTAGCCTGTTGACTTAAGGGCATCAGAAGCCCAGAATGGCCAGGGGCAAGTCTTAGCTTCCAGTTCAAAGGAATGTTTATTGTGTCTCCTGGCAGACTCACTCCCTCCTCTGGAACCCAAACTTTTAAGCCAGCGGAGGACAAAGTTGTGGGTAGAGGAAGCAAAAATTTTCCTAGTGGGTCACTAGGGATAATAGTGAGTGGAATCATTCCCACTTCCACCCCTTGATTCCTGGACCTGTGAATCCTGGCTATAGGAGAAACAGTACCATATATTGGACGCTGATTCAATGCATATACTTCCTTCTGGAGGACCCTGCCCCAGCCCTCCAGGCTATTGCCACCTAATTGACTCTGTAACTGTCTTTAAGAGGCCATTCCATTGCTTGATCAAGCCAGCTTCTTCAGGATGGTACGGAACATGGTAAGACCAGTAGATTCCATGACCATGGGCCCACTGTAGCACTTCTTTGGCTGTGAAGTGAGTTCCCTGGTCAGAAGTGATGCTGTGCAGAATACCATGATGGTGGATAAGGCATTTTGTAAGTCCCTGGATGGTAGTTTTGGCAGAATCATTATGTGTAGGAAAGGAAAATCCATAACCAGAATAAGTGTCCATTCCTGTAAGGACAAAGTGCTGTCACCTCCAATACGGAAGTGGCCCAATGTAGTCAACCTGCCACCAGGTTACCAGCTGGTCATCATGGGGAATAGTGCCATACTGGGGGCCCAGTGTTGATCTCTGCTGTTGGCAGATCTGGCACTCAGCAGCAGCTGTAGCCAGGTCAGCTTTCATGAGTGAGAGTCCATGCTGTTGAGCCCATGCATAACCTCCATCTCTGCCACCATGGCCACTTTGTTTATGGGCTCTTTGAGTAATGACAGGGATAGCTGAAGAAAGAAGCTGACTGTCCACAGAACAGGTCACCCAATCTACTTGATTATTGAACTCATCTCCTGAAGCCACCTTTTGATGAGCATTTACATGAGACACAAGTATGTTCACATCCTTTGCCCATTTGGAAAGATCTAACTGCATACTTCTTCTCCAAGTGTCTTTCTCGACAATTTTCCAGTCATTCTTCCAAGTCCATGACCATCCAGCCAAACCATTGGCTACAACCCATGAATTAGTATATAATCACACTTCTGGCCATTTCTCCTTCTAAGCAAAATGCACGACCATGTGCACTGTGCACAATTCTGCCCACTGTGAAGACTTTCCTTCCCCAGTGTCCTTCAGCGTTGTTCCAGAAATTGGCTGTAATGCCGCAGCTGTCCACTTCTGAGTGGTGCCTGCATAGCGTGCAGAACCATCTGTAGACCAAGCCCTAGTCTTCTCTTCCTCAGTCAACCCCTTGTAGGGCACACCCCATGAAGCCATAGGTGCATGCTTGAGAACAGGAGGCATTGTGACAGGAGTAGGAGCCATAGGCATTTGGGAAACTTCATGTAACTTGCTTGTGCCCTCTGGGCCAGCCAAGGCCTGATCACGTATATATCACTTCCATTTGATAATGGATTGTTGCTGTGCACAGCCTACTTTATGGCCTGGAGGGTGGTCAGATAACACCCAGCTCCTCATGGGCAGCTCCAGTTGCATGGTGACTTGGTGGCCCATTGTCAAACGTCCAGTTTCCACTAAGGCCCAATAGCAGGCTAAGAGCTGTCTCTCAGTGGGAGAATTATTGTCTGCAGATGAAGGCAAAGCCTTACTCCAAAATCCCAATGGCCTCCGCTGTGGTTCCCCTATGGGGGGTCTGCTAGAGATTCCAAACAGTGTTTCTATCTGCCACTGGTCCCTAAAGCACCATCGGGTCTGCTGGATCATATGGCCCAAGGGGCAGAGCAGCTTGTATAGCATCCTGGACCTGTTGAAAGGCCCTGTTGTGTTCCAGGCCCCACTCCAAGTCACTTGATATATGGGTCATAATAATACACCCAGATGAGGAATGTGCTACCTCCAGAATCCAAACAGGCCCACTAAGCATTGTGCTTCTTTCTTACTGGAGGGAGAGGCTAAGTGCAACAACTTATTCTTCACCTTAGAAGGACTGTCTCTGCAGGCTCCACACCACTGAACTCCTAGAAATTTCACTGAGGTAGAAGGTTCTTGAATTTTCATTGGATTTATTTCCCTTCCTCTCATATGCATATGCTTTACCAACAAGTCCAGACTGTTTGCTACCTCTTGCTCACTGGATCCAATCAGCATAACATCACCAATATAGTGGACCAGTGTGATATTTTGTGGAAGAGTCAGGCGATCAAAATCCCTTTGAACCAAGTTGTGGCACAAGGCTGGGAGAGTTAATATACCCTTGAGGCAGGACAGTAATGGTATACGGTTGGCCTTGCTAGATAAAAGCAAATTGCTTCTGGTCGTCCTTATGAACCAGAATCAAGAAGAAAGCATTTGCCAAATCAATAGCTGCATACCAGGTACCAGGAGATGTATTAATCTGCTCGAGTAAGGAAACCACATCTGGTATAGCAGCTGCAATTGGAGTCGGTACTTAAGTTTTCGATAGTCAACTGTCATTCTCCATGACCCATCTGTCTTCTGCACAGGCCAAATAGGAGAGTTAAAGGGAGATGTGGGAATCACCACCCCTGCATCTTTCAAATCCTTTATTGTAGCACTAATTTCTGCAATCCCTCCAGGGATGTGATACTGTTTTTGGTTCACTATATTCACTGGCAGAGGCAATTCCAGTGGTTTCCATTTGGCCTTTATGACCATGATAGCTCTCACTCCACAGGTCAGGGAACCAAAGTGGGAATTCTGCCAATTCCTAAGTATATCTATCCCAATTATGTATTCTGGTACTGGGGAAATAACCACAGGATGAGTTTGGGGACCCACTGGACCCATTGTCAGTCGGACTTCAGCCAAAACTCCATTTGTCACCTGACCTCCATAAGCCACTACTTTAACTGGAGGGCCAGAGTGTTTTTTAGGGTCGCCATAATCAGTGTCAACTCAGAACCAGTATCCAATAGGCCTCGGAAAGTCTGATTGTTTCCTTTTCTGCAATGTACAGCTATTCTAGTAAAAGGCAGCAGGTCCCTCTGGGGAAGGATGGGGGAAAGGGGAACAGCATAACTTTGGTACTGTGACAAGGTTCTTCCTCAAGGGTACCTGGCCTTCATTCAAGGCGTTCTGGGTCTGTAAACTTTCTCAAGTCTGGAAATTGGTTGGCTGAGGGGGATTCTCTATTTTTATAGTGTTGTCTTTGGTTTGCTTCTCTGCAGATCTTAGCTTCTCTAGTTCTCTCATTGTTTAAGTTGCCTTTGATTGTCTTCAAACCATTTTTGCATGTTTTATCAGATTGATGTTTTTCTCTGGAGACACTGTCTGCACCAATTCTCCCCCCTCATAGATGGATTATTGCCATTATCATGGGAGAGATTGATTATAAGGGGGAAGGTTCACCTCTATCCTCTTGCCCTCTGCCTTCCTGCCATGGGGTGACAAAGCAAGAAGGCCCTTTCCAAATGCCAGCCCCTCGATCTTGGACTTAGCCTCTAGAACAATAAGTCAATAAATGTGCTTGTTGTAAATTTCCCCTTTTATGTTACATTCTAGCATCACAAAATAGACAGTCTATGGCTTTTTAAGATTATGACAGTGATCCATTGGCATAATTGCAGCTACACACGATTTTCAAAAGACAAATTTAGAATTGGAGCAAATGATTTTCCTAGCTTCTAGAATTTTAACACCAATTTCCTCAAATACTATCAGTGCTACCAATACTAATGAAAATGCATCAGGCACGAAGCCAGATGACTGAGTTGAAAATGTAAGTAGAAATTAGTGAAAAGCATTGGAAATGTTAAGATACTGGATGATTCTTTGATGAAAATTTTATATACAAATTTAAAGACTGAGGGCTAGATAGATGGCTCAGTGGGTAAGGGCACTGGCGGCTCTTCCAGAAGACCAAGGTGCAGTTCCCAAAACCTACATGGGGGGCTAATGACTGTCTTTAAGTCCAGTTCCACTTCCAGGGGATCCAACTCCCTCTTCTGGCCTCTGTAGGCATTGCATGCACATGGTGCACTTACTGTATGCAGGCAGAACACTCATACACAGAAAATAAAAGTAAATAAATCTTTAACACACTGGAAAGCCTTTACCCAGTATGGGTCATGCCTTCTCTTTCTAGCCTTCCCTAGATTATATGCTATAGCTCTCCCCAAATCCAGGAGGCCATGTGTGATTAGGGTCAAATTACATTCAGTTGGCTGGGAATAGTGGCTGGATGATGCCATGAGGTCCAGTGACCCTGCTTGGCCCTCCTTTAATGAATGAGCACAACTGTCAACAAGCCTAATTGTGATTATGTTTGGCCATCAGGCTCAGCTGAAGTTGTGATGATGGTAGTTATTTCATGCAGAAGGGACTGCTATATAGTATCATCTTATTAAAAGGACCTAAAAGGACTTGGTGCTAGGATCCACATATGAGGGAGAACATATGTTGTTTGTTTTTCTGAGTCTGTGTTACTTTACTTAGTATAACAGTTTCTAGATCCATCCATTTACTTACAAATTTCATTATTTCATCTTTCTTTACTGCTGAATAGAAAAAAAAATCTTTAAAAAAGATTGAACTGATATTGCTTTCTTAACATTTTAGAATAGACTTGTGAAGATGTTTGAAAGCTTCTAGCTCCAAAACCTTCTGTCAGTTCTTAGAATGCTAAAACCTTGACATTGTTTCGAACTATTCAACAGATAACCACCCAGAATAGGGATTATGAGTGATTTTAGAATAAACATTTTAATACACATTCTTAGAGGGTTCTATTCTAAAAGCAAAAAGAAACTACAGAGCATATATTGAGTGCTAAGTAGTAATAGTGTCATTCATATTAATGTTGTACTGTCACATCAAAATTTCAAAAGAATAGATTTCTGACTCTTACAAAGGCATTGAATCAGCATCTATATATGGGTCAATTATGTGAAAAGTTTCCACACATCAGGCAACTGAGAAAATATACACATCAAAATGGGATGGAAAAGTAGTGATATACACATGTACATACTCTATTCTAAGCATAGTGCCATTCAGTTGAGATTCCTTACTTCTACCTGTTCCTGAATGGCACAGGGATTGATTGTACCACAAACATAGCCCTCCAACTCATGGTCTCTACCTTTGCCAGGCATGTAAATCTTAATGAAAAGTGTAGAGACTTGGTAACAGAGAATTTCCATAGAAAACAAAGTAGCTGAAGGTTTAAACCATGGGAGTGCTCCCAATAGCTGCAGGTCCTTGGATTCGTCTAGATCCCAACTACCTTGAAATAGTGTAGCTGCATACATCTAAAGCAGCTCATGTTCTGACTTCTAACAAACTTGTATCTAGGAGTCTATATAGTAAATAGAGAATAAACTTTGTGGTTCTGGAGATTGAACCCTGGAATGATAGATAAGCATTCTACCACTGAACTTTATATGATTTAACTTGATAAAGCCCCAGAATAAACCTCTTTATATGAGCAAAAATAAATCTTTTCCTCATAAAATGAATATAAACTAAAAGAAAATAAAAGAAACACAAAAACTTATTTGACCGCCATGCTTCCAAGTAAAGCCAGCCATGGTCAAGCAGGACCTTTGAATTAGCTTCACATAGATGGAACTGGAAAAAGGAGCTAGGGGCTTCTCGCAAGTCCATGTGACCCCTGAGGAACAGATCAAACAATCTCATATGTAAATATAAATTGATTTGTTTGGGCCAACTGTATGGCCTTGAACACCCAAAAGGAAAGTATAACCAAAGAGTAAAGCGATCAGTATATTTCTTTAAGAGTTCAAGAGATTACACTTCTTAGACATTAGGCTTAAGTCCATAAAAAATTATTTAGACAATTATCTTTCATTGATGATTTTGTTCTGAATCAGAAAGTGCTGCTCAGATGTAAGACTTCAAATCTTGGTCTGCAATACTGTAGTGCCCATTTGTGGCTAAGAGAGACAACCAGCTATTGTTCTAAAATGATGGCCAAGTTTGTTTTCTCCCCTATCTAGAAGCCTTTGAGAGGGAACTGACACTGATTCTAACCACTCCAACAGCTACCAAAATGCCTGAAAGCAAACCCTAAATTCATCACTCTCGAGTCCAGCCTTGGCAGACAAAAGGAAAATGAGGAGGAATCCAATAGAGGGATGCTTTTGGAAGCCCTTGTCAAGAAACTCCAAGGGACTCTCATATGAACATTTGAAATTTTCCCTGTTCTGACTTTTTTCTAGTTCCCTGTCTGGAACTTGTAATGCTAATTACTCTTGCCTTTACTTCTCCTTCACATCTCCTATTCACCAGTCAAGGACTTTCTTTTCCCCCTACAGATAAGAGTTATGCAATTTGGGAGTCTTAGATTCCCATTGAAGGGGTACCCCAATTGCCTCCCTGTTCAGCATGGAAGAAGCCAGAGTGGTCTGTGTCCCGATTCTCTATCCGCAAACTGGGTAACCTCTTCAGAGGATGGTGTGTTAAGAATAGGAAGTAAGAATTGGCTAGGAAGTTAGGGTAAAAAGACCCCAAAGAAAAGTAGCCAGCTTCTTGGCTAAAAGTCAAAATGTCCTTCAGCCTCTTAGCAACATACTCCGTTCCAAAGGCCAAAAATGTTGAAAGTATTGGAGAGCTCTTATCAAATCCTGAAAAGATCTTTAGGGCTATCTCTTCAGAGGGGGCGAGTGTTAGAGTAGCAAAAATCCCCATGAAGAGGAAGAAGAAGAAAAGAAGAAGAGGAAGAAGAAGAAGAAGAAGAAGACCCTGAGCAACTCACTGCCAGTGGAGGAGGCAGATGAATGCAGTATGGCTTCCCTGCCTTGTAACAGCACAGGATCCTGGGGGAATGCAGTAGACTTAAGGAAAATGAGGAGGAAGAGGAGAAGGAGGAGGAAGAGTACATGAAGTTATCAGAAAAACATGATGGGGAGATATGGGAGGAGTTGGAGGGGAGGGAACGGGCATGAATATCTGTTCTGTACTTACCAACAAGCCACATTTTGCTGCTGCTTGTTTCCCTAGCTCCTGCAGAGGAATGTCCTTTGATGTGTATATCATCTGCTCCTGAACACTTGCTTAGAGTACCCAGTGCTCTTTGTTCTATTGAACAGGGAGCCTCCTCCCAGCTTTCGTAAATATTAAGTTGTCTGTGTGTGATATTTTATTATTTGATACCTCGCTGCCTAGCCAGGAAGGGCAGAGCACAGCTCTCATCCACAGTGTCTCAGGCACCTTCCCCCTTAACCTTCTTTCTATATTCTTTGAATTTATTGTTTTCCTTTGTCACGTTAGCTTCATTGGTTGTTTTTTCCTGTACCAACCTAGTTACATAAGGTAATGGCTTTCCTCTGTAAGTGCTGCTTCATCTGTGTCTCCAGAGTTTAAATATACAGTATTTTATCATGATTTGTTTCTTTTTTGTTGTCATTCACTGGGTTTCATCACAGCACCCTCATACCTGTGTATGATGGTACTGTCTTCTCATTCCTGCGCCTTCCCCCACTATTCTCTCCCATTGGGGTTTATTTCTAAAAATTTTTAGTTTGTTAACTTAAAATTCTGTGCAAGTATGAGCATTTTCTAAACATAAGTAATGAAATGTTTAGTGTCCTAAAAGAGTGCTTAACAGAGCAGAGCGCACTCCAGAAGCTGAGGCAAGAGGACGTTTGAGGACAGCCTGGGCAATCTGACACTCCATCTTAAATGATAAATGTGTAATGTTTGTAAAAGAACATCTGTGTAACACAGAATAAATATATTCATGGAAACACTGTTCAAATCAGAAAATAAAACAAAATTTAGACACTCTGGATCTTTTCATTGTTCCATTTACTTACAGTAAAAGCAATTTTCTATGTATATGTATATGTATACGTATACATATCTACATATGCATATGTCTGTGTACATATGCATACATGTCCATATATCTGGATATACATGTATATATTTACATATACATATATAAAATTCACCTGTGTATGTGCATGAACATACATGTATATGGACATGTGTACATGCCTACATGCTACATAACACCTTTATATTATTCTTTTGAAGAATATGGTAGGCATCATTAACTTGTTATATCTTAAGTTAAAGCTTTTACCATTTCCTAAGCAATAAAAGAAATAAAGTGATTGAACTGATTTTATGTTTTAATTTTATTTATTTTTTTCCAGTTAATTATTTATTTAATAACCACATAATTAGAAGAAGCATTTCATTACAACAGCATTGACATATTCAATAACAATTTTCTGAGATAAGATGCATCTTTTTCAAAATTGGCTGTAAATTTTTAGGTTCACAGTTGAATTGTTACAGTTACACAATATTGTACTCAGTATAAACCCTAAAAGACATAAAATTAAATTAGGTTTTAACCTTTAAAAAAGATCTCCATTTCATTATTAAATTACACAGTTTCTTACAGAAAATTCATTTTCAATGCAATTGAGATTAAGATGTTTGCACATGTGTTTCTAATCTCTATATATCTGATTATTACCAGTGATAGTTACTTTCTGAGTTCCTTGGCATCTGAGCATCGATATAAAGTCATCAGGTAGATTTCAATGGTAATGTTTTTCACATCTACTAATTATTAAGGAGCAAATTTTTATGCTTTGAAGAA